>NC_053023.1:266666148-266995132 GCF_003073215.2 Triticum urartu
CGTGGAAGCAAGGACGGTAACAAGCTTGTCGAAGATAGCAACAACTTCATAGTTCGTGTAATCCTAAGAGTGGTTGGGAACTCGACAAATTGCTATCTTCCGTAGACGACAATCACCATGATCGTATTTGAACATACGTAGAATGCCGATGTGCTCAACTTCAGGGCAATCTGAGATTTTTGGAAGTGGAACCCGGTGACGAGTGTACGCATTCACAATTTCTCACTCGCAGTTGTACCCAATATAAGCAACCCAATCTCCATTTTGCGTCTGCCCAAGCCTTACGCTCAAGAGATGGCATCTTAACATCAAATGTATCATTATCAAGCGGCATCAACTTGCACAAGGCGAGGCTTCCGTCATCCCCACGCCAGTGATCAGGGTCACGGCGAAGAAGATGGGGGAGATCAAACCGCTCCTAGACCCCTTGGGTTGCTTGTAATGATGTTATTATTTGTGTCGAGATTGGTCTTGAACGAACCTGCCATGCTAGCTGAGGTGATGACATCACACCGATCAATGAGTTCCTCCACCACGTCATCTTTCAGATCGGGGCAAGAATAATGGGGTCGTTTCCGGCCTGTTCCCTCCATGGATAAGACGAACGAACAATGGCATAAGGAATGGTGAAGGAAAATGTAGGGAGGAAGTGCGTGCGACAGCAGTTCCAAATCGAGAGGAAAAGGCGAAGAGGCGGTGGACGGTGGCCACGGTACAAGAAGAGGCTAGTGGGGAGCGAACGGTTGCCACAGTGGTCAGACACTGATGACAAGGCCGAGTGAACCACATGCCGTATATCGCACACACCTTGATCTGGTTCACCATTTCTTTTGTGTTGCCTAATCACAAATAGTTCATCCGAGTGAGACCGTATGTCGTATATCGCACACACCTTCATCTGGCTGCCCGCTTCTCTTGTGTTGCCTCATCGGAAACTGTTAATTGAACTGAACCATATGCCCTGCATCGCACACGCAACTTAGCAATAAAGCATTTACAAGTGTGTTCACTTCTCTCCATGCGAAATAAAATATCATCATCTGGTTCTTTAATATGTTTTTAATCCCTATATCAGTCAGCGACGATGGAACCAATTCTTCACTCAATCTGAATTGTATGTCCAGTAGCTTCTTTGTTGTTTTACCTCTTCTTTTTATTCTCCATAAATGTAAAACTTTATAGTGGTTGTTGTATTGCTTGGGGACAATTTACTTATATTATGCTCAACTTTATCTCATGAACTGCATGGCAAAACCTAATTCTGGTTGGTCTTCTGCCACTTGTTTTATGGCTGTCTAGGCAATGGATGGCATTCTTCTTTGTTGCCAATTGTGAATTATTTTGTACAAGGCCTCTCAGCAGCTACCTATGCTTTGCGAGGCTATGATAGTATGTAGCTAGAATGTATGGTTTTTACATACTTTTGTAGAGGTTGAGATGCATCACATGATCTTCTCTTGACTGATGGGTATTGCAGTGTCCTTTCTTTGCCACAAAGGGCAGGAGCTGTGCCATTCAAATCAAAAGGACAAAGGGTTCATCACAAGGGGGTGGTCTCTAGGATATTTACACAAAAGAGGAAATTTATTTTTGTATAGAACCAAATTATATGATCTAATTGAGTGAATTATATCATGTATTAAGTACATTTTATTGTGTCACCTATGTTTACCTCCTTTTTTAATGCAAGTTTACTGCTACTCAAACTTTCTAATTGCAGTCTCAACTATTTGGACCCACTGATCTGATTTTGTTTGGTCTGTGTACGTATATACCAAAGTCTGGTGAATCCCTAAAGAACCAAATCTTCATTCCTATCTAATATATGCTATCTTAAATGCAAAGTGTTAGCTACTCCAGTTTCATATTTGAAAATGTGATTGATTATAAATTGCGCAAGCTTTCGTATATATTCACAAAGAAAAATCCCTATTTTTTATTGAAAGGGTTTGCGTTGGTACCCTGAGTGGTTGCTCACTCTTAAAGTTACTAACAAATAAAAGTATTTTTAATGTGCTCATGTTTTAAATGAGACTCACTCTATGCCTAAGTGGTTGCTAAAACCTATTTTTATCGAGAAAGACAAACCTTTTCAAAACACTTATTGTATAGATTTTTAAAGACAATTCTATTTGAATTTTTCACACCAAGACAGTGGTTGGTCAAACCTATTTTTACCGAGAAAGGCAAACCTTTTCAAAACACATATTGTATAGATTTTGAAAGACAATTCTATTTAAATTTTTCATACCAAGACATGTATTTTTGTTTTAAATTAGACTCTATACATTAAGTTAAGCCATGTATATTCATATCATTATAAAAAAACCATTTCACGGTGTTTCTTATTAGAGGGGGATTAAACCCTTGGGATTTTTTTTCATTGCAAACATAGCTTTAGTGTGCCTCTGCATTATTTGGCGCAACGGGTCCACTAGTAGCAATAAAACTTAATGATCATTATGCTAAGCTAACAGATGGGTCTTGTCCATCACATCATTCTTCTAATGATGTGATCCCGTTCATCAAATGACAACACATGTCTATGGTCAGGAAACTTAACCATCTTTGATTAATGAGCTAGTCAAGTAGAGGCATACTAGGGACACTTTGTTTTGCCTATGTATTCACATATGTACTAAGTTTCCGGTTAATACAATTCTAGCATGATTAACAAACATTTATCATGATATAAGAAAATATAAATAACAACTTTATTATTGTCTCTAGGGCATATTTCCTTCATATACTGCACACTGCATTGCTCTAGTGAGTACCTCTTGCCGTGTATGACCATACTTACTTTCATAGCTGGTTGATTTTGTAGCATCACTGCACATGTTAGCCTCGTTATTGTCAATTTGGTGAACATTATAAGACCTGTATGGACTCTGACATAAATTTAGAATCAACCCAATGCTTTTGAAGAGGTTGACCTCTGCAGTCCTCTTGTAAGGACTAAACGTCGAGCTACTCCCTCTGTCCTATAATATAAGAACGTTTTGTACAGTACCCCAGTGTTCAAAACACTCTTATATTATGGGAAGTGGGATTGGTTCATTGTGTAGCATTCTGCATCTTATCTCCCTCGCCCACAATTTACTAAAAAATATCAGATCTATATTTAATCTTACCAAAAAGTTGAATACAAAGAAAATGCCTGTGCAGAAGTGTAGCCCATTGCTCTTCTCAATACATTTTCTCCTATAATGCTTGTACTTCTAGTGATTGGTAGTTGATTATGTAGCCTCAATCTACATCTTATCTGCATCTTATCATCATAGATGTGGTGGACTCCTACTTCTATGACAAAAAATCATGACCGAAAATGGGCTTTTCGTCTTGGGCGGGCCGGAGACGCACCTGCATGACATTCTTTAGGCCGTCCATGACGGAAAAAACCATTGTAGAAGCAAGGGCGAGGAAAATATTGGGGAGTTCCTGGTTACGGTTGGTGGTCGGGCCTGAGCGATGCGCGTTTCTCTCATACACGTACGTGCATGGGTGCAAGGCGTTGGACTCTAACTGAACTCGAGTGTGGCATTCGCCTACTGAACCCGAGCAATCAATCGATCTGGCTGTTAACTAAACCCGCTCGAGCGATTCCTTCGCTACTGCTACTAACTGAAGCCGATCGAACCTGCTGCCTCTTGATGAATAGTGAGCATTGTTGGGGGTTGGATGAACAGATCCCGGTGGGGGTTGGATGAACAGGACCCCGTGGTAGTATAGGTCGTTGCCGCTGGATGAACAGGACCCCGTTTGAGCCGGTTGGGGATGGATGAACAGGACCCCGTGGAGGGATGGTTGAACAGTAGACGGTGGAGGGCTAGATGAACAGTAGCTTGTGGAGGGGTGGTTGAACAATAGCCAGTGGAGGAGCGGTGGAGGCTGGATAAATAGGAGCCCATGGATGAACAGTAGCTGGTGAAGGCAGGAGGGAGACGCCATGGATGAACAATCGCATGTGGAGGCTGTAGGAGGTTGATGGTGGATGAACAGTAGCCCGTGGAGGCTGGAGCGAGGCAGTAGACGGTGGATGAACAATAGCCCATGGACTCTTGTTTTGCGGTACGGGACACCCCTCCTGATGAACAGGACCCCCGTTTCGACCGTAGGAGGTCGAAGAGAAGTCTTTTTCCTCTGTTTTGTGGTATGCCACACCCCTCCCGATCAACAGGACCCCGTTTCAACCGTAGGAGGTTGAAGAGAAAGTCCGTTTCCTCCATTTTGCGATACGCCAGACCCCTCCCGGTGAACAGGATCCCGTTTCGACCATAGGCGATCGAACACGAGGCTGTTTCCTCCATTCCGCGGTATGCCAGGCCTCGTTTCGGCTGTTTTGTCCAAGTCAGTTGGCTCCCGATGAACACGACAACACAGTTTCTCCGTTCTGACCCAGTCAGTTGGGTGCCAATGAACAGACGCCGTCGCTGCTCTCCGCTTCCCTCTCTATGTACACGAGCCCTAGCCTTACGTATTTGCGATAGCCACATTTACTTTCTTGCACCCTGGCTGTATGTACCTGTACACGATATTGACGGGACTGTGAGATATGCTATGTCTACGCCTCTACTATGACACGTGACCTTCCTTACTCGGCCACGGTTCATTGCTGCAGCCTGCAGACAGACCGATCGACCAGTATGTATGTACATGTTCGCGACCAGAATGACAACAGTACGTACGCTTCGACCATGTGGGTCCCGACTGTCAGCGAGGATAAGGAGGCACTTCCTTGCGTTTGAAGATGTAGCTAGTGGGTCCCAGCTTTATATCCACGTCGACCCTCAACATGATGGTTAGAAGCAAATGCCAAGTTCATGCCGAAAGATCGTTAACAACAATACCAACTTGCAGACGACCAGGTAGTACAAGTACCAATACCAAACTAATTTATAATCTTTTTAGTCCTGGCCCTAGTGTTTTTCTGGTAGAAAATCTTGTAGAGGACCAGCTCCCGCTCCTTCTCTTACTCCAGGTCCCCGAGGTGGTACTGGTGCATCACCCAGTTGGTCCTCTGCTGGTCAAAGTTCTTGTTGGTGTGCTGCACCAGAACCTTTTTGCTACCCGTCTGCCAACCGTTGACCATTACCGGCAAGGTATTGCCGGTCTTGTGCCACATCGCGTCCATACCACACTCCAACTGTATCTTGGAATGCATCCATGTGCCCCTTTTGAACGCACTAGAGTTGCGCTGGAAGAAATGCTTGCTTAGGACACTCAGTGTGATACCTGCAGTAGTGTCGAATACAGGTTTTAGTGTATGTAGTTAACATTTTCATAACATCTTTGGCATATTGCATTCACTTGTTTGACTTTTTATTAACTATCAAACTGTAACTGCATCACTAGGTCTGCGTCTAAAAAGAAAAATAGAGCCATAAACAAAGGAATATGTTTGTGCAAGTAGACGGCCAATTGGTGTCTCACCTGGAAGTTTCTTAGGATGGGTGTGGCACATGTCATGCTCGCTGTCGAAGGTTGTATGAACAAATCTATGAGAGGGTGAGATCTCGCGCTGTCAGCACTGACTTTGGCCTCAAGGTGCTCGATCAGCTCCTGATCTGTGGGATCGAACTTGACGCCAGCCGGCAGCACCGGCCAATCCTTCTTGGATTTGCGTCGGTTAATTCCAGTTATATGGTACTCAATGTATGATCAATCGAATGTTTTTGTGAATGATGAAAGATTTCAACAGATAAGTGGTACTCCAAATCTAAAGTCCACAATACCTGAACACGCCTCCGGGTCCCTTGTGTCACCTCACGCGCAACGTGTTGTCACGTCAATTCAATGTGAGGACATGATGAATAATTTGACCGATGTATACTAGTACTACTACTGTACTACTTACTTGTCGTATTTAGTGTCACATTTTAACCATAGGTTTAACTAACTAAATGTCAATGCATGCCACCGAAAATTATACCATTGGAAACTATGTTCAAATACGAATCAAACGGTATCATTTTTGTGACATGCATTGACATTTAGTTAGTTAAATTTATGGTCAAATTTTGACACAAATTACGAAGGGGACCAATAAACCAGGAGGGAGGTAGTAGTACGAGTAGCACAATACACGGTATAGAGGACGACCACAAATTTAGAATTGGAGTAAGAAGTTACAAGGTTGTGCGACATACTTTGTAGGCTACATGAGTAATACAAAATATAATTCCCATTGGACAACACTTTCACCAAGAAGTACACACTTGAAGCCTAATTGATATATATATATATACATAAACACTATTCTGATCACAACCTGAACCGCCTGAGTAACTCGCCTGAACTTCCCTCTGTACGAACCTGACCTTCGTGCTATCTTCGCAACCGTGCCTTCTACAATGAGTTTTTTTGATCATTCGTGTTGTTTGTGATCTAAGTGTAATGTGGACACATTTTTTAGAATCTAAATGCTTGCCTTGATTTGGAATCTAGCACGTTGGCGGATTTGCTCTCGGGGTCGTGATGAACTTGTGTCTGTTACAAGTTTAATGCATGTTGTGGATGTTGTCGAAGCTCTGGCACGATGGGGATTAGTTTTTGGTACGAGTTTGGAGCACAAATTCTTGTTATTTCAAAAAAATTTGAAATCGCCTGTGTTCCTCATCCTCCCGAGATGCAGCCTGCGTTTCTGTTGATTTCTCGCTTTTCCATAAAGTTTGTCGGCTCATTTGCGTACTTTAGTGAAATTCAAGGCTTACTAAGCCGTCAATTTTATTCGGGAGGGTCCTTACGGTTTGATTTCTAGCGATTTGATGTTGGCACTCCCGCGGGTTTTTGCACAGGATATTTTTGCGGTTTTGAAATTTGCCCTCTGGTCATTTTAGTTGTTGAAAGGGAGTTGCTAGATCATTTCCAAAGGGGGTGCGGACGTGTTGTAATCTTGTGGAGATGATTTTATGCTTCGGATGAATATTTTTGTTCATTATTTTTAGATCATCTAATGGTCATTCTATGATACATCCATTTTGCATCATGCTTTTATATCAATATTTATCGCATTATGGACTGTTATTTCACTTTATGTCACAATACTTATGGCTATTCTCTCTTATTTTACAAGGTTACATAAGGAGGGAGAATGCCGGCAGCTGGAATCCTTGGCTGGAAAAGGAGCAAATATTAGAGACCTATTCTTCGCAACTCCAAAAGTCCTGAAACTCCACGGAACATCTTAAAACAAATAAAGAAAAATCCTCACCAAAGATAAAGGCCAGGGGGCCCACACCCTGCTCACGAGGGTGCCCCCCCCTAGGGCGCGCCCCCTACCTCGTGGGCCCCCTGGTGGCTCTCCGGCATCCGTCTTATCATATATGAAGTCTTTTGGTGAGAAAAAAAAAACAAGGAGGAACTTTTCGGGACGAGACTCCGCCGCCACGAGGCGGAACCTTGGCGGAACCAATCTAGAGCTCCGGCAGAGCTGTTCTGCCGGGGATACTTCCCTCCGGGAGGGGGAAATCATCACCATCGTCATCACCAGCACTCCTCTCATCGGGAGAGGGCAATCTCCATCAACATCTTCACCAGCACCATCTCATCTCCAAACCCTAGTTCATCTCTTGTATCCAATTCTTGTCTCAAAGTCCGGGATTGGTGCTAGTAGGTTGCTAGTAGTGTTGATTACTCCTTGTAGTTGATGCTAGTTGGTTTATTTGGTGGAAGATCATATGTTCAGATCCTATATGCATATTATTACACCTCTGATTATGAAAATGAATATGCTTTGTGAGTAATTACG
Source organism: Triticum urartu (assembly GCF_003073215.2). NCBI lineage: Eukaryota > Viridiplantae > Streptophyta > Magnoliopsida > Poales > Poaceae > Triticum > Triticum urartu. The sequence goes on from NC_053023.1 coordinate 266,673,899, forward strand.
TTTGTTCCTGAGGACAAGGGAGAAGTCTTGCTATGAGTAGTTATGTGAATTTGGTATTCGTTTGATATTTTGATAAGATGTATGTTGTCTAGCCTCTAGTGGTGTTATGTGAACGTCGACTACATAACACTCACCATTATTTGGGCCTAGAGGAAGGCATTGGGAAGTAATAAGTAGATGATGGGCTGCTAGAGTGACAGAAGCTTAAACCCTAGTTTATGCATTGCTTCATAAGGGGCTGATTTGGATCCATATGTTTCATGCTATGGTTAGGTTTACCTTAATACTTTTGTTGTAGTTGCGGATGCTTGCAATAGAGGTTAATCATAAGTGGGACGCTTGTTCAAGTAAGGACAGCACCCAAGCACCGGTCCACCCACATATCAAATTATCAAAGTATTGAACGCGAATCATATGAACATGATGAAAACTAGCTTGACGATATTCCCATGTGTCCTCGGGAGCGCTTTTCCTATTGTAAGAGTTTGTTCTAGCTTGTACTTTGCTACAAAAGGATTGGGCCACCTTGCTGCACTTTATTTACTTTTATTACTTGTTGCTCGTTACAATTTATCATATCACAAAACTATCTGTTACCACTTATTTCAGTACTTGCAGAGAATACCTTGCTGAAAACCGCTTATCATTTCCTTCTGCTCCTCGTTGGGTTCGACACTCTTACTTATCGAAAGGACTATGATAGATCCCCTGTACTTGTGGGTCATCAAGACTCTTTTCTGGCGCTGTTGCCGGGGAGTGTAGCGCCTTTGGTAGGTGGAATTTGGTAAGGAAAAATTTATATAGTTTGCTGAAATTTACTCTCACTTGCTACTATGGAAAGTAATTCTCTGAGGGGCTTGTTCGGGGTATCTTCACCCCGTCCAGTAGAGCAAAGAGTTGCTCCTCAACCTACTGAACCAATTGAAAATGAAACGCCTTTTGAATTTCCTTCGGGTATGATGGAAAAACTGCTAGCTAACCCTTTTACAGGAGATGGAACAAAGCATCCTGATGAGCACTTAATATATGTGGATGAAGTTTGTGGATTATTTAAGCTTGCAGGTATACCCGATGATGTTGCTAAGAAGAAGTTCTTCCCTTTATCTCTGAAGGGAGACGCATTGATATGGTATAGGCTATGTGATGATATGAAATCATGGGACTATAAAAGATTGAAGTTGGAATTTCATCAAAAGTATTACCCTATGCATCTTGTTCATCGTGATCACAATTATATATATAATTTCTGGACTCGCGAAGGAGAAAGCATCGCTCAAGCTTGGGGGAGGCTTAAATCAATGTTATATTCATGCCCCAATCATGAGCTCTCAAGAGAAATGATTATTCAAAATTTATATGCTCGGCTTTTTGATAACAATCGCACCATGGTCAATACTTCTTCTGCTAGCTCTTTTATGATGAAGACTATTGAATTCAGATGGAATTTATTGGATAGAATTAAACGCAACTCTGAAGATTGGGACCTCGACGAAGGTAAGGAGTCAGGTATGACACCTAAGTTTGATTGTGTTAAATATTTTATGGATACCGATATTTTCCGTAAGTTTAGCACTAAATATAAACTTGACTCTGAGATAGTAGCTTCTTTCTATGAATCTTTTGCTACTTATGTTGATCTCCCTAAGGAGAAGTGGTTTAAATATCATCCTCCCATAGAAGTAAAAGTAGCTGCACCTATTAAAGTTGAAGAAAAGACTGCCACTTATAATGATCCTATTGTTCCTACTTCTTATGTTGATAAACCACCTTTCCCTGTTAGAATAAAGGATCATGCTAAAGCTTCAACAGTTGTTCGTAAAAGCAATATTAGAACTTATACACCTCCTGAGCAAGTTAAAGTAGAACCTAATATTGCTATTGTTAAAGATCTCTTGTCTGATAATATTGATGGGCATGTTATTCAGTTCGAAGGTGAAACTGCTAGAATTGCTAAACCTTGTGATAAAGATAAACGTAGACCTGTGGTAGGCGTGCCTGTTATTTCTGTTAAAATAGGAGATCATTGTTATTATGGCTTATGTGATATGGGTGCTAGTGCTAGTGTAATACCTATTGACTTATACGAAGAAATTAAGAATGAAATTGCACCTGCTGAGTTAGAAGGTATTGATGTCACAATTAAACTTGCCAATAGAGATACTATTTCACCAATTGGAATTGTTAGATATGTTGAAGTCTTGTGTGGGAAAACTAAATATCCTGTTGATTTTCTTGTTCTTGGTTCCCCATAAGATAGCTTTTGTCCCATTATATTTGGTAGACCCTTTTTAAATACTATCAATGCTACCATAGACTGCACAAAGAATGTTGTTACTATTGGCTTGGATGATATGGTTCATGAGTTTAATTTCTCTAAATTTAGTAAACAACATCGTGAGGAAGAATTACCTAGTAAGGATGAAATTATTTGTCTTGCTTCTATTGCCGTACCTCCTAGTGATCCCTTAGAACACTATTTGCTAGATATGAAAATGATATGTTCATGAATGAAAGAAGGGAAATAGATGAAGTATTCTTTAAACAGGAACCTATTCTGCAACATAATATGCCTGTTGAAATTTTAGGGGATCCTCCTCCACCCAAGGGTGATCCCGTGTTTGAGCTTAAACCGTTGCCTGATAATCTTAAATATGCTTATCTTGATGAAAAGAAGATATATCCTGTTATTATTAGTGCTAACCTTTCAGAGCATGAAGAAGAAAGATTATTGAAAACTCTGAAGAAGCATCGTGCTGCTATTGGATATACTCTTGATGATCTAAAGGGCATTAGTCCCACTCTGTGTCAACATAAAATAAATTTGGAAGCAGATGCCAAACCAGTTCGTGATCCTCAACGACGTCTGAATCCTAAAATGAAAGAAGTGGTAAGAAAAGAAATACTAAAGCTTCTAGAGGCAGGTATAATCTATCCCGTTGCTGATAGTGAGCGGGTAAGTCTTGTCCATTGTGTCCCTAAGAAGGGAGGTATTACTGTTGTTCCTAATGATAAAGATGAATTGATTCCACAAAGAATTATCACATGTTATAGCATGGTAATTGATTTCCGCAAATTAAATAGATCTACTAAGAAAGATCATTACCCCTTACCTTTTATTGATCAAATGCTAGAAAGATTATGCAAACATACACACTATTGCTTTCTAGATGGTTATTATGGTTTCTCTCAAATACCTGTGTCGGCTAGAGATCAATCAAAGACTACTTTTACATGCCCTTTTGGTACTTTTGCTTATAGACGTATGTCTTTTGGTTTATGTAATGCACCTGCTACCTTTCAAAGATGCATGATGGCTATATTCTCTGACTTTTGTGAAAAGATTTGTGAGGTTTTCATGGACGACTTTTCCGTCTATGGTTCCTCTTTTGATGATTGCTTGAGCAATCTTGATCGAGTTTTGCAGAGATGTGAAGAAACTAATCTTGTCTTGAATTGGGAAAAGTGCCACTTTATGGTTAATGAAGGTATTGTCTTGGGGCACAAAGTTTCTGAAAGAGGTATTGAAGTTGATAAAGCCAAGGTTGATGCTATTGAAAAGATGCCATGTCCCAAGGACATCAAAGGTATAAGAAGTTTCCTTGGTCACGCCGGATTTTACATGAGGTTCATTAAGGACTTCTCAAAAATTTCTCGGCCTCTGACTAATTTATAGCAAAAAGATATACCATATGTCTTTGATGATGATTGTGTAGAAGCATTTGAGATACTTAAGAAAGCATTAGTCTCTGCACCTGTTGTTCAGCCACCTGATTGGAATTTACCCTTTGAAATTATGTGTGATGCTAGTGATTATGTTGTAGGTGTTGTTCTAGGGCAAAGAGTTGATAAGAAATTAAATGTTATTCATTATGCTAGTAAGACTCTAGACAATGCTCAAAGAAATTATGCTACTACTGAAAAAGAACTCTTAGCAGTTGTATTTGCTTGTGATAAGTTCAGATCTTATATTGTTGATTCTAAAGTAACTATTCAAACTAATCATGCTGCTATTAAATATCTTATGGAAAAGAAAGATGCTAAACCTAGACTTATTAGATGGGTTCTCTTGCTAGAAGAATTTGATTTGCATATTGTTGATAGAAAGGGAGCTGAGAACCCCGTTGTAGACAACTTGTCTAGGTTAGAAAATATTCTTGACGATCCACTACCTTTAATGATAGCTTTCCTGATGAACAATTAAATGTTATAAGTACTTCTCGTAGCACTGCATGGTATGCTGATTATGCTAATTATATTGTTGCTAAGTTTATACCACCTAGCTTCACATACCAGCAAAAGAAAAAGTTTTTCTATGATTTAAGACATTACTTTTGGGATGACCCACATCGTTATAAAGAAGGGGTAGATGGTATTATTAGACGTTGTGTACCTGAGCATGAACGGGAATAGATCCTACGCAAGTGTCATTCCGAGTCTTATGGAGGACACCACGCTGGAGATAGAACTGCACATAAGGTATTGCAATCTGGTTTTTATTGGCCTACTCTCTTCAAGGATGCCCGTAAGTTTGTCTTGTCTTGTGATGAATGTCAAAGAATTGGTAATATTAGTAGACGTCAAGAAATGCCTATGAATTATTCTCTTGTTATTGAACCGTTTGATGTTTGGGGCTTTGATTATATGGGACCTTTTCCTGCCTCTAATGGATACACACATATTTTAGTTGCTGTTGATTACGTTACTAAGTGGGTAAAAGCTATTCCAACTAGTAGTGCTGATCATAAAACTTCTATTAAAATGCTTAAAGAAGTTATTTTCCCGAGGTTTGGAGTCCCTAGATATTTAATGACTGATGGTGGTTCACACTTTATTCATGGTGCTTTTTCCGTAAACTGGTTGCTAAATATGATGTTAATCATAGAATTGCATCTCCTTATCACCCACAGTCTAGTGGTCAAGTAGAGTTGAGCAATAGAGAGCTCAAATTAATTTTGCAAAAGACTGTTAATAGGTCTAGAAAGAATTGGTCCAAGAAACTTGATGATGCATTATGGGCTTATAGAACTGCATATAAAAATCCTATGGGTATGTCTCCGTATAAAATGGTTTATGGAAAAGCATGTCACTTACCTCTTGAACTAGAGCATAAGGCGTATTGGGCTATTAAAGAGCTCAACTATGATTTTAACCTTGCCAGTGAGAAGAGGTTATTTGATATTAGCTCACTTGATGAATCGAGAACCCAAGCTTATGAAAATGCCAAGTTGTTTAAAGAAAAAGTTAAAAGATGGCATGACAAAAGGATATAAAAGAGTGAGTTTAATGTAGGTGATTATGTATTGCTATACAACTCTCATTTAAGATTTTTTGCAGGAAAACTTCTCTCTAAATGGGAAGGCCCCTACGTTATAGAAGAGGTCTATCATTCCGGTGCCATAAAAATCAACAACTTCGAGGGCACAAATCCGAAGGTGGTAAACGGTCAAAGAATTAAACATTATATCTCAGGTAATCCCATAAATGTTGAAACCAATACTATTGAAACCATAACCCCGGAGGAATACATAAGGGACACTTTCCATAACGTTTCAGACTCCGAAAAGAATAGGTATGTGGTACGGTAAGTAAACTGACTCCAAAAAAATTTTTAAGGCAATATTTCTCCGTTTTGGAATATTTCGAAAAATAGAAAAATAAGTAGCAGTCAGGGAAGGGCACGAGGGCCCCACGAGGGTGGTGGCCGTGCCCTACCCCTAGGCACGCCCCCTACCTCGTGAGCACCTCGTGTGCCTTCCGGACTCCGTTTTCTTGCACAATACGTATTTTGGTCGGTAAAAATTCATTATATATTATCCCGAAGGTTTTGACTCCCGTATCACGCAATTATTATCTGTTCTTGTTTCGAGCTGTTTTTCTGACAGATCTAGATTATCATGACGTCCCCAAGTGCTTCCAAGGACAAGTTCTTCGATAAGGTCATCAACCCTTACCTCACGGAGGTGCTGCGACACCCTCAAACCATTGAGATGCGTGATGGGTTGTTGCACATCCGCGATGTTGAGGGACCAAAGGGAACCGGAAGCGTGGAGACGAGGCTCGAAGCAATGGAGCAACAAGTTTTCAAGTGACAGGGGATGGTGGAGCGTGGAATCAACGCTAGCCACAAGATGCTCGCAGAGTTCACTAACAACTACAAGCCGGATGCCAAGAACACCGAGGAGGCTATCTTCAAGCTATATGAGAAGATCGAGCACCTCCAAGCCCAAATCTATGACCTGCAAAACCAAAACTGTGAGTATGAATATAGATTCAAAAGAATGAGTTTGGCTGCAGATTCGAGGATTCCGGAGACTCGATCATCCTTCTATGATGGTGAACCTATGCCTTGGAAGATGGATGACAAGCTCGCATCATCAACAACACCTTCACCTTCTTCACCAACCAAGGTGATATAATCACATGGGTATGGGCACTCCCCTTGGCAACTGCCAAGCTTGGGGGAGGTGCCCCGGTATCGTATCACAATCACAACTCTTATCTTTACTGTTTTTCTTAGTTCGATCCTATTAGTAGTATCTTGATCTAGTAGAATAAAGTTTATGGCATGATCTAGTTTTGAGTTTTGCTTTATGATCTCTCTTTGTAATCGAGTCCGTGAGTTATATATAATAAAGATTAGTGTTGAGTCAAGGGCTTGATTATTTTGCCATGATCTTGGGTGAATAAAAGAAAAGAGAAAAAGAATAAAAAGAAACAAAGAGTTCATATTGATCTTATTGAGAGTAATGACTTCACATAGAAAGAGTATGATGATTAAAAGTTGTTGGGAGTTGGCAAACATAGCTTTGGTCTTTGTTGCAAATAATAGGAAGTGATAAGGAAAGAGAGGTTTTCACATATAGATATATTATCATTGACATCTTTTATGATTGGGAGCACTCATTAAAATATGACATGCTAAAGAGTTGATGTTGGACAAGGAAGACAACGTAATGAGTTATGTCTTTCTTATATCTGAGATAAAGTCTGTTGTCATGGATCCTCCAACTTGTTGAGCTTGCCTTTCCCCCTCATGCTAGCCAAATTCTCAGCACCAAGTAGAAATACTACTTGTGCTTCCAAATACCCTTAAACCAGTTTTGCCATGAGAGTCCACCATATCTACCTATGGATTGAGTAAGATCCTTCAAGTAAGTTGTCATCGGTGCAAAGCAATAAAAATTGCTCTAAATATGTATGATTGATTGGTGTGGGAGAAATAAGCTTTATAAGATCTTGTGATGTGGAGGTAATAAAAGTGACGGACTGCATAATAAAGGTTCATATCACAAGGGGCAATATAAAGTGACGTTCTTTCGCATTGAGATTTTATACATCCAACCATAAAAGCGCATGGCAACCTCTGCTTCCCTCTGCGAAGGGCCTATCCTTTATTATTATCTTCTACCTTATGCAAGAGTCATGGTGATCTTCACCTTTTCTTTTTCATTTTATCCTTTGGCAAGCTCGGCATGTTGGAAAGAACATGATATATATATATATATATATCTAATTGGATGTAGGGGAGCATGAACCATTATTGTTGACATTACCCTTGAGGTAAAAGGTTGTGGGGCAAAACTATAAGCCCCTATCTTTCTCTGTGTTCGATTAAAACTCCGTAACCACAAGTCTCGCGTGAGTGTTGGCAATTATGGAGGACTAAATGATAGTTGAGTATGTGGACTTGCTTTTTAGCTCTGACATAGACTCTTTCCGATGTTATGATAAATTGCAATTGCTTCAATGACTGAGATTATAGTTTGTCGGAGCCCAATAAGGTTTATGATTTATACTTTTGCATTGTGAATATATCATCACTTGAACATAAGTAATCATATGACAAAAGCTATATATGTTGCTGCTATGAGAATAATCATGATGCCTTCATGTCCGTATTTTTTTATCGACGCCTCTACCTCTAAACATGAGGACATATTTATTGTTATCGGCTTTTCGCTTGAGGACAAGCAAGGTATAAGCTTGGGGGAGTTGATACATCCATTTTGCATCATGCTTTTATATCGATATTTATCGCATTATGGACTGTTATTTCACTTTATGTCACAATACTTATGGCTATTCTCTCTTATTTTACAAGGTTTACATAAGGAGGGAGAATGCCGGCAGCTAAAATCCTTGGCTGGAAAAGGAGCAAATATTAGAAACCTATTCTGCGCAACTCCAAAAGTCCTGAATCTCCACAGAACATCTTAAAACAAATAAAGAAAAATCCTCGCCAAAGATGAAGGCCAGGGGGCCTTAGGGCGCGCCCCCCTACCTCGTGGGCCCCCTGGTGGCTCTCCGACATCCATCTTCTCATATATGAAGTCTTTCAATGAGAAAAAAAATAAGGAGGAACTTTTCGGGATGAGACTCCGCCGCCACGAGGCGGAACCTTGGCGGAACCAATCTAGAGCTCCGGCAGAGTTGTTCTGCCGGGGATACTTCCCTCCGAGAGGGGGAAATCATCAGCATCGTCATCACCAATGCCCCTATCATCGGGAGAGGGCAATCTCCATCAACATCTTCACCAACACCATCTCATCTCCAAACCCTAGTTCATCTCTTGTATCCAATTCTTGTCTCAAAGTCTGGGATTGGTGCTAGTAGGTTGCTAGTAGTGTTGATTACTCCTTGTAGTTGATGCTAGTTGGTTTATTTGGTGGAAGATCATATGTTCAGATCCTATATGCATATTATTACACCTCTGATTATGAACATGAATATGCTTTGTGAGTAATTACGTTTGTTCCTGAGGACAAGGGAGAAGTCTTGCTATGAGTAGTCATGTGAATTTGGTATTCGTTTGATATTTTGATAAGATGTATGTTGTCTAGCCTCTAGTGGTGTTATGTGAACACCGACTACATAACAATTCACCATTATTTGGGCCTAGAGGAAGGCATTGGGAAGTAATAAGTATATGATAGGTTGCTAGAGTGACAGAAGCTTAAACCCTTGTTTATGCGTTGCTTCGTAAGGGGCTGATTTGGATCCATATGTTTCATGCTATGGTTAGGTTTACCTTAATACTTTTGTTGTAGTTGCGGATGCTTGCAATAGAGGTTAATCATAAGTGGTATGCTTGTTCAAGTAAGGACAGCAACCAAGCACCGGTCCACCCACATATCGAATTATCAAAGTATCGAATGCGAATCATATGAACGTGATGAAAACTAGCTTGACGATATCCCCATGTGTCCTCGGGAGCGCTTTTCCTATTGTAAGAGTTTGCTCCGGCTTGTCCTTTGCTACAAAAGGATTGGGCCACCTTGTTGCACTTTATTTACTTTTATTACTTCTTGCTCGTTACAATTTATCATATCACAAAACTATCTGTTACCACTTATTTCAGTACTTGTAGAGAATACCTTGCTGAAAACCGCTTATCATTTCCTTCTGCTCCTCGTTGGGTTCGACACTCTTACTTATCGAAAGGACTAGGATAGATCCCCTATACTTGTGGGTCGTCATTGTACAAGCTGGACTTCTGCTTTGTCATACCTGAACTTCTGCTTTTCCTTCGTTGGATCTTGTCGGGGCTGGGGCGGCTTGGGATCGGGATGGGGGGAGGATCAGGTCGATCCTGTGGGTCTGGCTGGGTTTTTCCAGCTAACTTCTGCGTTGTCATACCTAAACTTCTTCTTTTCTTTCGTTGCAAGGTAATGCAGCAAGTCCTTTGTATTTCTTTCCTTTTTCTGTCATTTTTCATTCTTGCATTGTTTTTATTAATGGTTGAACTTTTGGTTTTCCAGATTGCATTCCACATTTGCAAGGCGAAGGTGCATGGTGCTCTATATTTTCTTTGTTTGGTTTTCTTTCTAATTTTAATTCTTCAGATGTTCTTTTTATACTTTTTTCTCGTGAGCAATCATGGGATTAGCCCAAGTATGCATGCACTTTTTCCAGATCATCTAAGGGTCATTGTAGAAGCTGGACTTCTATGTTGTTCATACGTGACCTTCTGCTTTTTTCCTTCTTTGCAAAGTAATGCATCAAGTCCTCTGTATTTCTTTCTTTTTATGTTATTTTTCAATCTTTGCATTGGTTTGGATTTTTTTGACTTAGTCCCATGAGCAGACATGGAATTAGCCGACGAATATGCGTATTATTTTATTTTTTTCTAGTATGTATGTGTAATTATAATAGTTGTTGGTCTTCACTGAATAACAATCCTGAACTTCGGTATGATAATCGTTTTTAACATGTTAATTTGAGGTTTTACAAAACCGCGAACTTCTATATCTTCACTATTTGAACTTCTTATTTTTAATTTTGTTTATTATTTTTGGATTTAAATATTTGTAGACATTGAAATTGGCATTGCACCTATTGACAAATGCGGTAGCGCGAGTCCGAGCAGGGGGAGGGGGGTCGGGACCCCCCCTCCCCTCCCCCTGCGAGGCCGAGACAGGAACGAGCCGGAGCAGGCGACGACGCGGTGTGCCACGCCGTCGCGTGCGGAGGCGAGTCCGTGACATCTGTGACCCCACTATCTATCTTAGGAGTGTGGCTCTGGGGTGCGTGCGGTGGGGGTGGAAACATAATAACAGCATTACGTCCTGTCAAAACCTAGCGCGCAGCAATGCGGTAGCGTGACGCCGAGGACGGGGGAGGGGGTCGGGACCCCCCTCCCCTCCCCCTGCGTGGCCGAGACAGGAACGAGACGGAGTAGGCGACGACACGGCATGCCGCGTTGTCGCATGCAGAGGCGAGTCCGTCACATCCGTGACCGCACTATCTATGTTAGGGTTTAGGGTATTTTAGTTAGATGTGAACTTCATCTGTTTTTGTACTTGAACTTCTTATTCTTGTTTCTTAGGGTTCATTTATTGTTATGCCTTTACTTCTTTTATTAGAGAACTTGAACTTATGCTCTTTATTTTTTGAACTTCTTTCTCTCGTTTTTTTAGGTGCATATTTATGTATGTATTTTTCTTCCCATGGTAGTGTATTTGCCATCTATTTTTGGTTTTAAGGATATCAGCAGTGCCGTTGTGTGATCATATCTCATTATAATAGATGCATTTAAATGGTGCATTCATTTATCTATAGATGTATTTACCTTTTTAGCTGTTGGGGGGGGTAAAACTGTAATTTCACCTACGTTGCAAGTCCCACCATAGAGAAGCATTAAGTGACCATCTCCCTCGCCACCACCTGTCAGAAAAACCCTCTCCCCCTGTCACTCGCTCTCTCCCCCCTCTCCGTCACTCCGCTACCTTCGTCACTTGCAACTCTCCTCGATTTCTCTACCCTTGTCCCCTGCCCTCGTGAATCGAGTAACCGGCGCACACCCCCACTCCTATTTCTCCCCCACACCCCGCTCTCCCTCGCCCAGCCCGCTCTCTTCTGCTCTGAAGCGAGGGCGGCAACTGTCTGCGCGGTTGCAAGGTGCGCGTGGCGTCGTGGGGAGTGGAAGAACCGCCCCAGATTCGTGCGTGCGGGGGTCGTTTGGAGAGGTACAAATGCTGCCTCCCCCTAATGCTTTCTCTTAGTTTCAACAGATCTGTCGAGGCCTGTCTGTTTCTTCTGTGTGCTCTCGCGTCCGCCTCCTACCCCTTCTTCTGATGGTTGGGTGGGAGATTAGGTAGGGTTCTTGTGCGTGTTGTGGGTGGATTTCATTCCCGCATGGTCAGATTTGTCCATGAGATGCTTGTGTGTGCTATTTCTCCCTTCATACCTGTGTGGATTTCATTTCCCCTTTGGTGATTTCAGCAGTTAGATGCATGTAAGAGAGGGTGTGGTGCTGCGGTTGATACTAGATCTGATGCATCTAATTGTCTTAGTGTTGTTGATTTCGATGTCTAGATTGTGTCTGTCACTTGCTAGTTAGTTTATGGATACTTTTTTGTTGTACTTGCTTAGATGTTCTACTGTTCATCTTTTCATACTTGTTGATATGTTCTAGTTGTTTCATCCTATGGTTTGATTTAGTTGCTTTTTGTATTTATTGTATGATTTTCTACTTGCTAACTATATGCAATCTATCCCCTGTTTTCAGTAGGTTTTTCTAGGGTTTGGAGATCCATTCATCAAGGGGTTGTGTTGTCATGGCTTCAAAACCTTCTGCATGTATTTTATTGTGGTTGGATCTTGTATTTTAAATAGCAGTTTTCTTATATATGGCTGCCCATATCTTCACTTAGTTGTCTTGTTGGACTACCCTTTCTTAAAAATGTGAACTTCTAACAATGGTCATGTGTATGCATTTTACCCTTAGTTTTAGTTAGTGGAGTGTTGCTTAATGTTTATTTGATGAATTGCTGGTGAACCATGTCACCAAGTGTTGTTGGACTTCCCAAATGTTTCATATTTATAGTGTATATCTTTGTTTTTTTGTTATCATTTTCATTTTATTGATATTTAGTTTTCCTATGAAATATATTTGTGGTCATGCTACATCTTTTTTATGTGCTACTTGCTTGGGTCACATAGTTGAACTTCTGGTTTTAATTATTGTTTGTTTATAATGAAATTTGGTTCTGTTATGCACATTTTGTTTTTACTACTTTGTTATATATTGTTGAACTTCTGGACATTTATGTTATATGTAGTAGCCCCTCTGGTGTAGATTGTTTTTATATTTAGTATGCAAATTTTAGTTTGTTTGTTGTGTTTACTGCTTTGTTAGGTATTGTTGAACTTCTGGGTATTGGACATTGTTGTAAAAGTAGAAGTTCCTTCGGTGTAGGATTGCGTATTAGAACTCAGCTGCCTTTTTACTTGCATTTTTTGTAGTTGGTGATGAGTTGAATAGTTCTGAAAAAATGCCTGTGTTCAAGATGGAGCTTCAGAAGTTAATACTGATGCTCCAATATCTGATGCGGCTAAATCACCCATAATCCCTTTAACTGTGATTGCTGAGGTTGCTTCGAGCCTTGAGAATTTTTCAAGCCTGGAGAATCTTGCTTCTGCAGCTCTTGCTTAACCTAGTATGTGAAACCCCTTTTCTTTTCATTTTAAATTCTCGAGCCATGTTTTTTTAACTTGTTCCCATCGGTTGTTTTTGGTTTTTTGATGCGGAGCATCCCACGTTCATCCCCATGTACACTCCGACTACTCTCCAAGCCCCAAGGATACATAAGATGAGACCTCAAGTATACGCCATTGGACACAAGGTGAACTCGCTCCTCTCTGAATCGTCACTTTCCACATGTGGGACATGGCTACTACCTCAAACATGTGTGCTATGCATGACCACGAACCAAGAGGAAGCCCATGGACAAGAAGGCGAGGACACGAAGCGCGAGGAACAAGAAGAAGAGCGGCGGAAGAAGCTCCAGCCACCGAACGTCCGACGCCTGAAGACCCACCGGATGACCGGCCGGGACCAGACGACCGGCGATCCTGCACCCGAGCCAAACGAGCGGACGTTCGGCCTCCACCGGACGACCGGCACCTGAAGCACAGCCAACGCCAGCTACAACACCTCCCAGTGAGCGGACCTTCGGCCCCCACCGGACGGCCGGTAATATTAACGGAAGTCCGAGGACACCAGACGTCCGGTGCCTCTTCACCGAAAATCTTCAGTGGACGTCCGACGACTAGCGGAGGACTGGTCCCTCCTGAGCCACCGGACAACTGGTACATGCCTGTGTGCAGTCGGGCCTTTGGCCTTGTTTCCTTCTCCCACTTACCCCTTCGTGGCTCTAGACTATATATACTCCTCCACCTCCTCCTAGTTAGGGTTAGCAAAGGATTAGCTCATATTTCATGTGAGAGCTTTGCTCATCCACTTGGTTACCTTCTCCTCGGAGATTGCACCTCCTACGGAGAAGATCCCGCAAGCGGATTCAAGACCCCTTTACGGGAAGAACCTCAAGACCTCCTTTCGGAGAAGACCATCTATCTTTGTATCATCCCTAGTTGATCGTGGATCTTGTATCTTCCTTTGTGTTCATGGATCTAGCGCATGTGTGATCATACTTGTTGGTTTGAGTATTCTCTTGTGTTTCCCCCGTGTTTTCCCTTGTTTCCCTCCTCCTGTTCTTCGTGTTCATCGCGGGATCCGCTCATTTCGTGAAAGATCGGCCGGTTAGGGTTCCTACCCTACATCATCTTGGTATCATGAGCCACGTTGATCACGATTTTGGAGCCTCCCGTTGTGTTTTCTAGCCTAATTTTGTTGTGTTCTTCCCCAATTTCAAAAATCCCCACAAAAAATAGACCCAATTTTTTTTTATTTGTTGGTTTGACAAAGTTTTGTTGGATTTGATCCATAGATTTGCTTGGTTTCAAGTGGATCTAGCATATCCCCAAGTTTCCCCATCTTTCATCCATGAAATCCCCTCTATTTTGACCCCAAAATCACCAAATTCCGCCCAAAATCGCGTCCCGAAACTCACATCTCGCGTTGACCCAGACCCACCGGACGACCGTCATTTTACCGGACGTCCGGACACCCAGGAAGCACCGGACGTCCGACCTTACCGGACGACCAGAACCCCTAACCCGAGTTGTAATTAGCGGATTTCTGACCCGACCGGACGTCCGGCGACTGGACGACCGTCCTTTACCGGACATCCGCTACCTATAGATATCAACTTCAGCTGAATTTTGTTTCGGCCATAACTAATTCATCCGAACTCCGATTTTGACGTTCTTTAGCTCGTTTTGAAGCTCTTGGCATCCCCCTTCCCATAAAATACCACCAACATCTTTTGACTCCATGAATTTTGTGAATTTTGGCATCTTTGCCTAGGGCTTCCACCACATCATACGCTACACCACCACCGACTTCCGCAACCTAACCAATTTTGTTCCCCATACCACTAGTGGTTGCTTGAGGAGTGATTTGAGTCTCCTACGGTGTCTAGGATACTTAGGGACGGTTGCTTCTTCATCAACCACTACCACCATTTCCGCATAGGCTTACCCACCTTACATTTCCGCCACACCGACTTAACCCAATTTTGTTTGTGTTGTGAGTTTTGTCTCCTAAGGTGTTTAGGCTACTTAGGAATCGTGCTTACAACTCCGGCACCATGTATAGTACACCACCATAACCTCCACTTCTGCATTGCCTACTTGCATAACCCATCATTCCACCACCGCATCCCGCTACCACCATTTTGACATTTGACGTTTGAGATTTTGAGTTCGCGGTTTTTCTGTTTCCTAAGGTGTTTCGGCTACTTAGGGACAAGTCTCCATCAAGATCACCGTCACTCATCATCAACACAGACAGTAACCTCCATATCATCTTGGTATTGTGGTATCCCTCCATTGTATATTCCCTTACCATTGCATTGATAACCCCTAGCACATTTTGCGTCACTTGCCTATCGAGACTAGCCATTTGAGTATTGCCGGTAACGTTACTTGTGCACATTAGTGGTCTACACCTTCCATTGCATACATACCATACCATATGTATCATCTTGGTATCATATCATCTCGTGTGCCTCAAGTTTGTTCCCCCATATACACAATTACTATCTTGGTTTGTGCATTTCGTAAAGTGGCCACACAAAAAAATAAGCTTTTAAGCAAAAGAGTGAACAAAGAGCTCGTAAGCAATAGCCATAGCATCATACCACATTGTATATAAGATCATCTTGGATCACCTTGTGGGGAACACCGGGAACCATACATACATAGCATACTTGGGATAGAAAGTTATCCAGTTTGCATCTTATAGGTTGTGCACAAGTGTCATATCCGCCTATTGAGCAATCGTGATAGCGTCTCTCTTGAGTTGTGCAACACGAGCGTTTTCCGTAGATTCCACATTTTGTGCTCATCCTTGGTTGCATGACCCCATTTTTATATATCTGTGTGTGTGTTTCTGTGTGCCACACATTGCTATTGGTCTACTTGTTTCACTTGCGAATTTGTGAATCTCTTTCAACATTATTGACTCTTGCTAACATTTTGCATTAAATTTTTTGTGCCACTATCCTCACTAAGCTCCACCATAATCCTTACTTGTGTAGGTGTGAGAAACCGACAAGAATTGGTACCAATTGTGCTATTTCCTTGTCCACATTGGAGTGATCATTGATTCACTTTCAACTTCGGTCAAGGTACATTTGGTATTCGTTCTTATCTTTCTACCACTCACATTTTTCTCTTGGAGTGATGGATAGGCAAGGCATTTCATCTCCGGTCTTCCACAACAATGACGGCATGAACAACTACATCACCAAAGCGTCAATCTTCGATCTACAACGACAAATGCAAGGCGCACAATCAAGATTGTGAGAGCGCATTGAAAACCTCTCCATCGACATTCATCACTCCGAAGCAAGGAAAAGGGAATACATCGACAAGAAGCTTTCCGCACAAAAGGAGGAGCAAGATGCAAGGATGGAGGAGATTCAGACCTTGTTGATCAACCATTCTTCCCCTTCATCATCCTCAAGGCGGCAACATTCAAGTCACAAGTCTTAGGAGCGCAAAAATGATGCAAGTGCAAATCGTCCACGTCCACATCTCCATGGCGACCACCATCACGTTCGTGATCCACCTCATCATGAAGGGCAAGTCACCTCCATGTAACATGTGCACGGCGACGACAAACGACATCTACTACGAGCTCAAGTGCGACAACGACACCATCATCATGAAGATGCTCGCGAAGCCCAAATGTACAAGTCCCAACAAGCCCTAATTCACGCCAAGGCCAAACTTCATGAGCACAAGAGAAGATCGCGAGACAAGCACCACTAAGACGGAGCTATGACTACCACCACCACTTCAGCATCTTTGCCAAGTGTTATCAAGGCATCTTCGCCTACGGACGTACGGCATCTTCGCCTACTTCCCATGAGTTCGCCTACATCGACATCTTCACCAACAAGGCGACAACCTATGAGCGAGGGAGACACTTCCATCTTCAGAAGCCCCCCAAGGAAGATGGCCGAGCATGGGACATTCCCTTCGGTCATGGAGACAAGCTACGAGGTGCCACATCATATGGGCCTCCTACAACAAGACAGTGACAAAAAGGTCGACCAAGGGCCAGCCCCTTCGACAACGGCGACGAGAATGAACCTCTTCAACAACATGAAGACGGCGCCCATATTGGACTCATTCTCCGAGTCAAGCTACAAGACCACACATGAGACCTTATATTTGGTCTTAGAGGAGAGTGATGATGTGCCATCTTCGGCATTCATCCATGGCTACGAATACGAAGTCATTGAGCATGGAGACATTTGCACCACCATCTCTCCGACACCGACATGTGACGAGATGCCCCAATTGCCAGGTGAGGAGAGCCACTACCACATGAGTGACATGAGTGACTCCACCACACGTGACATTGAGAGCATTTCCTATGAGAGGATGAGTGTGACCACCACTAGCCCCACACTTGAGAGCATGCCACACATCCTATGTGAGGTTGAGAGCCATTTGAGTGACTCCACCAACCATATGAGTGAGAGCATCCAAGAGGGAGTGCGTGAGCCACAACACTTAGTGAGTGAGGTAGTTGAGACGGCATGTGAGGCCACTTTGATTTCTAACCACTTAACCTCCACTCCGATTGTTTTTTCTTCTTTAGTGCTAGGTCTCCTACATGACGACGTGCCTACCCTTGATCAGTCCATACCTCCAATGGAGACAATGATGGCCATGGTGGACGACGATGCACCCCCCACATGGTTCCATCAAGATGAAGATGACCACGACTCGGTCTTCGACACCTCACCTACAACACATGAGCAATGATACAAAGGTAACATAGGTGATGGTGCTTCTCTTGTCCCACTAGTGGACTATTTTGCGAATGATTGGTTGCATGATGTTGTCACACCTATTACCATGCTTCATGATAGTGCGAATTCTTCATGTCATAACATGCCAATTGATGATGAATATGATGATGAGCATGTTGATTTGCCTAGTTGTGATGCTATGCTCCATAGGATATCATGTGAAAATTCTATTGGTCACATCATGTTTGACAATCCATTAACCTTGTCATATGTTATGAGTGAGATATCCCATATTGCATAATTTCAATCTCAACATAGTAACTATGCATGCCCCATTAAAATAAATCCCATTTGCACTTATGGAATAGATGACAAGATGATGGTCATTGGCTTTTGTTTTTCATGTGATGATATTGCCATGCTTCCTTTACATGATTTGTGCAATTCATCTACTATGCCATGCCATGATCACATTGTTCCAAATATGCATTGTTTTGGATGTTGTCAATATTCTCCATGTGATGTTTCCCCATAGTTTCCTCATACATATTAGGAGATTTTGATGCATTCCATACTTTGCATGATTCTCATAATTGCTTACACCATATGCATTCCACGCATAACAATGCTCTACATATTTCTCATGATGCATTAACCAATTTGAGTCTCCATTATGCTATACATCACAACAAACCTATCATGATGTATGACATGTTTCTATATTACGCATCTCATTTATTTGAGCATTGGATATTTTGTGCTAACCAACACAAGCACGTGCGCATCATGATGGATGATGTGTACATATACCATGCACACACAATTTTTCCTTTGTCTTTGTTTTGTGTAGGTACTCACGTATACTCGTCAACCTCTCAATCCCAAGAGTTGACGAAACGAGCTCTTGAGAGCAAAGATGACTTGGGATCACATGGACTATCCTTACCACCATTCTCTTCGCGCAACGACTACGCGCATCTCTCTCACTTGGCTCTCACATGGCTATGGACTATATACCGCTTGTCGCTTCATGCTCATTTTACCGTGTTCACTTTGCATCTTATGCTTGCTTCTATGTCTTTGCCATGCAATTGTGACCCTTGCTTGCATCTACCCATCATTCACCATTATGCTACTCCTATGTGTATTTGCATGCTTGGTGGAGATCCTTGTTGCTATTGCCATGTTTATCATGTGCCTCATGCTATTGATGCTATTTTGCTCATATCCTCCTTTCATGCTTGTGATATGTCTTGTGCATTACTCATGCCCACTATTTGCACACACGACATGATTTCCATGATTCCTTCTAGTACGTTGCATCTTCGCACTACTAGCTTGCTTGCCTTGATTCACATGATTGCTTGCTTTGTCGCATCACCCATGTTCCATTCTTACTTGCTTTCTTGGGTTGATGACGTATATGTTCATGCCTCTCACATGATATATTTTGTTCATTGTCGTTGCATCCATGCTTATTGATCATGCAGACTTGGACACTTTACTTGTGATGCACGCTTGCTTGATTGAGCCTATTGTATTTGGTTGTTCTCGCATCATCATATGCCTCCATACTATGAAATGCTCCCTTGTACTTTCTTATGATGAGCATGATGCATCCACTTGTTGGGTATTTTACCACACGAATGATAGGTTTTGCATCTCCGCTAACCTCATTTGTTTTTCCGAGTGTTTGTCATGTTCTATCATGTTGAAGGATTCACAAGGCGATACCGTCATGACACAATTTGGTCATGTGAAGGCATACACGATGTGCAACACCAACATTTGTGAGAATCTACTAAAGGTGAACTCCTTCCCTTTGAGCCATCCTCAAATATGCATATTGGATGGGTCACTCTTTCATTGTTGTTTCCTTCTTGTTGTCTACATGGTACATCTCGCGAACTGAGGAGCGACATTGAAGATTGGCTCTATGGACCTTCACATTGAGGAGCACTCGTACTTATTGGAAGCACCTTTGAACCTCCACTCATGCCACGACATCGAGCATTGGTACACCAACAACTCCATATTTGTTTATTGTGCTCATACATGTCATGCTCATTGGACATCTCACACACATGACAAATTTGCATCTTATGCATGGATTGACTCATATTATGACTGCCTTGTTGCATCTTGTATTCCCATGTCATCCATGATACATGAGCTTGTGCATTTCCTTAGCAAATTTGTTGTGATCTTTCTTGATGGCATATTCATACATCATGATCATATTGCCCATCATCAATTGCATGATCATATACTCATCTTGAGCATCCATTGCCATATTCATGCTATTGATAAACCGTCTCTCTATGACATCATTTTGCACCGTGGTTGCATTGATCATATTGACAACACATTTGTGTGCACAGTGAATGCTTTTGTTCCCATGAATGCTTTGCATACCATTCCATCTCTTTTGGATAAGATTCATGCACCTTGTCATGATCAATCTTGTTGCACGGACTCATTCTTACATGATGGACGCTTTGTGTGCTCTAACCATTGTATTTTCGAGTGTCGTTTGTGTTTTCTCTTTTTGCATGTATACCACTCTGGCGACACCTTGGAGTACTTGGATTGCGCCATGTTTTCAACTCCATCCAACTAAAAGTTCGTCCACAACAACTGTTTCCATGGTGATTCGGATCACGATCCGAGGTCGGATCTTTCCCAAGGGGGGAGATGATGCGGAGCATCCCACGTTCATCCCCATGTACACTCCGACTCTCCAAGCCCCAAGGATACATAAGACGAGACCTCAGGTATACGCCATTGGACACAAGGTGAACTCGCTCCTCTCCGAATCGTCACTTTCCACATGTGAGACATGGCTACTACCTCAAATATGTGTGCTATGCATGACCAGGAACCAAGAGGAAGCCCATGGACAAGAAGGCGAGGACACCAAGCACGAGGAACAGGAAGAAGAGTGGCGGAAGAAGCTCCAGCCACCGGACGACTGGTCGGGACTGGACGTCCGACGCCTGAAGACCCACCGGACGACCGGCGATCCCGCACCCGAGCCAAACAAGCGAACGTCCGGCCTCCACCGGACAACCGGCGCCTAAAGCACAGCCAACGCCAGCTACAACACCTCCCAGCGAGCGGACGTCCGACCCCCACCGGACGACTGGTAATATTAATGGAAGTCCAAGGACACCGGACGTCCGGTGCCTCTTCATAGAACATGTTCAGCGGACGTCCGACGACTAGTGGACGACTGGTCCCTCCTGAGCCACTGGACGACTGGTACCCACCGGACGACCGGTACCTGCCTATGTGCGGTCGGTCCTTTGGCCTTGTATCCTTCTCCCACTTACCCCTTCGTGGCTCTAGACTATATATACTCCTCCAGCTCCTCCTAGTTAGGGTTAGCAAAGGATTAGCTCATATTTCATGTGAGACCTTTGCTCATCCACTTGGTTACCTTCTCCTCGGAGATTGCGCCTCCTACGGAGAAGATCCCCCAAGCGGATTCAAGACCCCTTTACGGTAAGAACCTCAAGACCTCCTTTCGGAGAAGACCGGCTACCTTTGTATCGTCCCTAGTTGATCATGGATCTTGTATCTTCCTTTGTGTTCATGGATCTAGCGCATGTGTGATCATACTTGTTGGTTTGAGTGTTCTCTTGTGTTTCCCCTGTGTTTTCCCTCGTTTCCCTCCTCATGTTCTTCGTGTTCATCGCGGGATCTGCTCATTTCGTGAAAGATTGGCCGGTTAGGGTTCCTACCCTACATCATTTTTGTTCCTAACTTTTTTATTTTTTTCCTTTGTTTTTGGTGTTCTTTCTAGATGTGTCCACACAAGAGGAGGCTGTGAACACCATCAATGATGTTCTATCTGAGTTGGATTTGCCAGAAAACCCCGCTACTGCTAAGAAGGGGGCTCCGTCAGTCAAAGGTTGTGATTCCGTTCCGGATCCTTTGTGCTCTCTATAGATATTAGAGACGTAGTCGCAGTCTATTGATGGCACTGAACCTATCATGCAACCTGAGGATGTGCCTCTTCAGCTTCTTGTGGAGGACCAACGTAAGAGGAAGAAGCAAGAAGATTTTGACAAGAAGAGGGCGGCCCCCCTTGAGAAAGGTTCTAATGTTCCTAGATCTATTCATGCGGCTGAGCTCACGGTTGGGGAAGATGTGCCTTGTGGCAGTGATGGCACAGTTGTCCCTGTTAAGAAGAAAATCAAGAAGACCGCTGCGAGGAAGCATGTAGTTGGTGGAGTTACTCCTCGGAGGAGCCCACGTGTTTCAAGGCTTGCAGAACTTGCTGAAGATGAAAGGCTAAGCCTCGGTGGTACGCCATGCCGTAGTCCTCGTGTGCTTGCCACTGCCACGCCTACACCTTCTTCGCTTGGTGCTGGTGCATCTGGTAAGGGGAAGAAATGTAGCGTCAAGCGCAAGGTTTCACCTGCAAAGGTCAACAAGGTTGAGAAGAAGTGTTCTCGTGTTAATCCAGAGGACAAGGATGATGCTGATTTCAATGCTGATGATGAGGACGATGACGATGATGATGTTGCAGCTAATCAGGTATGCATTTCTCATATTTACCATTTTTTAGAGCATTTTTCGCTATTGCTGTAGTTTTTGTGTTTTTAGCACTGCCTTGGCATACATAGCTGATCTTCTACTCCATATAGACGAATAAATTAGCCGATCTGCCTTGCTCTTATGGTATTACTACCTTTGTGTACATAGTTGGACTTTTGGATATATACATGAAGAGATTAGCTTAACTTGTTGGTATACATGTTTAATTAGTGCCTTGGTGTACATGGTTGAACTTCTGCTTTTTAAATTTCCAACATTTTTGAAAGCATGTTAACTTGTTGTCATACATGGTTGTACTGCCTATGTAGACATAGGTGGACTTCTAAAATACATGTTTGATTAGTGCCTTGGTGTACATGGTAGAGCTTCTACTTTTGTAAATTTCCAACAGTTTGAAAGCATCTTTACTTCTGGTCATACATGGTTGTACTGCCTATGTAGACATAGTTGCACTTCTGAAATGTACTGCCTATGTAGGCATTAGTGGTATTTTAGTGAAGCTTGTGTATCTAATTGTTCTTCCTTTCTTCCTTGTCATTGCATTTTTTTCAGTATCAGCTTGTGGAGCGGCCTGAGAGGAGGAAGAGAGGAGGCAAAGCGCCCGAAGAAGGTGGCCAAGGAGGAGGTGAGGCAAAACATTTTAACAAGACGGTTCGCTACTCACTAGGAGAGGTCAAGACGTGTGCGAAAATGCTACAGGCTAGGCACAAGACGAGGGTTGTCAAGGCTGGTTTTGGTTGTGTGTTTGACTTGAAGGTTGATTCCAACATTTCTCATCCTTTGATGGGCAACATCTACACGAGGATCGACCCTACAACCATGATTCTGGACATGGGTGAGGCGAACAAGGTTCTGCGTATTACAAGTGATGCTATTCACCATCTGTTTGGATTCCCTCAATGTAGTCGTACCCTTCCTCGGCCCTCGAATGATGGGTTTGATGATGCTATTATGAGGTTGAAGCGCAAGCTTGGGTACGCTAGGAGTGACGACATCAAGACAAAGGATCTGCAGAATATCCTCACAGAACTTGTGAAGGATGAGACGAAGGATGATCTTGCTCTGTAGGTGTTTTACCTAATTGTTTTCATGAAGGTGGTTATCCCAGGAACGTCTACATGAGTGTCCAGGGAGGCAGCAATGGATGAGAATCTTGTGTTTGAGGATATGGCAGATATGGACTACTGCCAGTTGGTTGTTGACGATATTCAGAGTGCTGTTGTTAGGTATCAGCAAGGTACTAGCAGAGGAAAAGATATCACAGGCTATGCCGTCGCGCCGCTTCTTATGTATCTAGACTGCCTTATCATTGGCAAGACGCCTAATATTGACTTGAGGACCCCTCGCATCAATTTCATGGATCAGGTCAAGCTTCTTGAGCTTGCTGCGGATGACTTGGTCAAGAAGGGTGATGACGACCCAGGCAACTGGGTGTTTGGGAGACTGCCCGTGAGTGCTTATACGCATCATTCTCTCCTGTGTAGTTTAACTTGAACTTCTAGTACTGTCTTCTATATTTTTGTTCCCATGTTCCTTCGTTTGTTTTCTGACGCATTGAATTTTGTTTTTGTATGCAGTGGAAGACACAGGCTGAGGTTGTGTTCTTTAGGGTTATTGAACGTCCTGTTCTAACTATGCCTCGTGCCGCCGGCCTAGGGAGTGGAACCTCCCCAAGATTTGAATTCTCCTGGAATGTTAATACTGGTGCCCCCTGTATATCCAGGAGGTTCTTCTGCCCGTTTGAGTGCTGCAGGTGGTGTGTCTTCCGAGATTTTGTTTGAAGCTGCCAATATTTCACTGGTTAAGATTGACGGTCTTCTTGAAACTGTTTGTGGGGAGTTGGCTCGTGTTCCTTCAACTGTTGAGCGTCTTAGTCGCGTTGATGGGATTCTTCCTCCCGGACACAGATTTGATGCTCAGTCTTCGAAGGAGGTCTTATCTATTGAAGCTAGATTTCTTGAAGAGCTTCGTCAGAGCACTTCCCACCTCTGGACTAGCTTTGGGATGTTCAAGGAAATGCAGGATGCTCGTTGCACGCCTTTTGAAGATGAGGCAAGTGTTGTTGTCAGAAAGATTCAGAGGCAGGATTTTGTTTGTTTGGGTCGTGAAGGAGGCCACGTGGAGCATACCAAAGAGGTTTGTTTATGTTGGATTTTGTTATTTCTTTGCACTAATGTTCATTGTTAGCTTTCAGTTATTACTGTTTGTAGTCATAGGCCACCATTATTGATTTCATGTGTCGTAATCTGTTTCTTTTTAGAACTAGTGTTTCCTAGGTGACCTTCTCTGTTTATATAACCTGAACTTCAAGTGCTATAGCACCTGATATTCTATGACTGGCCCTTTTTGTTCCCTTTTGTATCTTAGAGTAGTTTGATATCTGACCTAATATGTTTACTGTATTTGGACTTCCATTATGTCTCAGTTGTGATAGCTGACCTTCTGCTGATTAGGTATTTGTTTTCTACATGATTTTTTGTAGGGTGTTGATGATGGTGCTAGGGTTGAGGAGGATGTTTTACCTGTGCATGAAGCTGCCCTTGTGCATGAACCTGCTCCCGCTAGTGATGTATTAGTTGATGAGGTTCATGGCAGTGAAAATAAGGTACCATTTTTTCTTGTCCATTTGTCTCATTTTTATATTTTACTTGTTTGTGCATTTTATCACTATGTGGCCCTTTGTAATGGCTTTCTGTTCTTGCCGCAGAATAATGATGTTAGTGTTCCTCCAGAGAAGGTTGCAGACAAGTCCGTGTAAGGCACTGGCTGCTCCGACGGGGTGGACCCGACTGAACCTCAGTCGTCCATTGGCGCTGAGGTTTCTGATGCTGAGCAGCGCAAGACAACTGGAGACATCATTTTGGAGAAATATCATGTTGAGTCTGCTGTTGAGACTGGTGGTAGTGTTGCTGCAAGCCCGAAGAAGTCTCCTGCAGCAGAGCCATCAGTTGATGTTGCTGCTGGTGTCCGTCCTGACAACGCTGCAATGTGTACTAGAGTTGACGATGAAGAGACTGAAAGTGATAGCTATGGAGAGGAGGTTGATCATTCCAGTGCTGCCACTGGTCTAGGCAAGGATCCATGAAGAGAGGAGCATGCTTCTCTCTTCTTTCCCCATCCCCGTCCCTTTTGTTGTTTGTTTTAGTCCAAGATATCCCCTGTGAACTGCCTGTGTGGTGTAAGTTGAACTTCTGGTTTTGTGCTTTGTCGTGTGGGTTGTAAATAAAGTTAAGTGAACCTGTTTTCTATGTGGGTGAAGCTTTGTAATGCATGGGTTGTGATGTTTATGATCCTGTGGTTTTATCTTTTCTGGTGTAGGAGCTGAGATGTGCTTGTGTTTGAATGTTGTGCTTGAATGTTGGTCTTAATTGAAACTGTCGTGAATCTATGTGCTTGAGTGTTGCTCTTAATTTCTATTTCTTTTGGTGAGCAGATAGTGACCTTGCTGTCGTCCGAAAGAAGGTTGATGACTTTTATTACAGTGTAACTAGGCTTAAGAATAATCGTTCCAAGAGTGCAGATGGTCAATATTTACATCATCCATGTACCCCCTGTGAACTGCCTATGGTTTCATACCTTAACTTCTTTACTCTATGTTTGCTGAACTTCTAATTTACTTCTCTGGTGCTGAACTTCTGGCCTATCTATATTGTACCGCCTGTTGTGATATAGCTGAACTTCTATGCTTACATGTGTTATGAACTTCCTGAGTTCCTGATGCTGAACATGTTTTACTTTCTATTGCTTTTGTTTTAGATCAACGATTATGTTCCAAAACAATGAGTGTGAAGCTTCTGTTGAGAATGTCGCAATACCTTTTGCTCCTCACGGAATGCTTCGGTCTAATGTGGCTGAGGTCGCACTCTACTGTCTATGTGCGAAGTACCAGGGGTCGGATAAACTCATCCTGCCATATTGGGTTTGTGTAAGTCAACCATGTAGTGATTTCTTTTCTTTGTTCCTTATCATTTTAGTTAAAACTTGTTTGTTCCATTTTTTATTTTCATATGTTGGTGTTGTCTGCATTATTTTAGGACAAGATTTTCAGAGGTCAATTTGATTCCCGTGTGAGGAAGTACTTCTTGGCGAGTGGTCAAGATAGCATGGATGCACATGATTCGATAAGCAATATCTTGTTATTTGCCTATGTATTATTTTTGCACTGTGATCCATTGTGTTAATATTGTTTCATTTTTCTTTCTACCCTTTGATATTAATTCTCAGTTTTTAATGATTCGTGTGTTTATGTTGCTTTAGGTTGTTTTCCCGACTTTTGACCCGCCTGAGATTCCTGCTTCCATGGGTGGTGTTAGTCATTGGGTTTCGATATTTCTTGACCTGAAGAATTCAAGGTTCCAGCTTCTCGACTCCTATTATGGCGCAGACGATGAATGTGCGGTACGCCTGTTTCGGTGGATGACCGATAACATCAAGAAGCTTTGGAGCGATGCCAGCAACGACAGGGAGACACCCTTCAGTCCTCTTACCATTGACCATTTCCCTCTGGATTGGATTGATGTGCCCCAGCAGCAAAACAAGTATGAGTTCCTCTTTTCTCTTTATCGCTTCTGTTTATCTGCAGTTGTACTTAAGCTGCGACGTGTTTTATTCATTGGCTTTCTTTTTCTGTTCTAACATTATTCTTTTACTGTGTTTGATGGCAGTATCGACTGTGGATTCTTCATGCTTACGAATGTTAATTCATACCATGTTGTGGTTCTTGCAAATTATTCCCATGAAAATATTACAGATATCAGGAAGACGTGGTTGTACTCAATCGCTTCTTCTAACCTGTTTGAGACAGACTTCCAAGCTCTGTTTGGCTACTACACATGTAAGTATTGGAACTTGGACTACTTACCTGCACTGCATCTTTTATTCTACCTGAACTTCATATTTTCTTTGAACTTGGACGTCTGCTTGAGATCTGGCTGGGCTACTGGTTTCAGATGGAGAGGAGCATTTTCTTGTACATGAACTTCATTTCTATCTTTTTTATTTTGCTTGTGTGTTTTGTTTCAGTAATTTCTTTCCTTCCATTGCTTACTTGGACATGAGCATTTCTTTGTACTTGAACCTTAGAGATGATGCCTTTCTATGGTTTTGTTAGCTGGAGTTGAATGTTTTCCAGTTCATCGGTTTATCTTGAACTGTGCCTTTGGTTGTGCCTGAACTTCATTTAGTTTTTTAATGCAACTATTTTTTTATGTCAGCTTGAGTAGTAACCATGTCATCTTTATTAGTTGGACTGCACACTGTGCTGTTCCTGAACTTCAGTTATATTTAATGGTGATGTTTTCTCTTCCTTTTCTTTGACAATGGATCCGTTCGACTTAACCGATTACCACAACTCATACCTCGGGTCACAGGAATACCAGCCTAGGATGGAATCGATGAGTACAGCTCTCATAGAAGATGATAGACCTCGAACCCTTATTCCTTCCAAGTTGGGGAAGCAGGCTTGTGGTATTCGTGGTGGTACAAAAACCCTTGCTCCAGGAAGGTTGGTGCAGTCGAAGCAGAAGTGATTTCGTCTGATGATGATTTTGAGAAGATTGCTTACCCGAAGAATGGTAAATCTGCTGCTGGTATTGATGCTGGGAGAGGTGCGAAGAATGCTGTCATCACCAGGAGGAAACCGGCAGTTGAGTCTGGCAACATTACTTCCTCCAAGAGAGCATCAAGATTTCCTTTGAAGTGGCATTCTCCTGTCGCTCCCCTAAAAAATACAGTTACCCTCATCTATCTGAGGCCCGGAAGTTGAAACAGTATGTGCTTAGTGAAGAGGGTTGATACGTCTCCAACGTATCTATAATTTTTGATTGTTCTATGCTATTATATTATCTGTTTTGGAAGTTTATGGGATTTATTATACACTTTTATATTATTTCTGGGACTAACCTATTAACCGAGATCCTAGTGCCAATTTCTATTTTTTCCTTGCTTTAGAGTATCGCAGGAAAGGAAAATCAAATGGAGTCCAATTGACCTGAAACTTCATGAAACTTATTTTTGGACCAGAAGAAGCCCACGCAGTATCGGAGATGGACCAGGAGAGTCCCGGGCTGCCCACGAGGGTGGGTGCGCGCCCACCCCCTGGGCACGCCCCCCTGCCTCATGGACAGCCCGGAGATCCACCGACGTACTTCTTCCTCCTATATATACCCATATACCCTAAAAACTTCAGGGAGCACAATAGATCGGGAGTTCCGCCGCCAGAAGCCTCTGTAGCCACCAAAAACCAATCTAGACCCATTCCGGCACCCTGCCAGAGGGGGCAATTCCTCTCTGGTGGCCATCTTCATCATCCCAGTGCTCTCCATGACAAGGAGGGAGTAGTTCTACGTCTGGGCTGAGGGTATGTACCAGTAGCTATGTGTTTGATCTCTCTCTCTCTCATGTTCTTGAGGTGGTACGATCTTGATGTATCGCGAGCTTTGCTATTATATTTGGATCCTATGATGTTTCTCCCCCTCTACTCTCTTGTAATGGATTGAGTTTTCCCTTGGACGTTATCTTATCGGATTGAGTCTTTAAGGATTTGAGAACACTTGATGTATGTCTTGCGTGGGATACCCGTGGTGACAATGGGGTATTCTATTGATCCACTTGATGTATGTTTTGGTGATCAACTTGCGGGTTCCGCCCATGAACCTATGCATAGGGGTTGGCACACGTTTTCGTCTTGACTCTCCGGTAGGAACTTTGGGGCACTCTTTGAAGTACTTAGTGTTGGTTTGAATAGATGAATCTGAGATTGTGTGATCCTTATCGTATAATCATACCCACGGATACTTGAGGTAACATTGGAGTATCTAGGTGACATTAGGGTTTTGGTTGATTTGTGTCTTAAGGTGTTATTCTAGTACGAACTCTATGATAGATTGAACGGAAAGAATAGCTTCATTTTATTTTACTACGGACTCTTGAATAGTTCGATCAGAAAGGATAACTTTGAGGTGGTTTCGTACCCTACCATAATATCTTCGTTTGTTCTCCTCTATTAGTGACTTTGGAGTGACTCTTTGTTGCATGTTGAGGGATAGTTATATGATCCAATTATATTATTATTGTTGAGAGGACTTGCACTAGTGAAAGTATGAACCCTAGGCCTTGTTTCAAGTCATTGCAATACCGTTTGTGCTCACTTTTATCATTAGTTACCTTTCTGTTTTTATATTTTCAGATTACAAAAACCTTTATATACCATCCATATACCACTTGTATCACCATCTCTTCGCCGAACTAGTGCACCTATACAATTTACCATTGTATTGGGTGTGTTGGGGACACAAGATACTCTTTGTTATTTGGTTGCAGGGTTGCTTGAGAGAGACCATCTTCATCCTACGCCTCCCACGGATTTATAAACCTTAGGTCATCCACTTGAGGGAAATTTTCTACTATCCTACAAACCTCTGCACTTGGAGGCCCAACAACATCTACAAGAAGAAGGTTGTGTGGTAGACATCAAGCTCTTTTCTGGCGCCGTTGCCGGGGAGGTTAGCACTTGAAGGTATATCTTTAGATCTTGCAATCCAATCTTTTTGTTTCTTGTTTTAGCACTAGTTTAGTTAATAAAAGAAAGCTACAAAAAAATATGGAATTGAGTTTGCCTCATACGCTTCATCTTTCTAATATCTTTCGTGAGTATGATGGAAAGGAAAATTGTGCCAAAGTGTTAGAAGAAGAATGCATTAAAATGTTTGGCACTAAATATTTGAATGATGAGCATGATTTCAATGTTGTTAGTGTGAATTCCTTGAATATCCATGATGCTAATGATATGCAAAGCCACAAGCTTGGGGAAGCTATGTTTGATGAAGATGATATTTTTTGTCCCCCAAGCTTTGATGCGCAAATTTATTATGATGAAACCATGCCTCCTATTTATGATGATTATATTGATGAAAGTGGATTTGGAGAGGTCATGACTTTCTTTAGTGATGAATCCACTATTTCGGAAGAGGTTTCAATTGATTATGAGAACAAAGTTGCTATCTATGACGATTATTGGGATGACTTGTATGCTATAAAGAATAATGATAACCATGAAGCTTGTCATCATGATTTTAGTTTTCAATTGGATTATGCCTCACATGATAGTTATTTTGTTTAGTTTGCTCGCACTACTATTCCGAATGAGAAGAATTTTGCTTATGTGGAGAGTAATAAAATTTCTATGCTTGTAGATCATGAAAAGAATGCTTTATGTGATGGTTATATTGTTGAATTCATTCATGATGCTACTGAAAATTATTATGAGGGAAGAATATATGCTTTTAGGAATTGCAATAATATCAAGTTTCCTCTCTATGTGCTTAAAGTTTTGAAGTTATGCTTGTTTTACCTTCCCATGCTTGTTGATTATTGTTCCCACAAGTTGTTTGCTCACAAAATCCATATGCATAGGAAGTGGGTTAGACTTAAATGTGCTAGTCATATTCTTCATGATGCTCTCTTTATGTTTCAATTCTTATCCTTTATGTGAGCATCATTGAAATCATCATGCCTAGCTAGGGGCGTTAAACAATAGCGCTTGTTGGGAGGCAACCCAACTTCATTTTTTTCCTTGCTTTTTGCTCCTGTTTAGCAATAAATAATTTATCTAGCCTCTGTTACAATTGAGTTTTTTTATGTTTTAATTAGTGTTTGTGCCAAGTAGAACCGTTCGGAAGACTTTGGGAAAGTCTTGTTGATCTTGCTTTAAAAACAGAAACTTTAGCGCTCACGAGAATTGCTGCCATTTTTATTGGAGAGTGGAATTTAGTTAATTATTTTTGAAGATGATTAATAGATAAATTCCTCTCGTCCAGCAATTTATTTTAGAATTTTTGGGGTTCCAGAAGTTTGTGTTAGTTACATATTACTACAGACTGTTCTGTTTTTGACAGATTCTGTTTTTCGTGTGTTGTTTTCTTATTTTGATGAATCGATGGCTAGTAAATGAGTTTATAAACCATAGACAAGTTGTAATACAGTAGGTTTAACACCAATATAAATCAAGAATGAGTTCATTACAGTACCTTGAAGTGGTGTTTTGTTTTCCTTCGCTAACGGGGCTCACGAGATTTTCTATTTTGAGTTTTGTGTTGTGAAGTTTTCAAGTTTTGGGTTAAGTTTTGATGGATTATGGAATAAGGAGTGGCAAGAGCATAAGCTTGGGGATTCCCAAGGCACTACAAGGTAATATTCAAGGACAACCAAGAGCCTAAGCTTGGGGATGCCCCGGAAGGCATCCCCTCTTTCGTCTTCGTTCATCGGTAACTTTACATGGAGCTATATTTTTATTCGCCACAGCATATGTGTTTTGCTTGCAGCATAATTTTATTTTGTTTTGCTTGCTGTTTGAATAAAATACAAAGATCTGAAATTCCAAAATGTTAGAGAGTCTTCACATAGTTGCATAATTATTCGACTACTCATTGATCTTCACTTATATCTTTCGGAGTAGTTTGTTGTTGCTCTAGTGCTTCACTTATATCTTTTTAGAGCACAATGGTAGTTTTATTTTAAAGAAATAGTTGAACTCTCATGCTTCACTTACATTATTTTGAGAGTCTTTAGAATAGCATGGTAATTTTCTTTGGTTATGAAACTAGTCCTAATATGATGGGCATCCAAGATGGGTATAATAAAAACTTTCATATAAAGTGCATTGAATACTATGAGAAGTTTGATACTTGATAATTGTTTTGAGATATGGAGATGGTGATATTAGAGTCATGCTAGTTGAGTAGTTGTGAATTTTAGAAATACTTGTGTTGAAGTCTATGATTCCCGTAGCATGCACGTATGGTGAACCGTTATGTGATGAAGTCGGAGCATGATTTATTTATTGATTGTCTTCCTTATGAGTGGCGGTCGGGGACGAGCGATGGTCTTTTCCTACCAATCTATACCCCTAGGAGCATGCGCGTGGTACTTTGTTTTGATAACTAATAGATTTTTGCAATAAGTATGTGAGTTCTTTATGATAATGTTGAGTCCATGGATTATACGCACTCTCACCCTTCCACCATTTCTAGCCTCTCTAGTATCGCGCAACTTTCGTTGATACCATAAACCCACCATATATTTTTCCTCAAAACAGCCACCATACCAACCTATCATGGGATTTCCATAGCCATTTCGAGATATATTGCCATGCAACTTTCCACCGTTCCGTTTACTATGACATGCTCCATCATTGTCATATTGCTTTGCAAGATCATGTAGTTGACATTGCATTTGTGGCAAAGCCACCATTAATAATTCTTTCACACATGTCACTCATGCATCATTGCTATCCCGGTACACCGCCGGAGGCATTCATATAGAGTCATACTTTGTTCTAGTATGAGTTGTAATCATTGAGTTGTAAATAAATAGAAGTGTGACGATCATCATTCATAGAGTATTGTCCCCCCCCCAAAGGCCAAAAAAAGGAAGGCCAAATAAAAAATAAAAAGGGACAATGCTACTATCCTTTTTTCCACACTTGTGCTTCAAAGTAGCACCATGTTCTTCATGATAGAGAGTCTCTTGTTTTGTCACTTTCATTTACTAGTGGGAAATTTTCATTATAGAACTTGGCTTGTCTATTCCAACAATGGGCCTCCTCAGGTGCCCTAGGTCTTCGTGAGCAAGCAAGTTGGATGCACGCCCACTTAGTTTCTTTTGTTGATCTTTCATACATTTATAGCTCTAGTGCATCCATTGCATGGCAATCCCTACTCACTCACATTGATATCTATTGGTGGGCATCTCCATAGCCCATTGATATGCCTAGTTGATATGAGACCATCTTCTCCTGTTTGTCTTCTCCACAACCACCATTCTATTCCACCTATAGTGCTATGTCCATGCCTCACGCTCATGTATTGTGATTCAAAAAGTTTGAGAACATCAAAAGTATGAAACAATTGCTTGGCTTTTCATCGCGTTTCTGCATGATTTAAATACGTTGTGTGGTGAAGATGGAGCATAGCCAGACTATATGATTTTGTAGGGATAGCTTTCTTTGGCCATGTTATTTTGAGAAGACATGATTACTTTGTTAGTATGTGACGGTGTCCTGGACTAGGGGGTACTCACCACGTCGTCTCCCGATCTGTAAGATTGGGCCGAGGACCCCCATGGCCGTATACTCATGGGCCAGTTTGGACAGTTGCCGCATACATGGAAGATTCCACAAGACTTGGTGATCAAGACAAGGACTCCTCCCCACCGGCGTATTTGGCTAGGACTCTTGTTATCCTAGCCCTCTGGTGCATTATATAAACCGAGGTCAGGCTAGTCAATAGAGACATACAACAATCATACCATAAGCTAGCTTCTAGGGTTTTAGCCTCCACGATCTTGTGGTAGATCAACTCTTGTAATACTCATATCATCAATATCAATCAAGCAGGACGTAGGGTATTACATCCATCAAGAGGGCCCGAACCTGGGTAAACATCGTGTCCCCTACCTCCTGTTACCATCGATCCTAGATGCACAATTCGGGACCCTCTACCCGAGATCCGCCGGTTTTGACACCGACATTGGTGCTTTCATTGAGAGTTCCGCTGTGTGATCGGCAAAAGGATCAATGGCTCTCCCGCAGGTCAACTACGACGCCGACATCTTCATCGCCGGCTCGACTGGTCACCTTGGCTCGACCGAGGACCATGCTCCATCTCCGATCATCATGTCTAGACGGGGGCCTCTTTCAACATCAACTCCGATCTCTATCATGATCATAGAGGAGTCATCCATGGAGCTCGGGGGCTCAACGTCAACATTGCCCTCGGGCGGCCGTGCTGTTTTTATGGACAGCGAACTTGTATTCGGCGTACCACATCCTCGAGCATCGGTTTGACGATTGCTTCGGTGGAATAGTGCGGAATTACGTCTACAACAGCCATGCAAAATTCCGTCGAGTTCCGATGGAGGAACCTCTGACAATCTACTATATACCGGAGCCCTGTCAAATCTGGACGGGAATCTGGACGAGTTTAGGGCGTGGTCTCCAGAGCCCAGCTCGGAGGTCCTTTGGAAGATCCAACCGTTCATCCACTGCGTAATTCCCATATCTACCACCCCTCCAAATTTCAGCTCGATCCGACGGTTCAAACTCCGGGAACCTTCCGATGAGTGGACCAATTTTCGGATCCGTTTTCTGCGCGAATACGGATCCAACCCGAATTCATGTTTCTTTATGAATGTGATATTGGACAACCTTTTTAGAGGAATTCTCTTCTAGGGTATTGTGCGTTGTTTTTAAACACGTGC
Source organism: Triticum urartu (assembly GCF_003073215.2). NCBI lineage: Eukaryota > Viridiplantae > Streptophyta > Magnoliopsida > Poales > Poaceae > Triticum > Triticum urartu. The sequence continues at coordinate 266,708,386 of NC_053023.1, forward strand.
CCGTAAATTTTTAAGCCTCCCCTGAGGTCATCTTCATCATCATGTTGTTGTCAAACCAGTCCGGCAATATTGCTCCAAGGCCGCCGACCTGTGATAGACACGTCGTCACTTTGTTGAGCCGAGCTCAACTTCTTTGGATCATCATCTCGGCAAGCCGAACAAGGGTCCGGCATCGCAAAGGATAAATCATCACCAACATTGCCGCCCCACAGATTATACGGAGCGGGCATACCGGCATCGTCGCACGGTCACTTCATCAAGCCGGCATCGACCACGTCACGACCTGCATCGGTAGGGCGGCACTATCGCTTCTTCAAGCTGGTGTCCATCACACAGACCTACTTTGACTCATCGGCTGACATCGAGGCTTCGACATCTCGGCTGGACCGGGGGCTTCGCATCTCTTCATCAACCTACTCCGGAGACTTCGGCGTCACTAGCCGACCAGCTCCGTCACGTTAGCTGGACCGAGGGCTTTGCCTCGGCGAGCCAACCTTTGCCAGCATCGCCATACCGTCGCTTTATCGCCCATCAGGCAATGGGTGTGCGGACCGAGTCCCAATTTTCAGAATCACCTTTCCTCGGATTGCTACAACAAATAAACCAGGTGCTATTAATCCTAGTATTTTTTGCTTGTTCGGGTTCATTTTTCCCAAGGAATTATTACTCTGGTTTGTTCATCATATGTACACAGGTCTATCAAATGATGGCCGCATTAACGATGGTCGCATGGTGGTTTGGTCAGTTTCCGTACATGGTCCGGCGAATGCCGCATCTGGAACTCGGACCGACCTGTGAATTCAGGCTTTGCCACGCCTTTACCGCATCACGCCGACGCCCAGCATCGACATTGACTTCGGCGCCAAGCCATAGTTCTTTTATTACTCACTTTGCATAAATTATTTATTATGCAATGATTTTTATTTATTTATTATTATTACTATTATCTCCGGTTTGCACTATTTTTTGTGCACAGGAAAATGATCCAGGTTGGGCAGTATCGTCAACTCGGCGTACTGACATACCACGTCACCTCCGCTGGACGGTGGGCTTCGTCAACACTTCATCACCCCATGCCAGGGACTTCGGCATCACTCTGGCGGCCCGCATTGACCGTGCTATGTCACCACTTCGGAGTGCCGAGCTCTTTGCTCCGCCACCTTGGGACCGGCTTGGGGGATGGAACCTTGTCCCGCATCAAGCTCGGGTCGCGTCATCAATACCGAACACATTAACCAGCTAAGTTTCCTTCATGCTCAAAGTTTTAAATTTTTAACTTGTGTTCGGTTCGACCAAGCATTATACCTTTTTGAAAAAAAGTTGCTTGTAAGAATCTCCTTGTCAAAACTTTGTTTGTGACACACAAATTCAAATACCCCGTTTACTTGGGGGATCCCTTGATGGAGCTTTTCCTCTTGCATATGATTATACTTGTATGGCTTAGTTCCTTGTTCGTGTATTACGCCACAATATGCACCATATCGACCTAAGCGATTTGCAAGCTGGGTTGCCTGGCTCTTGTGCTTACCCCTACGTTCCCGATTGTTCAGCTAGGGAGTAAAGGGAGCACCTCTGCGATTGTCACAACCGGGTCATCCGAGCTCTGACCTCAGACTGGCTGAAGCTGAAAGCTAGCGCTCTTATTGTTTTCAATGATGGTCGGCACACAACGGAGCTCATGAGTACAAAAAATCTATTGCACAAGTCTCATAGTAATAACGAGCACCGAATAAAGGTATCGGTGGGGGTACTATTTTCTTCGAAGATGCTTCTTACACTTCGTTAGTAATATAGCGTAAGTTCCGTGAGCGCGCTTTGTATGTTACAGCCTTATGGCCTGATTGCCTGGTCATCGGAAACATCGTTGATACTCTCGACAGGCGGAATACATGACACTTTTCGGCCCTTGGGCGAAGAGGGAGAAGCCGATGGTCGGTTAAGACGCGTTTAAAGATCGGGTGAACACAAATATGATATAAGTACTTCGGTACATACAATCATTATACATAAAATTCTTACCCAAGTCACTTGGGGGCTCTTAAAATTTATATATGAGCTGTAAATGTGTTTTCTTCTTGGTCGTTGTCAAAACACGACAGAAGCACATTTTTTTCTTTCTCTTCCAATTTTCGGATTGGCACCGAACACTTGATCTTGTTCGGACGTCATGTTTTTACTGATGTTTTTTTGGTTTTCCAAGCTTTTTGGCACTTTTAAACTATTTGTGTGTTTCCAGCACAAGTCTCACAGTGCAATGTCGGACACCTTTATAGATTCGGCAAAAACATTCTCGGGTCTCGCTATATATGCATTGGTTTCGAATTGTGTCTTCGGTCAATAGTTGGGTTGCCCGGCTCCTGTGCTTGCCTCCTACGTTCCGCTTTGTTCGGCTAGGTGTGCAAAGGGAGAACCACTGCGATTGTGCTTCCAGTTCACATGGTTAAGCACCTCAGTGGAGAAAGCCAAAAACTGACTGTCACAATAAGCGTAAACTGGTCAGCGATCCGATGACGGTGTTAAATGACGGGCCATTCATAACAATGGCTGAAGTGTTTATGGCTTGACCTCGACTGTCGCCGAACACTACCGGGGGATATTAACTGGCCTCCCAAACTAAATCCTCGATATTTTGCTCTTACATTAGAGCTGAGGTTTCATGATCATGCTTAGCATGACAACCCAAAGAAAGGAACCGATAGCGGGACTATTTTCTTTGGAATACATTTGTTATGTTAAATAGTAATATAACATATCTCTCTCCGTACCTTTGTTTATAAAACCGTATGGCCAGATTGCCTTGTTTGTCATAAATCTTTGCCCTCATAAAGGCTTTATAAAGTAGGACAAACACTCCTCGGCTACTAGCCGAGGAGGTGGAAGCCGATGGTCGGTCAACAAAGTTTTGTACAATGCGTATCCGAGCATTAAGGATGTAAAGTACTTGGATACATAGAGTCATTACACATAATTTGTGGCTTTACTATGGATATCGATCCTTAATTCGGCCACCCGTGCCCGCATTAAGGCTCGGGGGCTACTGGTCTTCGGGCTTATTATTCACAAATATTAAAGGGGCACATCGATCCCCTGATCTGGTGTTTCCACCCGACCAGTGTCTCGGGGGCTACTGCATTGCCTGTCCAATGCAGAAAATTTTAAGTGCAATACAGTTTCCGAGGAGATAATGATCCTCGGGTTGGTCGGCCGCACCCAACCTGAGTCTCGAGGACTGAGCATGCCGCTTTTTGTATCCCGAAGTTTTCTGCCAAGCTAGGACTTGATCCTCAGGCCAATTTTGCAAATCAACCCGAGTCTCAGCGGCTACTGGGATCAGTGGTCTTACTTCATCCTTCAAGTGCATCTCGGGTTTTAAACCGATACACACGTTGAGGGTTACTGGCTATATGTCTCGGCAGAGAATAAATTGCACCAATCAAAAATATTGACAAAAAATTGGCCCACAGTCGGGGTGGTGCACCACCTCGGAAGCAGTCCAGCATAAAGCTCGGGCGCTAGTGGCTGGCTCCATAGAGGGCATTTCCAGCATTAAGCTCGGCTAAACTCCTTCAACTTTTTTTGACCAAGATGATCTATGACATCTTGGATATAGTCCGGCGTTGGAGCTTGGACACAGTCCGGCGTTGTAGCTCGGATACATTTTGGCGTTGGAGCTAGGAAGCAGTCCGGCATTGGTGCTCGGCTGCAAAAGATACCTCGAATGCAGTCCGGCGTTAGAGGTCGGACGCAAGAGGACACTGCCTCCCGGGAACCACTTCAAACCCGAGGTGTGGCATGAAAATAACAAGGCATTGATAAAGGCCGAAAACTTAAAGGGGCTCCTCGGATACCCGACGTGCAAACTCGTCGAATGCATTTCGGCGATCCTCAAGATCGAAGATGAGAAGATTTGTTGAACCAGTTTTCAAGACCGACAACCGAAGATGAAGAATAGTTCAGAAGAATCGAGGAGCATCCCTAACTTGAAGACCGACTCAGGGGGCTACTGACGGTGTCCTGGACTAGGGGGTACTCACCACCTCGTCTCCTGATCTGTTAGATTGGGCCGAGGACCCCCATGGCCGTATACTCATGGGCCAGTTTGGACAGCTGCCGCATACGTGGAAGATTCCACAAGACTTGGTGATCAAGACAAGGACTCCTCCCCACCGGCGTATTCGGCTAGGACTCTTGTTATCCTAGGCCTCTGGTGCATTATATAAACCAAGGCCAGGCTAGTCGATAGAGACATACAACAATCATACCATAGGCTAGCTTCTAGGGTTTTAGCTTCTACGATCTCGTGGTAGATCAACTCTTGTAATACTCATATCATCAATATCAATCAAGCAGGACGTAGGGTATTACCTCCATCAAGAGGGCCCGAACCTGGGTAAACATCGTGTCCCCTGCCTCCTGTTACCATCGATCCTAGATGCATAGTTTGGGACCCCCTACCCGAGATCCGCCGGTTTTGACACCAACAGTATGCTTGAAGTATTATTATTTCTATGTCAATATTAAACTTTTGTCTTGAATCTCATGGATCTGAATATTCTTGCCAAAATAAAGAAGATTACATGGATAAATATGTTAGGTAGCATTCCACATCAAAAATTCTGTTTTATCATTTACCTACTCGAGGACGAGCAGGAATTAAGCTTGGGGATGCTGATACGTCTCCAACGTATCTATAATTTTTTATTGTTCAATGCTATTATATTATCTGTTTTGGATGTTTATGGGCTTTATTATACACTTTTATATTATTTTTGGGACTAACCTATTAACCCAGAGCCTAGTGCCAATTTCTGTTTTTTCCTTGTTTTAGAGTATTGCGGAAAAGGAAAATCAAACGGAGTCCAATTAACCTGAAACTTCATGGAACTTATTTTTGGACCAGAAGAAGCCCACGGAGTATCGGAGATGGACCAGGAGAGTCCCGGGCTGCCCACGAGGGTGGGGGGTGTGCCCATGCCTCATGGACAACCCGGAGATCCACCAACGTACTTCTTCCTCCTATATATACCCATATACCCTAAAAACTTCGGGGAGCACAATAGATCGGGAGTTCCGCCGCCAGAAGCCTCCATAGCCACCGAAAACCAATCTAGACCCGTTCTGGCACCCTGCCAGAGGGGGCAATCCCTCTCCGGTGGCAATCTTCATCATCCCGGTGCTCTCCAGGACGAGGAGGGAGTAGTTCTCCCTCGGGGCTGAGGGTATGTACCAGTAGCTATGTGTTTGATCTCTCTCTCTCTCTCGTGTTCTTGAGGTGGTACGATCTTGATGTATCGCGAGCTTTGCTATTATATTTGGATCCTCTGATGTTTCTCCCCCTCTACTCTCTTGTAATGAATTGAGTTTTCCCTTTGAAGTTATCTTATCGGATTGAATCTTTAAGGATTTGAGAACACTTGATGTATGTCTTGCGTGGGATACCCGTGGTGACAATGGGGTATTCTATTGATCCACTTGATGTATGTTTTCGTGATCAACTTGCGGCTTCCGCCCATGAATCTATGCATACGGGTTGGTACACGTTTTCGTCTTGACTCTCCAGTAGAAACTTTGGGGGACTCTTTGAAGTACTTTGTGTCGGTTTGAATAGATCAATCTGAGATTGTGTGATGCATATCGTATAATCATACCCATGGATACTTGAGGTGACACTGGAGTATCTAGGTGACATTAGGGTTTTGGTTGATTTGTGTCTTAAGGTTTTATTCTAGTACAAACTCTATGATAGATTGAACGGAAAGAATAGCTTCATGTTATTTTACTACGGACTCTTGAATAGATCGATCAGAAAGGATAACTTTGAGGTGGTTTCGTACCCTACCATAATCTCTTCGTTTGTTCTCCTCTATTAGTGAATTTGGAGTGACTCTTCGTTGAATGTTGAGGGATAGTTATATGATCCAATTATGTTATTATTGTTGAGAAGACTTGCACTAGTGAAAGTATGAACCCTAGGCCTTGTTTCAACGCATTGCAATACCGTTTGTGCTCACTTTTATCATTAGTTACCTTGCTGTTTTTATATTTTTCATATTACAAAAACCTTTATCTACCATCCATATACCACTTGTATCACCATCTCTTCGCCGAACTAGTGCACCTATACAATTTACCATTGTGTTGGGTGTGTTGGGGACACAAGAGACTCTTTGTTATTTGGTTGCAGGGTTGCTTGAGAGAGACCATCTTCATCCTACGCCTCCCACGGATTGATAAACCTTAGTTCATCCACTTGAGGGAAATTTGCTACTGTCCTAAAAACCTCTGCACTTGGAGACCCAACAATGTCTACAAGAAAAAGGTTGTGTAGTAGACATCAAGCTCTTTTCTTGCTCCATTGCCGGTGAGGTTAGCGCTTGAAGGTATATCTTTAGATCTTGCAATCGAATCTTTTTGTTTCTTGTTTTAGAACTAGTTTAGTTTATAAAAGAAAGCTACAAAAATATGGAATTGAGTTTGCCTCATACGCTTAATCTCTCTAATATCTTTTGTGAGTATGATGGAAAGGAAAATTGTGCCAAAGTGTTAGAAGAAAAATGCATCAAAATGTTTGGCACTAAATATTTGAATGATGAGCATGATTGCAATGTTGTTAGTGTGAATTACTTGAATATCCATGATGCTATTGATATGCAAAGCCACAAGCTTGGGGAAGCTATGTTTGATGAAGATGATATTTTTTGTCCCCCAAGCTTTGATGCGCAAATTTATTATGATGAAATCATGCCTCCTATTTATGATGATTATATTCATGAAAGTGGATTTGGAGAGGTCATGACTTTATTTAGTGATGAATCCACTATTTCGGAAGAGGTTTCAATTGATTATGAGAACAAAGTTGCTATCAATGATGATTATTGCGATGACTTGTATGCTATAAATAATAATGATAACCATTAAACTTGTCATCATGATTTTAGTTTTCAATTGGATTATGCCTCCCATGATAGTTATTTTATTGAGTTTGCTCCCACTACTATTCCGAATGAGAAGAATTTTGCTTATGTGGAGAGTAATAAAATTTCTATGCTTCTAGATCATGAAAAGAATGCTTTATGTGATGGTTATATTGTTGAATTTATTCATGATGCTACTGAAAATTATTATTAGGAGGGAATATATGCTTCTAGAAATTGCAATAATATCAAGTTTCCTCTCTATGTGCTTAAAGTTTTGAAGTTATGCTTGTTTTACCTTCCTATGCTAATTGATTATTGTTCCCACAAGTTGTTTGCTCACAAAATCCCTATGCATAGGAAGTGTGTTAGACTTAAATGTGCTAGTCATATTCTTCATGATGCTCTTTTTATGTTTCAATTCTTATCCTTTATGTGAGCATCATTGAAATCATCATGCCTAGCTAGGGGCGTTAAACGATAGCGCTTGTTGTGAGGCAACCCAACTTTATTTTTGTTCCTTGCTTTTTGATCCTGTTTATAAATAAATAATTTATCTATACTCTGTTATGATTGAGTTTTTATGTTTTAATTAGTGTTTGTGCCAAGTAGAACCATTGGGAAGACTTGGGGAAAGTCTTGTTGATCTTGCTGTAAAAAACAGAAACTTTAGCGCTCACGAGAATTGGAGCCATTTTTTATTGGAGAGTGGTATTTAGTTAATTATTTTCGAAGATGATTAACAGATAAATTCCGCACGTCCATCAATTTATTTTAGAATTTTGAGGTTCCAGAAGTTTGCGTTAGTTACAGATTACTACAGACTATTCTATTTTTGACAGATTCTGTTTTTCGTGTGTTGTTTGCTTATTTTGATGAATCTATGGCAAATAAAAGAGTTTATAAACCATAGTGAAGTTGGAATACAGTAGGTTTAACACCAATATAAATCAAGAATGAGTTCATTACAGTACCTTGAAGTGGTGTTTTGTTTTCCATCGCTAATAGAGCTCACGAGATTTTCTATTTTGAGTTTTGTGTTGTGAAGTTTTCAAGTTTTGGGTTAAGTTTTGATGGATTATGGAATAAGGAGTGGCATGAGCCTAAGAATGGGGATGCCCAAGGCGCCCCAAGGTAATATTCAAGTACAACCAAGAGCCTAAGCTTGGGGATGCCCCGGAAGGCATCCCCTCTTTCGTCTTCGTTCATCGGTAACTTTACTTGGAGCTATATTTTTATTCGCCACATGATATGTGTTTTGCTTGGAGTGTCATTTTATTTAATTTTGTTTTACTTGTTGTTTGAATAAAATACCAAGATCTGAAATTCTTAAATGTTAGAGAGTCTTCACATAGTTGCATAATTATTCGACTACTCACCTTCACTTATAGCTTTCGGAGTAGTTTGTTGTTGCTCTAGTGCTTCACTTATATCTTTTTAGACCACGATGGTAGTTTTATTTTGAATAAATCGTTGAACTCTCATGCTTCACTTATATTATTTTGAGAGTCTTTAGAACAGCATGGTAATTTGCTTTGGTTATGAAACTAGTCCTAATATGATGGGCATCCAAGATGGGTATAATAAAAACTTTCGTATAAAGTGCATTGAATACTATGAGAAGTTTGATACTTGATAATTGTTTTGAGATATGGAGATGGTGATATTAGAGTCATGCTAGTTGAGTAGTTGTGAATTTGAGAATACTTGCGTTGAAGTCTGTGATTCCCGTAGCATGCACGTATGGTCAACCGTTATGTGACGAAATCAGAGCATGATTTATTTATTGATTGTCTTCCTTATGAGTGGCGGTCGGGGACGAACGATGGTCTTTTCCTACCAATCTATCCCCATAGGAGCATGCGTGTAGTACTTTGTTTCAATAACTAATAGATTTTTGCAATAAGTATGTGAGTTCTTTATGACTAATGTTGAGTCCATGGATTATACGCACTCTCACCCTTCCACCATTGCTAGCCTCTCTAGTACCGCGCAAATTTCGCCGGTACCATAAAACCACCATAAATCTTCCTCAAAACAGCCACCATACCTACCTATCATGGCATTTCCGTAGCCATTCCAAGATATATTGCCATGCAACTTTCCACCGTTCCGTTTACTATGACACGCTCCATCATTGTCATATTGCTTTGCATGATCATGTAGTTGACATTGCATTTGTGGCAAAGACACTATTAATAATTCTTTCATACATGTCACTCATGCATCATTGCTATCCCGGTACACCGCCAGAGGCATTCATATAGAGTCATACTTTGTTCTAGTATCGAGTTGTAATCATTGAGTTGTAAATAAATAGAAGTGTGATGATCATCAGTCATAGAGTATTGTCCCCAAGAAAAGAAAGGCCAAAAAAAGCAAAGCCAAATAAAAAAGGAAAGGCCAAATAAAAAAGGTACAATGATACTATCCTTTTTCCATACTTGTGCTTCAAAGTAGCACCACGTTCTTCATGATAGAGAGTCTCTTGTTTTGTCACTTTCATTTACTAGTGGGAAATTTTCATTGTAGAATTTGGCTTGTATATTCCAACAATGGGCCTCCTTTAGTGCCCTAGGTCTTCGTGAGCAAGCAAGTTGGATGCACACCCACTTAGTTTCTTTTGTTGAGCTTTCATACATTTATAGCTCTAGTGCATCCGCTGCATGGCAATCCCTACTCACTAACATTGATATTTATTGATGGGCATCTCCATAGCCCGTTGGTACGCCTAGTTGATGTGAGACTATCTTCACCTTTATGTCTTCTCCACAACCACCATTCTATTCCACCTATAGTGCTATGTCCATGGCTCACGCTCACGTATTGCGTGAAGATTGAAAAAGTTTGAGAACATCAAAATTATGAAACAATTGCTTGGCTTGTCATCGGGGTTGTGCATGATTTAAATACGTTGTGTGGTGAAGATGGAGCATAGCCAGACTATATGATTTTGTAGGGATATCTTTCTTTGGCCATGTTATTTTGAGAAGACATGATTACTTTATTAGTATGCTTGAAGTATTATTATTTTTATGTCAATATTAAAAAAATTTCTTGAATCTTATTGATCTGAATATTCTTGCCGCAATAAAGAAGATTACACCGATAAATATGTTAGGTAGCATTCCACATCAAAAATTTGGTTTTTATTGTTCCATGCTATTATATTATCTGTTTTGGATGTTTATGGGCTTTATTATACACTTTTATATTATTTTTGGGACTAACCTATTAACCCAGAGCCTAGTGCCAGTTTCTGTTTTTTCCTTGTTTTAGAGTATCGCAAAAAAGGAAAATCAAACAGAGTCCAATTGACCTAAAACTTCATGGAACTTATTTTTGGACCAAAAGAAGACCATGGAGTATCGGAGATGGACCAGGAGAGTCACGGGCTTCCCACGAGGGTGGGGGCGCGCCCACCCCCCTGGGCGCGCCCCCTGCCTCGTGGACAGCCCGGAGATCCACCGACATACTTCTTCCTCCTATATATACCCATATACCCTAAAAACTTCGAGGGGCACAATAGATCATCAGTTCCATCGCCAGAAGCCTCCGTAGCCACCGAAAACCAATCTAGACCCTTTCCGGCACCCTGCCGGAGGGGGCAATCCATCTCCGGTGGCCATATTCATCATCCCGGTGCTCTCCATGACGAGGAGGGAGTAGTTCTCCCTCGTGGCTGAGGGTATGTACCAATAGCTATGTATTTGATCTCTCTCTCTTGTCCTTGAGGTGGTACGATCTTGATGTATCGCGAGCTTTGCTATTATATTTGGATCCTATGATGTTTCTCCACCTCTACTCTCTTGTAATGGATTGATTTTCCCTTTGAAGTTATCTTATCGGATTGAGTCTTTAAGGATTTGAGAACACTTGATGTATGTCTTGCGTGGGATACCCGTGGTGACAATGGGGTATACTATTAATCCACTTGATGTATGTTTTGGTGATCAACTTGCGGGTTCCGCCCATGAACCTATGCATAGGGGTTGGCACACGTTTTCCTCTTGACTCTCTGGTAGGAACTTTGGGGCACTCTTTGAAGTACTTTGTGTTGGTTTGAATAGATGAATCTGAGATTGTGTGATGCATTCTAGTACGAAACTATAACCATTCCCACGGATACTTGAGGTGACATTGGAGTATATAGGTAACATTAGGGTTTTGGTTGATTTGTGTCTTAAGGTTTTATTCTAGTACGAACTCTATGATAGATTGAATGGAAATAATAGCTTCATGTTATTTTACTACGGACTCTTGAATAGATCGATCAGAAAGGATAACTTTGAGGTGGTTTCGTACCCTACCATAATCTGTTCGTTTGTTCTCCGCTATTAGTGACTTTGGAGTGACTCTTTGTTGCATGTTGAGGGATAGTTATATGATCCAATTGTGTTATTATTATTGAGAGGACTTGCACTAGTGAAAGTATGAACCCTAGGCCTTGTTTCAAGTCATTGCAATACCGTTTGTGCTCACTTTTATCATTACTTACCTTTCTGTTTTTATATTTTCAGATTACAAAAAACTTTATCTACCATCCATATACCACTTGTATCACCATCTCTTCGCCGAACTAGTGCACCTATACAATTTACCATTGTATTGGGTGTGTTGGGGACACAAGAGACTCTTTGTTATTGCAGGGTTGCTTGATAGAGACCATCGTCATCCTACGCCTCCCACGGATTGATAAACCTTAGGTCATCCGCTTGAGGGAAATTTGCTACTATCCTACAAACCTCCGCACTTGGAGGCCCAACAACGTCTACAAGAAGAAGGTTGTGTAGTCGACATCAAGGGTCTGGAGAAGTATTCAGAGTGAGTTTTCTTCTCCTTAACTTTGTTGCGCCGGAGATGCTACTCTGTGTCTGAACTTCTATTGTTGTAGTATGTGCACTTCTGTTCATTTCTACCCTGCCTTGGAGTTATAGTGTCTAAACTTCTGTTGTTATATTGTCTGAACTGCCATTGTTGTAGTATGTGGACTTCTGTTTTATGTCTCCTCTTGCCTTTGAGTTATAGTATCTGAACTTCTATTTGTTGTTGTATCTGGACTTCTAATATTTTTTACCATCCTTTTGTATTCTACAGCACAAGCTACTGCATGTTTACCATCCCTGCGAATGTGATTGACCTCACAGGACGTGTCATTTATACTCTTTTCGGTGAAGGGCAGCAGATGGAAGGAGACATAATGGATTATCTCATAAATTTGTGGAAGGATAAGCCGGAGACCTCTGAGATATTCACTAGTGCTGACAGGGTTGTACTTAGTCCCTACTTCATATAGGTTTTAGTTCTTTGCACCCCTATCTCCCTTTTTTGCCTTAGTTTTGTTGTAGTGGCATTTGGGAGGTGTTTTAATTGTGTTTTTGTGAATGCACAGTACTTCCTGGAGTATGATTTCTTCACTACAACAGTTCCAAAGTTTGATGCAAAAAAATCTGTTGGTCTCCTCCCAATGTTTGTTTGCAAGGAAGAAGACATTCTTAATGCAAAGCTGGTTAGGTTTTCTTAACTCTTGCTTTTTTTAATTTCATGTGCATCCTTTTGCTGAGTTTATCAAGAATTTTTTCTTCATGCCAGTTCTTCAATACATATGCTTTATAGTTTGTGTTCTCCGGTTCTTTCATTCTTCGCAGGTTTTTTTGATACTATTCAAGCCAATTGGCACAATGCGCACTACAGTGTGTATGTGGTGAATAGATATTGTGGGAGCATTGACATCCTTGATTCACTTCCTTATGCTAATATAGAAACGTCGCGAACAAGTTTCCACGGAGACTGTCAAAATATCATGAGTGTTTCTTAGCCTGAACCTCCTTTCATATTCTCTTGTTTTACACAAAGTTTATTTATGCCTTGTGTTGACAAAATATGATGTTGTCTCTGTTTTGTAATACTGCTTGAACTGCCTATCATCTGGATCTTATGCAAGTGTCGCTTTTTATGTACCTGAACTTAACTATTTTGGTTAACATGTTTTTGACTTCATCTTATTTTGTTATTTCTGGCAGATCAAGAGATTTGTTGGGTTGCTCGACGAGGTGTATGGCAAGGCTGCGTACAAAGCGAGCAAGCAGCCTAACTGGGTGACTATTGCAAAGAGGCCGACTTTTATCGATGTTCCAAAGCAGAAGAATAATGATTGTGGTTTCTTTGTCGTGAAGTTCTACTCTTCATATGATGGCGATGAGATTGTTGAAGATTTTGGTGATGTGGAAGTATTTTTTGTCCTTGTTCTTGTCTCATCATCCTTTCTTTTTTCTTGTGTGTTTTTGCTGAGATGCTCCTACTGTGGTTTAATTATCTGTTACTAAACCATTGTTTCATTTTCTTTGTTTGCAGGCTGCTGCTGATGGTTGGAAGGCTGAGTTCGTGCACACTCTAATGTTTAGCGAGAAGAATGAAGTCATGCATGCAGAGCTCCCTAAAGAGATCCAGCCCTTTGCCTCGTGAATTCGAAGCATTAGTTTCATTGTAGATTTGATTTCATACTATCAGTGGGAACGACACCTATGGGATCACTGGGATCCCTTCTACGGTCAGCGGGCGACGGGTCGTGAGAAGAGCAGGTTTAGGAGCTAGAACACAGATCGTTTACCCAGGTTTGGGCCGCAAGGATGCGTAAAATCCTAGTCCTGCTTTGGTGGATGTATTGAGTGTTCTTGAGCTTTCTGAACTAGCTACAGTGGTTGTGCCATCCCAAAAAGCTGAATCCCTCTCCTGGTCGCCTCGGGCCTCCTTCTATAGGAAAAGGGGCTGCCACAGTGGCACACAGGAGGTGGAAAGGCCTACAGTGCGCGAGCTTATCGCATGGCATTACGGGACAAAGTGCATTAAATGCACTATGTAGGTGTCCATTAGCTTTTTCGGGGACGGGAACGAGGCCCGTGCCATCCGTCACCGCTTCGCCTCGTTTCAACACGCGCCCAGACCAGCGATGCATGCAGCGCCATGTAGGCAGGCAGGCAGGCAGCTGAGGTGGCGCGGTGGTAGGGCCTTCATGAAGATCTGCATGCCGCCACGCAGGTGCTTGCTGGTTTGGCCTGGAAGCTGCATGCTGCCATGCAGGTGCCTACCCAGCTGGTTGGGCTGGTAGCTGCATGCGATAGGGCGGCGGAGTCCAGGCTGGTGCGGGTCTGGCAGTGGCCCTGCTGATACCCTCGCCAAGGGTCTTGCCGGGGGCCCGGCAAGGGTCCTGCCGCGGCGTTGCTGTCATCCCGGCAAGGGTCTTGCCGGGGGTCTTGTGGATTTCCTCGGCTAGGATCCCGCCGAGGGTCATCATCTTCTAATCCTCATCTGATCTCGTGTTTCTAATCTTGACGAAGATCTGCATGCCACCATAGAGGGGTCTCCCGAGCCCTGGTCCCAATATAGTTGTTGACGGTGTTCGGAACCTTTGGGATCAAGGGTGGCTCGCTCTGCTGGCATCGGGCAAGTTGCCCCAGCAAGGCCCTTGCTGGGGCTGCAGGGGGCCTCCTCGGCAAGGACCTTGTAGAGGGAGCCCACCTCGCCCTCTTGCCCTCCTGTGCTCCTGGTCTTAGCGTCGACTTGGTTGTCTTGTGCTTCGGCTTCTCTCTGGCTTCCCTCCTCTGCCCTACTTTGTGTGGCCGCGGCGCGTGGCTCTGACTGCGTGCACAAGTAAAGGGGTCATAAGGAGAGCCCCTACTTTTGTACACCGACAGGAGCCCCCGGGCCTGGGCCATACATAAGAGCGACGCGTTGTTGGGCTAGGCTCAGAATGGTGCGTGGGCAGGTGGGCGGATTTTACCGTAGTAACTTCTCATCTGCTGCGCTTCCCCATGACCCGCGTTGAACGCACGACGTGGAGGGTCGTGCGTGACGTGGGGGTCATGCGTGGGGCAGTTCCTGCACGCATGCATCACATCGTGGTAAAGAGGCGGCTCGCGCCTTCCCCATAAAAGGAGGGAGGCGTAGAGGTACGACCCATTTACTCGGGTGGACCCGGGTCGTGGTCTTCAAGGCGCCCGCGCCCCATGATCACGGGGTGGGGAGCGGCCGCTTTGCCTGTCCCTTCAATGCTGCTTGCTCGCCATGTGTCCCTCATGCAGGTGGCAGGAGGTGGAGGCGGAAATCAGGCCGTCGCTGATTTGGGCAGCAGGCCGGTCCTGATTCCCTGCGCCCCCGATGACCGGATTGGTCGAGTGCGGTGGCGGAGCACCGACTCCGCCCCTTTATAAGGAGGGGAGGGGGGAGGCATTCCACATTCTTCCATTATTCGTATCCTTCCACCTCCACTTCTTTCTTCCATCCGCCATGGCGAGAGGAAGCGCTGGGCCTTCGACGGTGGTGCCGAGGGTCGCTACTCATCAGCGCGTTCCTCCTCCCCAAGAGCTCGTGGTGGCGGAACCAGCCACGAGAGGAAGGGGGAGGGGCGAGGCCGAGGTCGTCATGGCGCTCGTGGGAGAGGAGGACGGGGCGGAACATCGTCCTCGCCTCTGCCAGTGATGCCTCCCCCGATGGAGCACCACGTCGGGGACCACCTCGCGAGTTCTTCATCAGGCTGCGCCGGCCACCGCGTCGCCGCCTCCGTCTCCCTACTGCCTTTGCTCGGGAGATGGAGCTCGATCCACCCTAGACCCTCTGGTTGCACATGAAGGGCTGCGGGCACGGCGACACGCGGGTCGACGTCGACTTCCCTGCCCCTCACATCATGTACTTCTATCGTGGATGGAAGACATTCACACGCAACCACAGCTTGATGGCGGGGCTTTTCCTCTACTTCAAGTTAACGGAGGGCAGCCTGCTTTCCGTCAAGGTCTTCGGAGATCTCGGAACTCGCTTGAAGTGCTGCGTGGAGAGCTCCTCCGACGATGAAGGTTCCTCCTCAAGTGGGAGTGACGAGGAGGATAGCACCAGCGACGACGAGGGAGTCGAGCGGCAGGACGCCGGCTCGACTTCGACTGACCGCGCCGCCCCTCCCTCAGCCACGCGCCTTGCCGAGGGCCATCCTCGCCAAGCTCTCCATCAGGGTGCTCCCCGTCGTCTCCTTGGGCGGCTGGTGTAGGAGGGCCAGAGAGGGCGAAGAAGGCGGGTGGCGGCCGTCAATTCGGAGTACGCGGGCACCGACGCCTTCGTCGCGTATTGCCGGCCTGTTGCCTCATCTTCCAGCTCCCCTCCCGGCACCGGGACGTTCCCTTGGTGCCTTCTGCTCCTCGTACCTCTCATAGGCGCTCTTTTCGCCCTCCTTCCCTCTTGTTCCACCTTCTGAGGAGAGATACAAGAAATGGATTACGGGTATCTTGTCTTTTTTAGTTTGTAAGCCTCCGGGTACTATTTAATTCTAAGACTTGTAATCCCCATGCTCATGTTTTTAATTCTGTATGAACTATACCTGTATGGGATTTTTTTTAATGAAAAAAGGGTGCTTGTCGGGTTCTTTGTGCGTGAGTGAGGCCCATGCCAAGGATGAATCCTTGTTATCTTTAAGATAAATATTGTCGCGCGGCAATAGGCCTTGCCGTCTCCCCACTTCGCTCGACCATTCTTGCGTTCTTGGCGGAGGCAGGGCGAAGTAGAGTTAGGACCCGCGTTCATATCCTCGCCACCATGACTACTACCAAATTCTGACCTAGGAGGTAGCTCTTGTGTACGGGAAAGGGGGAGCATGGTGGTTTTACGAACATAAACGGGGTTTCACATGTCCCAATTCTATACGGAAATGCATAACAGGGGGGTGAAAGAATTATCTGAATCCGCAGCCCCCAGCCACCTTGGCTTGCCGTGGTTGGACCCTTGTACCTTCAGCCCCCGGCAGTCTTGGCTTGCCGGGGCTGAAGCGCCAGTTCGTTCTCTCTTTCCCAAGCGGCTCAGCATAAGTGTCCGCGTGCCCTGTGAACCAAAGAGAACAGAAAGACGCCCACTCGACCTCTAGGCTAGGGGTTAGTCGCCACTAAGCACTATCAACCCTAACCGAGGGAAAGACTTAACATAGCATGCATGCTATAACTTAGGGCGCCAGCGCTTTGTTTATTTATGCTCAGGGTCTATATCTGGCTTTGTACAGAGGGTTACATGCCTTGCCGGCAAAGCTCGTACAAAAGGTGGTTCGCCAGGAGGCCCGACAACCACGCCTTATGGGTAAAATTTGCGCAGATGTTCGATGTTCCAGGAATTGCTTACTGGGAGAACATCTTTGGTGTCCAGGCGGACTGCGCCGGGCCTGGTGACTCGTACTACCCAATAAGGGCCTTCCCACTTCGGCGTCAACTTGTTGGAATTCTTGACCGACTGAACGCACCGAAGAACAAGGTCGCCTTCCTCAAAGCTTCATGCATGAACCTTGCGGCTATGGTAGCGGCGCAAGGCTTGCTGGTAGCATGCTGCTCTCACAGCCGCCCGAAGACGATCTTCCTCAAGGAGCGTTGCGTCCTCTTGCCGCAATCGCTCTTGCTCAAGGTCGTCATAAGCAAGCACTCGAGGTGACTCGTATATGAGTTCCGTGGGGAGAACTGCTTCTGCCCCGTATACCAGGGCAAAGGGTGTCTGGCCGGTGGGTCGACTTGGCGTCGCCCTGATCGACCAAAGAACCGCCGACAACTCATCGATCCAGCGCTTTTCGCTCTTGTGCAGCTTGTCAAAAGTCTGCGTTCTCAGGCCTCGTAGTACTTCAGCATTTGCCCTCTCCGCATGGCCGTTGCTCCGTGGGTGTGCCACGGAAGCAAAACAGACCTTGCTGCCGAGGTCTCGGATTTATTGCATGAAGGCGTGGTGTAGGATCGAAAGTATGTCTAGAGGGGGGTGATTAGACTACTTGACCAAATAAAAATCTAGCCTTTTCCCAATTTTAGTTCTTGGCAGATTTTAGCTATCTTAGCACAAGTCAAGCAATCTCCACACAATTCAAGCAAGCATGCAAAAGAGTATATGAGCAGTGGAAAGTAAAGCATGCAACTTGCAAGAATGTAAAGGGAAGGGTTTGGAGGATTCAAACGCAATTGGAGACACGGATGTTTTTGTCGTGGTTCCGATAGGTGGTGCTATCGTACATCCACGTTGATGGAGACTTCAACCCACGGAGGGTAATGGTTGCGCGAGTCCACGGAGGGCTCCACCCATGAAGGGTCCACGAAGAAGCAACCTTGTCTATTCCATCACGGCCGTCTCCCACGAAGGACTTGCCTCACTAGCGGTAGATCTTCACGAAGTAGGCGATCTCCTTGCCCTTACAAACTCCTTGGTTCAACTCCACAATCTTTTCGGAGGCTCCCAAGTGACACCTAGCCAATCTAGGAGACACCACTCTCCAAGAAGTAACAAATGGTGTCTAGGTAATGAACTCCTTGCTCTTGTGCTGAAAATGATAGTCCCCCCAAGACTCAACTCTCTCTCATAGGATCTGGATTTCGTGGAAAGAAGATTTGAGTGGAAAGCAACTTGGGAAGGCTAGAGATCAAGATTCATATGGTTGGAATGGAATATCTTGACCTCAACACAAGTGTAGGTGGTTCTCTCTCAGAAAATGTGTATTGGAAGTGTAGGTATGTTCTGATGGCTTTCTCTACGAATGAAGAGTGGGTGGAGGGGTGTATATAGCCTCCACAGAGAATCTAACCATTACACACAATTTGCCAAACTCGGTGGGACCGAATGGTTAAACTCGGTCGGACCGATTCAGCAAACCTAGTGAACGTTAGGATTTTCGGTGGGACTGAGATGCAACTCGGTAGGACCGATATGGTTAGGGTTAGGGCATAACATAATCTCGGTGTGACCGATTACACAAACTCGGTGGGACCAATTTTGGTAATAAGCTAACCAGAGAGTTGGTCAGGTAAACTCGGTGGGACCGATTCGCTCATCTCGGTGAGACCGAAATGTTACAAAAGGGAAACAGAGAGTTTACATTGCAATCTCGGTGGGACCGATCGCTCATCTCGGTAAGACCAAAACGTTACGAAGGGAAACAGAGAGATTACAATCCCATCTCGGTGAGACCGAAATCCCTATCGGTGAGACCGATTTTCCTAGGGTTTGTGGCAGTGGCTATGACATTTGAAACTCGGTGGCACCGGATAGAAAGAATCGGTGGGGCCGAGTTTGACTTTTGGTTTAGGTCATATGTGGATGTGGGAGAGTAGTTGAGGATTTTGGAGCATATCACTAAGCATTTTGAGCAAGCAAGCCATTAGCAACACCTCATCCCTCCTTGATAGTATTGGCTTTTCCTATAGACTCAATGTGATCTTGGATCACTAAAATATAAAATGTAGAGTCTTGAGTTTCAAGCTTGAGCCAAACTTTTTATCCTTAGAATTTTGAGGGATCCACTTTCCTCATCCATGCCATGCCATTCATTCAGCTTTTCCTGAAATATTAATCTTGGAATAATGTTAGCTCAATGAGCTACATGTTGTTAGGAATTACCAAAACCACCCAGGGATAGTTGCACTTTCACGTGGCTTGTGAACTGCGGGCCGTTGTCGGTGATGACTCTGTTTGGCACACCAAAACAGCAGACTAGTCCCTTGAAGAACTTGACGGCTGACTGTGCAGTCACCTTCCTCACTACTTCCACCTCTGGCCACTTTGTGAACCTATCGATTGCAACGTACAAGTACTTGAAGCCCCCGACAGCGCGGGGGAAAGGGCCCCATATGTCGAGCCCCCAGACCGAAAACGGCCAGGAGAGAGGGATTGTTTGAAACTGGCACGCTTCACACCTGGTTACTAGTGTCGTCGCATCCTAGAGGGCGGTGGTGTCAGGACCCCGATCCTAAGTCTCACCGATCTAGCATGTAACACATCATATCACTTTGCAGCCTCATGCACAGTATTCCCACGGGTGCCACCTTACCTGGCCTGGGACTGTTTGTGCCTTTTGGCTCACGTATATGATAGTGGTCGCTAGCATCCATATGACAGAGAACCAGGGCCGCCATGACTAGCCGTGAACCCACAGTGGCACTAACTTGCAGGATCAATCTTAGAATGATGATCCAATAACCAACACACTAAGAATTAAATTATCGTCCGTTAAGTACCAAGCAACACAGTTGCTAGGGGTATTGATTTCACACATCATGATTCACTTGTCGGCATTCCAGTTACAATAACATGGGAAACAAGGAATGAACAATGATGGCAAGAAATATCACTGTGTCAAGAATTCACAAGGGGTGGTGCAATTCTCATGACATTCTTAACATAAGACGGTAATACTTCAGGGTAGAACAGAATCAAAAGCTGGGTTGGCATTTGATTTGCGGATTACAACTACTTTGACCCAATCCTGGAGATGGATAAGGTACTGGAGTTTGTTTCTCCTAGTCATTCCAGAATAGAATGGCTTGACAGACCAAAAGAATATGAGGTATCAATGAGCATGAATGCATGACATGATCTTTATAATCAAATGATAGACGGAGATCGGGATACAACTAGAGAGAGGGACAACTCAAAGGAACATATATCTTTCGGAGTTGTGGATGCATAGATTAGTATGTCGACCAAGCTCAACAGTTCTTCCGGATAACCCATGCAGAAAGGTAGAACTGGCAGATTCACAATGTAGAATGGAGAACTCATCAAGAGCACTCAGGTTGTGATCTTTTGGTTCAAAAGAACCTCTGCCATAAGCAATTCATGGTATTTGGAAGAAGGAAATACCATAGACCTCGAGGACTATCGCAAAGGTTGCTAATATCCTAAAGGTATGAGCAACACTATCAACACAAGGTAAGTAGAGTGAATCTTGGGTCGAGAACCTAGGAGTAGAATACCTACTACTAAATGGCATCACGGGATGCTTTCAAGAATGGTGGCCAAAATCATCACACCGGGAACACAAAACATGGCTAGATTACTAGGTGACTCCCTAAAACACCTAGGGTCATAATAATAGCTCCAACATATATGTCGAGGCAACAGAGTACCTCAACTCACCGATTAGCGTGATTAATCTGGCCCAAATGGACATCAGGAACATGAGGAAGGGATTTGCAAATGCATCAAACTATCTAGAAACCTAGGATGACTCGGACATCATAACGGCTGTAAATGCTCAAAAAGATTTGAGACATCCTGCAAAATAGTGGCATGACCACTCAACATCACAATATCAAGGTTCTGAGGCCAGCTATAAACATACAGAAGTGGTAAAAACTGAACTGAGACTTGAAACTATCAATTCTATAAGTCTTTGGATTAGTAACATGTCATCCTGATAGATAGATGAGAAGGCCTAGTTCTTAATCCCCGTGGAAGAGAAGAGGATGACTCAGATCGGAAGGCCATAGAATAAAGGAGTAAAAAGAGCCTTACGTTCCCTTCCACAATCAATTCCCTTATATAACTAAAGCATTTCTAGACACGACTTCGACCAGTTTGGCTTGGTAATCCTACAGGCAGTCAGGCTCTGATACCAAAGCTGTCAGGACCCCGATCCTAAGTCACATCGATCTAGCATGTAACACATCATATCACTTTGCGGCCTCATGCACGGTATTCCCACGGGTGCCACCTTACCTGACCAGGGACCGTTTGCACCTTTTGGCTCACGTATTTGATAGTGTCGCTTGCATCCATATGACAAAGAACCCGGGCCGACATGACTAGTCGTGAACCCAAAGTGGCACTAACTTACAGGGACAGGCATACATGAACCAACATCGAACGTGTCGGTCATCAGCGTGTGAATTCGGGCTGTAGCAACTAGGCTAACAGGACTCCGGGAACTCGGGCTGTAGCAGGCTAGCAGGACTCCGAAATTCGCCGCGTGACATTTCCCAGAAGGGACAGACACAGGAACGAAGTGAATCACATGTCGGCCAGTCTAAGTGTTTCGGAGCACTAGTAACTGGGCTAGCAGGACTCCGGTACACTAGGCTGTAGCAGACTACCATGGCTCAGTTGAAGCACTAGACTACATTTCCCCAAAAGAGGGGCTACCAAGGATAAACAACTAGGTTGTCGGATCCCACACATACCAAGCATTTCAATCATACACACAATATGCATGATATGTGTAAATACAACATGGCATCACAACAAAACTCTACAACTCAAAGTATTTATTCATTAGGCTCCGGAGAGCCAGATATTACAAACATGGGTTCCATGACCCAACATACAGAGCATACAAGCAACAAGCACATGCGGAAGCTTAACTTCTCTGAGTACAGACAACTACAAATGAAAAGGCTGAGAAGCCTGGCTATCTAAAAGACCCTGCCGAGGGCACAAGATTGTAGCAGAGGTAACAAGCTAATCGTCGAAGTCTACGTGGAACTACTAGGTGAGACTGAAGTCTCTCTACAGAAACATAAACTAAGAAAACGTGAGTACAAATGTACCCAGCAAGACTTACATCAGAACCAGCTACATATGCATCAGTATCAACAAGGGGGTGGTCGAGTTTAACTGTAGCAAGCCAGCTTTGACTCGGTGGCTATCCTGAACTACATCTGCAAGTAACTCTTTTGAGGTGGCGCACACGAGTCCACATATTCACCAGTCAATACGCCACTATGGATCTGCTCCCGTCTCCCTACGAGAAGGCCATCCATAGCACTCACGCTTATCTTGCGTATTTTAGATTATCCACTTTCACTTGTCTATGAATTGTATAGGCAACCCAGAAGTCCTTTACCGCGGACACGGATATTCGAATAGATGATGTTAATCCTGCAGGGGTGTACTTCTTCACACACGCTCTCGCCACTTACCACCATGTACATGTCGTGTATCTCGGCAACCTTCAAGCGAAAGCCTGGGGAGGGAGTCGGCCACGACCTGACTAACCATGCAAGTCTCTAGTCAAGGTTTATCGCCTATTCGGGTTCCATCCGTGAGGAGATCCGGCCGGGGATTCACTCACAGCCCCAAACGATGTGTACAGGGTTCCGCGACACCAAACGGGTGCCCGGCATACCCCGCCACGTTGTATCTACCGCATCATAGCCCACCCCAAGGGTTAGCGCTACGCACAGCCTCCAACACATATCCTACAAACACCAGAAACTAGTTGCAACTCCTGGACAGAGAAAAAGGGCGGTTAATAAGTCGAGAGAGTCAATTAAGGATCCCAATGTGTGGTAGTAGTTGTTCATGGATCACAAACATAGAACTCAGTTCCTGAGGATGGTTTCAATGAGACAACCCACCATGTACTCCTACATGGCCTCTCACCGCTACCTTTACCAAATCGTGTTCACACACTTAGCTCACACACAGTAGGACATGTTCATCACCATTCCAATTCATCCCCGATGAATCAGACCTGGCTCAACCCTAAGCAGTAGCAGGCATGACAAACAAGCATGAATGAGTAGGCACATCAGGGCTCAAACAACTCCTACTCATGCTAGTGGGTTTCATCTATTTACTGTGGCAATGACAGGTCATGCAGAGGAAAAGGGGTTCAACTACCGCAGCATGTAACAGTTGAATCGTTGTTGTCCTAATGTAGTAAAAGAGAGCAGGAGCGAGAAAGTGGGATTGTATCGGAATGAACAAGGGGGTTTTGCTTGCCTTACAGGGTGGTATAGGGGTACTTCCCTTCAGCTGGATACTCGTGAATATCCTCGGAGGCAGAACCTACCACGCAGATCACACCGGTAACCCAATCATTACATGGCAATATGCAACAATATGATGCATGCAATGACATGGCAAAATGAGTGTGTTTTGGCTAATGAAGCTTTGAACAGGGTGGTTTGAGTTCATTTGAATCGAAGATTCAAATGCAAACCCAAAATATGAACTCATATAAGTGCATCATCCAGTTTCATCTAAATAGCAAAGTTAAGTTGCTATAACATGCATGAAACCAGTACAGATGGAAAGATTGGATTTTTTAGATCAATTTTTATATATAAAACTTTGTATTTGGGGTTACAGATTAATTTCTATGAATTTTTTAAGTTAGCACTATTTTCTAGAATTTCGAGAATAAGAATAAGTCCAGAAAATGTATTACTGCGTCAGTAGGTCAACTGCGCGGTCCAGGTCAAACTTGACCAGTGGGACCCACTG
The DNA here is from genome assembly GCF_003073215.2 of Triticum urartu. NCBI lineage: Eukaryota > Viridiplantae > Streptophyta > Magnoliopsida > Poales > Poaceae > Triticum > Triticum urartu. The sequence goes on from NC_053023.1 coordinate 266,732,304, forward strand.
GTCAGTGTCACAGTTAGCTAACTAACTAAATTAGTATTACATTAACTCCTAATCTAGGTTTGACCAAGGGGCAGGGCCCACATGGTCAAATGAGTCAAACCCACCGGCGACATGATGCCGGCGAGGCCAGATGCGGCGGAGCAGCGTGGGATTCCTCCTCCGGCGACCAAATGGACGGCGGAGGGCATCTACGTGTAGCTGGGAGCGAGCCGCGTCGGGTGGTGCTAGTGGTTGGGCTCGGGGTCGCCGATAACGACGCTGGCAACGAGTTTGGTGGCGGCCGAAGCTTGGACGAGCTCGGACTCGTCGCTAGGAGGCATGGTGAGGTGCATGGAGCAGTGCTACGGGCTGCTTGGGCTGTTGCGAACGCGATGGCGTGCTCGGAATCGAGCCAGCGTGGCTGTGGCCACGACGACGATGTGTGGAGGCGGCGACGCGTGCGGGCGAACTCGGTGTGGTCGCTATGGTGCACGAGAAGGCAAACGGAGAGGAGGAGGGGGTAGCAGGGCTCACGGCGCGTCCGATGAGCGGGTCAGAGGAGTCGGGGATGAGCCGGAGCGAGCGGGGTGGCGAAGTGGATCTCCAACGATGGGCGGTGAAGAAGAGGTCGGTGTGGTGGCTTCAGGGTGAACGAGCGCTCGGGCTCGGTCTACTCGACAGAGAGGACGGTGGCAGAGCTGCTGGACATGGTGGGGCGACGAGGAGGCGATGGTGGCCATGGTTACGTTGGTGGTGCGGCTACGGCTGCGTCGTCCATGGTGGGAGAGGGTGACGGAGAGGTGCAGGGGGCGAATGGGGTGTCGGCGAGGTCGGGGCGACGACCAGGAGACGATCCATGTGGCGAAACGGCGACTAGGGCGAAGCAGAGAGGCTGGGTGGTGCGTGGCGAGCTCGAGTGCGCCATGCTCACCTATCTGCCTGCCTGGCGAGAGGAAGCAGCTAACTGGCATGGGCCAGCACAGTGGTGGGCCGCCAGGTGGGCAACCAGGTGAGTTTCCCTCTCTCTCAACTTTCTGTTTTTTTTGTTTTCTATTTTTCTGTAACTTCTGGGCTTTATTAAAAATACAATAACATTTCCGAAAATCCTGAAAATAGTTGTGGGATCTGTTAGGTTTATTCCTAACAGCCCACACTTATGTTCAGAATTAATTGAGCAATTAAAATAATATATAGCATTTAAATGCCTAATTGCAAATAGCATATGATTTAATTCAATGACCTTAGGTGTCCTAGAAAAATGTGAACCAATTTTGGCAGAGGTCCCAAACCAAGAAAAAATTGACAGACATTTTTGAAGGGCATTTCAGGCTCATTGAGAAAATTATTTAGTAACCCTAGTTGGTCTAGGTGGTGCTGGGGGTTCTGGAACATCCCCATTTCAAGTTTCTGGAAAATTTAAACATGATGCATCACTCTAATGCAACACTAACTAGGGTTGTGACAGGTGGGCTAGAAGAAGCCTTGCCAAAATGCCTTGCCTGCAAGGGCCCTCGACCCTATTTTACACTGTTTGGTCTTTTTCTGTATAGGACGTCATCGACGAATTGGTATAGGGCAGACTGACAGGCTACTTTTTCCGCTTCTTCTTGCTCCTCGGGAAGTTCCCCTGCCTGGAGGAAACGGACGGTATGCTGTGCCCATGTCAGAGCCTGGGGCTCGACGGCAAGGACCAAAGCCATCTCTTCCGCCATGGGGGCAGCCGTCTCTACGGCCAGGGCTTGGCGCCCTACCGAAGCCAACTGCCCCTTGGCAGGCTCGGAATCCGCGGCAACACCCTTGCCGGCGACCCCTGGGGGCTCGGCGGGAAAGTACTTGCCGGGGCCCGATTTCCTCCGCTTGTTCTGCTCCGTTGACTATTCAACGGATGGTTGAGTTAACCGAAGCAAAAAGATACCTGCTTCCACATGTAGCTTAAATGCAGCACGCTTTGACAGGTAGTCAGCGATGTCGTTCTCTGCTCGGGGAATGAGCTCCGCTTGAATACCATCGAAGCGCTCCTCCAGCTTCCTCACCTCATCTACGTAGGCCTCCATCAACGGACTCTGGTAATCTTTGTTGACTTGTCTGACGACAAGCTGCGAATCACCCCTGACGATGAGCTTCTTCACCCCGAGGTCTGTCGCGATCCTGAGACTGGAAATCAGCCCCTCATACTCAGCAGCGTTGTTTGTGGACATCTCCCTGGGAAAGTGCATCTGGATCACATACTTGAGGTGCTCTCCGGTGGGTGCGACAAGCAGCACACCAGCACCGGCGCCTTGCAGTGAGAAAGCCCCGTCAAAGTACATGATCCAGTCGCGACTTGCTTCCTTGCCAGGGAGAGCGGTCTCCTGGATTTCCTCGTCGGGCGTTGAGGTCCATTCTACAATGAACTCCGCCAAGACTCTGCTCTGGATTGTCGAAGTGCTTTCAAACTTCAACTCAAAGCTTGACAACTCCAAGGCCCACTCCACAATCCTTCCGGTTGCATCTGGGTTGTGCAGTATCCATTGCAACAGGAGGCGGGTGACGACAGTGATCTCGTGGGCTTGGAAGTAATGGCGCAGCTTCCTCGAGGCCATAAAGAGGCCGAAGAGAAATTTCTGCACACCGGAGTACCTTGACCTAGCCCCCTGCAAGAGGGAGCTGAAAAAGTAAACCGTGTGCTACATAATCTTCTTCTTCTGCACCACTTCACTTGGCTGCGCGGGCCCTACCCCGATGGCATTGGACTCTACCGGGGGCCCTGCCTTGCCGGCACCAGGCCCTGCGGGGGGAATCTCTGACTTGCCATCCGCCAGTCCTGCCACGGCCACTGCCTCTTCGTCGACCTCCCTCTGTGCCACTAGTGCGGCGCTGACCACTTGATTTGTTGCCGCCAGATACAGCAGGAATGGCTCTTGTGCTTTAGGCGCAACTAGTATTAGCGTAGAGGAAAGGTATTTCTTCAGATCCTGCAACGCCGCCTCGGCCTCTGGGGTCCACTCCATTGGGCCTGCCTTCTTCAAGATTTTGAAAAAGGGAAGGGCACGCTCAGCGGACTTGGAGATGAACCTGCTCATGGCGGCAACGCAGCCAGTGAGCCCGCGCACATCCTTGATCCACTTGGGTCCCTCAATCTTCTCAAAAGCCTTGATCTTGTCTGGGTTTGCCTCGATCCCATGCTGTGACACAAAGAACCCGAGAAGTTTTCCTGGCGGGACGCCAAAGACACACTTCTCAGGGTTCAACTTGAGGTTGATCTTGCGTAGGTTGGTAAACGTCTCTTCTAGGTCTTGTACAAGGGTCGCCTCGTCCTTGGTTTTGACCACTATGTCATCCATATAAGCTTCCATATTTCTATGTAGTTGGGGCCCAAAACCAATCCGGACCTCCCTTGCAAACTTGGAGCTAGCACTCTCCAACCTGAAAGGCATCCGTAAAAAGCAATACATACCACATGGGGTGATAAAGGCTGTCTTCTCTTCATCTTCTCTTGCCATCAGGATCTGGTGGTAGCCCAAATAGGCGTCGAGGAATGACAACAGATCACACCCGGCCATGGAGTCAACAATCTGGTCGATGCACGGCAACTGGAAGGGGTCCTTAGGACAAGCCTTATTGACATCTGTGTAGTCAATACATAGCCTCCACTTCTCATTTGCCTTGCGGACCACCACCATATTGGCCAACCATGTAGGATGGAGCACTCCTCTCACCAAACCTGCCGCTTCCAATTTCCTGATCTCCTCGATGATGAACTCCTGTCATTCCAAAGCTTGCTTTCTGACCTTCTGCTTGACGGGTCGCGCATGGGATAGACAGCAAGGTGGTGCTCAATCACTTCCCTGGGAACGCCAGGGATGTCGGATGCTTTCCACGCAAACACATCGACATTCGCCCGCAGGAAAGCGACGAGCACGCTTTCCTATTTGCTGTCGAGGGTGGAGCTTATGGTGAAAGCCCCTCCCATGCCACCCTCCTTGACGGACACCCTCTTTGTCTCTGGTGGTGCAACTCTGGATTTCTTGCTCTTGCCGGTAGAGCTTTTGGGAACGTCCTCGGCGGTAGCACAACACTCCGAAGAGGTGCGCTTGCCGGAGTGGGTGCGAGAGGTCTTGCCGGTCTTCTTCTTCCCTCCCGGGGCCTCAATGGCAGGAGCAAGTGCCTTTGCGGCAGCTGCTGCAATTGCTTCTCGATAGAGTTGTTCAGCGCAGATCAGCGCATCCTTCTTATCGGAGGGGACGGTGATGATGGTCATCGTCCCAGGCATCTTCAACATATTGTAGGCATAGTGCGACGCCGCCATGAACTTGGCTAGTGCCGGGTGGCCGAGGATCCCGTTGTAGGGCAAGGGGATCTCGGCCACATCGAAGACGGTCCTCTCCGTCATGTAGTTCAACTCACCTCCAAACATCACGGGCAATGTGACCTTCCCCTTCGACTGGCTCCTTCCCGGACTGACCCCTTGAAACGTACCCGTTTCCTCAAGGTCTCCATCAGGAATTTGCAGCCTTTGATCATGACGGGCGAGATCAAGTTCAGGCCGGCCCCGCCGTTAACCAGCGTCTTGTTCACCTTGAGGTTGCGTATCGTTGGTGAGACCAACACCGGCAAACACCCGACCGAAGTTGTGCGGTCAGGGTGGTCCTCGGCGTCAAAGATGAGGGGCGTGCTGGACCACTTCAGTGGCTTCTGAGCGTCGAACGATGGCTCTGCTGCTGTAATCTCATGCGCCCAATGCTTCAGCTGGTGGTGAGAAGTGTGCAGCGAGGCGCCGCCATCGAAGCACATGACCTCCATAGCCTTCTAGAACTCATGCTCACCGGACTCGTCGTCCTCGTCATGATCATCGTCTTCCTTCTTCTTGTCGCCACGGTGCCGCGGTGACCTCCTTGGCCGCCACGCTTCTTGCCGGATCCTTCGGCACCATCCCGACCCTTCTCCTTGTCCCGCCTCTCATATTCGGCTTTTTTCTTTTCAGCAAGCAACTCAACTTGTTGGCAGTTCTGGAGGTCGTGGCCCTTGGTGCAGTGGATCTTGCAGTACTGCTTGTCGGAGCCCCCTGGCTTGTCGGCAGCCGCCAAGGCCCGGCAAGCGGCGCACCCGGAAATCTCCTTGTCGGGGTCGTCTGCCTTCGACTTCTTGGCGATGCTGGTGTCGTCAGATCCCTCGACGGCCAGCACGGTCTTGTCCTTGCATTTCCTATTGCGACGCCAGCCCTTCGTCGTCGGGGCGGCGGTGTCTTTCGTCAGTAGATTAGGTTTCCGCACCGGCGTCTTCGCCGGGGTACTTCCTTCCCTCTTCAGCCCGGGCGCATCTATCGGCCAGAACATAAAGTTCGGCCACGTCCTTGACCTTGTTCATTGTCAGCTCTTCACGCATCTTGTGGTTACGCACATTCTGATGGAATGCGCTGATCACGGCGGCAGGATGAACATCTAGGATGTTGTATTGCACTCGGCTGAACCTCTATATGTACTTGCGCAGGTTTTCACCTTCCTTCTGGGGAATGATATGCAAATCACTCGACTGGCCATGAGCTTGGTGGCCTCCAGTGAAGGCACCAACGAACTCGTGGCACAGATCTGACCAAGAAGAAATGGAATCCGCCGGCAAGTGCATCAACCAAGACATGACATTGGGTTTCAGGGCCAACGGGAAGTAATTGGCAAGCACCTTTTCGTCACGAGCTCCAGCGGCTTGCATCGCGAAGGTGTAGATGCTGAGGAACTCTGACGGGTGGGTCTTGCCATCGTACTTCTCGCCAACGTTGGGCTTGAACGTGCGGTGGGATGGCCACTGGAACTGCGGCAGCTCGCGAGTAAAGGCTGGGCAACCCACCTCGAAAGGTAGGCCGACGGAGCCTCTCGGTGCTGGGTGGTCCATAGCGGGTCCGTGGGTCGGACGACGCTATGGAAATGTCATCACAAGCGTCATCACAACGGACCGACATCCGCAGTGGTTGGCGTGGAGGAGGAGAGTGCACCGTGGCCTCGACACCTCCGGCCCCTCCACCGCTGGCATGCAGTGGCTCGATGGAGCGCCGGCCTGAGGGCCCCGCCGGCCATGGCTCGTCTTTGTTGGCTACGCCGACGAGGCTCCGAATAGTGCCTCTCCACTCTTCGAGCTTCTCTGCGGCGGGAGGGAAGTCGAGGAGCAGCTGCGCGTGCCAAGGCTTCTGCTGGCGTGGGTGGCGGCAAAAGCTGCGTGGACTATGGCGCGCTTGGACTTCTAACCACGTTAGAAGGAGCTCTGTCACGGCCCAGTGTCTGTGCGCCGTCCTCGCCAGGACTTCGGCGGGCATGCTGGCCTCCTTCGTCTTGCGGATGATGCGCGGGACTCTTCCCACGACGGCGTCCAGGGTCACCGGTGTGGTCACGCTGCTCGTCGCGCACAACCTGGGAAGAGCGCGTTGTGGGCACCGGAGTGGGCGTCTTGGAGGTCACCATGCCGCCCATGGGTGGTACGGCGACTCCCTCGGAGGGTCCCGCGCCGTCTGCGGGGGGCCCACCTCTGTCTCTGGATTTTGCGGCGTGTGTCTTGTCGCCTTGCGCACGAATGACGCCGCTCGCCAGGATGTGACTGCTAGAGCGACGTTGCTGCTCGCGGGTCGTGCCTCGGGTTCTGTCCGCGACCGGCCCGCTGCTCGCCCGCACTGGTACGGGCCGTCCGGCTCCCGATGAACCGACTGTTGTGGCCTTCTTCTTCTTGGGAGCCATGGCGACGAAGAACTGGTAGGTTAACTGCTAGACCAGATTCTCACAACTGCGGCGCCCCTACCTGGCGTGCCAAAGATGTCGGTGGGAATGACACCTATGGGATCACTGGGATCCCTTCTACGGTTGGCGGGCGCGGGGTCGTGAGAAGAGCAGGTTTCGGAGCTAGCACACAGATCGTTTACCCAGGTTCAGGCCGCAAGGATGCGTAAAACCCTTGTCCTCCTTTGGTGGATGTACTGAGTGTTCTTGAGCTTTCTTAACTAGCTACGGTGGCAGTGTCGTTCCAAAAAGGTGAATCCCTCTCCTGGTCGCCTCGGGCCTCCTTTTATAGGAAAAAGGGGCTGCCACAATGGCACACAGGAGGTGGAAAGGCCTACAGTGTGTGAGCTTATCGCACGGTATTACGGGACAAAGTGCATTAAATGCACTACGTAGGTGTCCATTAACTTTATCCGGGACGGGAACAAGGCCCGTCCCGTCCGGTGCCGCTTCGCCTCGCTTCGACACGTGCCCAGACAAGCGATGCATGCAGCGCCATGTAGGCAGGCAGGCAGCTGAGGTGGCGCGGTGGTAGGGCCTTCATGAAGATCTGCATGCCGCCACGGAGGTGCTTGCTGGTTTGGCCTGGAAGCTGCATGCTGCCACGCAGGTGCCTGCCCAGCTGGTTGGGCTGACAGCTGCATGCGAACGGCGTCGGAGTCCTGGCTGGTGCGGGTCTGGCAGTGGCCCTGCTGATGCCCTCGCCAAGGGTCTTGCTGGGGGCCGGCAAGGGTCTTGTCGCGGCGTTGCTGTCATCCCCGACAAGGGTCTTGCCTGTGGTCTTGTGGATTTCCTCAGCTAGGATCCCGCCGAGGGTCGTCATCTTCTAATCCTCATCCGATCATGTGTTTATGATCTTGACGAAGATTTGCATGCCACCACTGAGGCGCCTCCCGAGCCCTAGTCCCAATGTAGTTCTTGACGGTGTTCAGAACCTTTGGGCTCAAGGGTGGCTCGTTCTGCTGGCATCGGGCAAGTTGCCCCGGCAAGGCTCTTGCCGGGGCTGTGGGGGGCCGCCTCGGCAATGACCTCGCCGAGGGAGCCCACCTCGCCCTCTTGCCCTCCTACGCTTCTGGTCTTGGCATCGCCTTAGTTGTCTTGTGCTTCGGCTTCTCTCTAGCTTCCCTCCTCTGCCCTGCTTAGTGTGGTCGCGGCGCGTTGCTCTGACTGCCCATGCACAAGTAAAGGGGTCAAAAGGAGAGCCCCTACTTTTGTACACAGACACGTACAACTTTTTAGGTTTTGATAACGATTGGAACGATTTCGTAAAGATTTGGTCGTAAGAATGTTTTAGTGATTTGTGTATCTATAGCTGCAGCACTATTACTTATGATATTATGGACAAATGTATTTGGTGTGAAGAATGATTTGGCTTATGAATTTCAATGTACTACATCATTTTCAGCATCCATGTGTTGCATGTTTTTGCCCCAACAGATGTACCTGAACTTCTCCCTCGGCTATGGTTGAACTGCTTGTTTTTTTTGTGTTATTTATTTTTGGGCCCCAACATATGATCGTAGAGTTGAACTTATGCTTTGAGAATGTGGCTGGGCTGCTAGTTTCAGATGGATAGGATATTCTGTGTTGTTTAATGTATTGGTATTTTTCAACCCAACCAATATGTATCCTTTTTCATAGAATCTATATTTGTTTTTTCTTTGTGTTTTTTCAAGTGCGAATGTATTTCAGCTGTAACTTTGTGCAAAAATATTCTCATACACTCCTTGACGTTTCTTTATCTTTTGTAGGCATTGTACATGAACTTATGCACATATCCAAGCAGAACTTCACATTTGAACGCGTTGTCTTAGGCTTACTAACCTTAGTTCATACGGCGAAACTTTATTTTTAAGCATATTTTTTTACTACATCGATTTTATATATGAGAACTTCTTCTGTAAGCTGACCTGAACTTCAAAACTATATGATTATTTGATGGTTGTTGTTTTATGGAATACAACACCAGCACCTCCTGCCATAATATACCAGAATTTCCACTATAATCTTAATTGAACTTAATAGTCTATATTTTTCATTTTTGTTCTTGCTTGCACTTTGCATGCAATACATCACCATCACAACACTTCCTCTCATAATATACCAGTACTTATGCAGTAATATTACTTGAACTTCACAATGCATATTTTTTCAGTTTATTACTGCTTGCTCTTTCATGCAATACATCACAAGCACCTCCTCTCATACTGTACCAGCACTTCTGCAGTAAGCTTACTTGAACATCTAGTGCATAATTTCTGTGAAACTTCAACAATGGAAATTCAAGTAAGCTTCTCCTAAAATACTATTTAAAAAGTGGAATAGCATTATGCACATTGACATGACATAAGCTTGGTTTGTTTAATTGACCTAGTCTAACTGTTCATGAGCCTTGCGCTCCTCCTAGGCTTTGCTGGTAGTGGTTTTTGCTCGACATGTACCACTTCCTCTTCATCGTCCTCTTTCTCTTCCTCTTCATCGTCCTCTTCCTCTTCCTATTCATCGTCCTCTTCCTCTTCCTATTCATCGTCCTCTTCCTCTTCCTCTTCCTCTTCCTCTTCCTCTTCTTCGATGGTGTCTTCATCTTCGTCTTCCTCTTCATCTTCCACCACTAACTTGTTGCTGGCTCTAGGTTTTTCTTTCTGTTTCTTCTCTGGCTTTTTGCTTGTCTTTTCAGCATTTGCATGCTTCGGGCATGTTCTTGCATTATGTGGTTCGTACTCCTTGCATACGCTACAAAGTCTGGTGCTTGCTTTCTGTGGGTGCGGTCCCTTGTTTTGTTCTATAACTTTGGGCTGCTGTTTTTGAGCTTTGGGTTGCCTGACCTCCTCGACATTGTTTCTTTCCAAGAGTGTTGGATAGGTCAACTTGTTGTGTCCCGCAACCTAGTTGCACACACTACATTTCCTGTGTCCAAGTGGCACTCCGTTCTCATCGAGCACGACGACTCTTCCTGCAGGTGGTGCCTTTATTTGAGCTCTCTTGTCACTTTTCTTTGCTGCAGAAATTTTCTTCATACCCTTTGTTTTAGAATATAGTGGTAGTTTCATCGTCTGTTGTTGTCGCTGCTCCATTGATTGGCCAACACCCTGCTTGCATTGCTTGGCTTCAGCGGCGGCGTTGAGCATTTCAGCTGCATAATAATGAAGGTCATATTCAATTTCTGCGTCCTCTTCAGCCATCCTTTCATCAGCATCTGCTTGATTTGCTGAATGTATTGCATCAAGCTCTTCCACGAGCCTCTTGAGAACATAGTAGGCTCTGTCATATTGCTGGTCACATCTCATTGCTTTCTTGTTAACCATCAAATTTAGCTGCAGCAAGATGTCTTGCTTCGATAGTGTTGAGCTGCCATCCAATGTAGTTGTGTTGTAGTCCCTTGTATCAAAGGTTGGTTGTGATTTTGCAGTCTTTGTGTATCGTTTGAGGATATACTTGTCTGGAAATTTGTCAGGCTTCAGGTAGTCCAGTATGTTCATGATGTTAAGGCAGAATAGACCTGCATTTTGTCTTGAATGCAGAATACGTAGTTTGTGAGCCAGCAATGAGTTTCATATATTTTGATATGATTGTTGGAAATATGCCCTAGAGGCAATAATAAAAGCATTATTATTATATTTCTTTGTTCATGATAATTGTCTTTATTCATGCTATAACTGTATTATCCGGAAATCGTAATACACGTGTGAATACATAGACCATAATATGTCCCTAGTAAGCCTCTAGTTGACTAGCTCGTTGATCAACAGATAGTCATGGCTTCCTGGCTATGGACATTGGATGTCATTGATAACGGGATCACATCATTAGGAGAATGATGTGATGGACAAGACCCAATCCTAAGCATAGCACAAAGATCGTGTAGTTCGTTTGCTAGAGCTTTTCCAATGTCAAGTATCTTTTCCTTTGACCATGAGATCGTGTAACTCCCGGATACCGTAGGAGTGCTTTGGGTGTACCAAATGTCACAACGTAACTGGGTGACTATAAAGGTGCACTACAGGTATCTCCGAAAGTGTCTGTTGGGTTGACACGGATCGAGACTGGGATTTGTCACTCCATATGACGGAGAGGTATCACTGGGCCCACTCGGTAAGGCATCATCATAATGAGCTCAAAGTGACCAAGTGTCTGGTCACGGGATCATGCATTACGGTACGAGTAAAGTGACTTGCCGGTAACGAGATTGAACAAGGTATTGGGATACAGACGATCGAATCTCGGGCAAGTAACATACCGATTGACAAAGGGAATTGCATACGGGGTTGCTTAAATCCTCGACATCGTGGTTCAACCGATGAGATCATCGTGGAGCATGTGGGAGCCAACATGGGTATCCAGATCCCGCTGTTGGTTATTGACCGGATAGTCGTCTCGGTCATGTCTGCTTGTCTCCCGAACCCGTAGGGTCTACACACTTAAGGTTCGGTGACGCTAGGGTTGTGAAGATATGTATATGCAGTAACCCGAATGTTGTTCAGAGTCCCAGATGAGATCCCGGACGTCACTAGGAGTTCCGGAATGGTTCGGAGGTAAAGAATTATATATAGGAAGTGCTGTTTCGGCCATCGGGACAAGTTTCGGGGTTATCGGTATTGTACCGGGACCACCGGAGGGGTCCCGGGGGCCCACCGGGTGGGGCCACCTGTCCCGGGGGGCCACATGGGCTGTAGGGGGTGCGCCTTGGCCTAGATGGGCCAAGGGCACCAGCCCCAAAAGCCCATGCGCCTAGGGTTCCACTTGAGGGAAGAGTCCCAATGGTGGAAGGCACCTCTAGGTGCCTTGGGGGGGAGGGAAACCTCCCCTTGGCTGCCGCACCTAGGAGATTGGATCTCCTAGGCTGGCGCACCACCCCCCCCCCTTGGCCTCCTATATATAGTGGGGGAGAGGAGGGACTTCATACACCAGCCCCTGGCGCCTCCCTCTCTCCCCGTTACGTCTCTCTCTCGTAGTATAAGCGAAGCCCTGCTACTGTGACGCCCTGCATCCACCACCACGCCGTCGTGCTGCTGGATCTTCATCAACCTCTCCTTCCCCATTGCTGTATCAAGAAGGAGGAGACGTCTCCCGTCTGTACGTGTGTTGAACGCGGAGGCATCGTCCGTTCGGTGCTAAGATCTTCGGTGATTCGAATCACGTCGAGTTCGACTACCTCATCCCCGTTCTTTGAACGCTTCCGCTCGCGATCTACAAGGTATGTAGATGCATCTAATCACTTGTTGCTAGATGAACTCCTAGATGGATCTTGGTGAAACCGTAGGAAAATTTTTGTTTTCTGCTACGTTCCCCAACAGTGGCATCATGAGCTAGGTCTATGCGTAATTCTCTTGCACGAGTAGAACACAATTTGTTGTGGGCGTAGATGTTGTCAACTTTCTTGCCGCTACTAGTCTTATCTTGCTTCAACGGTATTGTGGGATGAAGCGGCCCGGACCAACCTTACACGTACGCTTACGTGAGACCGGTTCCACCGACTAACATGCACAAGTTGCATAAGGTGGCTGGCGGGTGTCTGTCTCTCCTATTTTTGTTGGAGCGGATTCGATGAACAGGGTCCTTATGAAGGGTAAATAGAAGTTGACAAATCACGTTGTGGCTTTCACGTAGGTAAGAAAACGTTCTTGTTAGAACCCTACTTCAGCCACGTAAAACCTGCAACAACAATTAGAGGACGTCTAACTTGTTTTTGCAGCAAGTGCTTTGTGATATGATATGGCCAAAGTTGTGATGAATGATGAATGATCTATATGTGATGTATGAGATGTTCATGCTATTGTAATAGGAATCACAACTTACATGTCGATGAGTATGACGGTGACAGGATGATCATGGAGCCCCAAGATGGAGATCAAAGGAGCTATGTGATATTGGCCATATCATGTCACTATTATTATTTGATTGCATGTGATGTTTATCATGTTTTGCATCTTGTTTGCTTAGAATGACGGTAGTAAATAAGATGATCCCTCATAATAATTTCAAGAAAGTGTTCCCCCTAACTGTGCACCGTTGCTATAGTTCGTCGTTTCGAAGCACCACGTGATGATCGGGTGTGATAGATCCTTACGTTCACATACAATGGGTGTAAGACAGATTTACACACGCAATACACTTAGGTTGACTTGACGAGCCTAGCATGTGCATAGACATGGCCTCGGAACACAGAAGACCGAAAGGTCGAGCATGAGTCGTATAGAAGATACGATCAACATGAAGATGTTCACCGACGTTGACTAGTCCGTCTCACGTGATGATCGGACACGGCCTAGCCAACTCGGATCATGTTATACTTAGATGACTAGAAGAGGGATGTCTATCTAAGTGGGAGTTCATTATAATTTGATTAGATGAACTTAATTATCATGAACTTAGTCTAAAATATTTACAATATGTCTTGTAGATCAAATGGCCAACGTAGTCCTCAATTTCAACGCGTTCCTAGAGAAAACCAAGCTGAAAGACGATGGCAGCAACTATACGGACTGGGTCCGGAACCTGAGGATCATCCTCATAGCTGCCAAGAAAGATTATGTCCTACAAGAACTGCTAGGTGATCCACCCGTCCCACAGAACCAAGACGTTATGAACGCTTGGCAGACACGTGCCGATGACTACTCCCTCGTTCAGTGCGGCATGCTTTACAGCCTAGAGCCGGGGCTCCAAAAGCGTTTTGGGAGACATGGAGCATATGAGATGTTCGAAGAGCTGAAAATGGTTTTCCAAGCTCATGCCCGGGTCGAGAGATATGAAGTCTCCAACAAATTCTTAAGCTGTAAGATGGAGGAAAATAATTCTGTCAGTGAGCACATACTCACTATGTCTGGGTTACATAACCGCTTGACTCAGCTGGGAGTTAATCTCCCGGATGATGCGGTCATTGACAGAATCCTCCAGTCGCTTCCACCAAGCTACAAGAGCTTTGTGATGAACTTCAATATGCAGGGGATGGAAAAGACCATTCCTGAAGTATTTGCAATGCTGAAATCAGCAGAGGTAGAAGTCAAGAAGGAACATCAAGTGTTGATGGTCAATAAAACCACTAAGTTCAAGAAGGGCAAGGGTAAAAAGAACTTTGAGAAGGACGGCAAGGAAGCTGTCGTGCCCGGCAAGCAAGCTGCTGGGAAGAAGAAGTCAAAGTATGGACCCAAGCCTGAGACGGAGTGCTTTTATTGCAAAGGGAAGGGTCACTGGAAGCGGAACTGCCCCAAATACTTAGCGGACAAGAAGGCCGGCAAAACAAAAGGTATATGTGATATACATGTAATTGATGTGTACCTTACCAGTACTCGTAGTAACTCCTGGGTATTTGATACCGGTGCCGTTGCTCATATTTGTAACTCACAGCAGGAGCTGCAGAATAAACAGAGACTGGCGAAGGACGAGGTGACGATGCGCGTCGGGAATGGTTCCAAGGTCGATGTGATCGCCGTCGGCACGCTACCTCTACATTTACCTACGGGATTAGTTATAAACCTCAATAATTGTTATTTAGTGCCAAGTTTGAGCACGAACATTGTATCAGGATCTCGTTTAATGCGAGATGGCTACTCATTTAAATCTGAGAATAATGGTTGTTCTATTTATATGAGAGATATGTTTTATGGTCATGCTCCGATGGTCAATGGTTTATTCTTAATGAATCTCGAACGTAATATTACACATATCCATAGTGTGAATGCCAAAAGATGTAAAGTTGATAACGATAGTCCCACATACTTGTGGCACTGCCGCCTTGGTCACATAGGTGTCAAACGCATGAAGAAGCTCCATGCAGATGGACTTTTAGAGTCTCTTGATTATGAATCATTTGACACGTGTGAATCATGCCTCATGGGTAAAATGACCAAGACTCCGTTCTCAGGAACAATGGAGCGAGCAACCAACTTATTGGAAATCATACATCCTGATGTGTGCGGTCCAATGAGTGTTGAGGCTCGCGGTGGCTATCGTTATGTTCTCACCCTCACTGATGACTTAAGTAGATATGGGTATGTCTACTTAATGAAACACAAGTCTGAAACCTTTGAAAAGTTCAAGGAATTTCAGAGTGAAGTTGAGAATCAACGTGACAGGAAAATCAAGTTTCTATGATCAGATCGTGGAGGAGAATACTTGAGTCACGAATTTGGCACACACTTAAGAAAATGTGGAATAGTTTCACAACTCACGCCGCCTGGAACACCTCAGCGTAATGGTGTGTCCAAACGTCGTAATCGCACTCTATTAGATATGGTGCGATCTATGATGTCTCTTGCCGATTTACCACTATCTTTTTGGGGCTATGCTTTAGAGACTGCCGCATTCACTTTAAATAGGGCACCGTCGAAATCCGTTGAGACGACACCGTTTGAAGTATGGTTTGGGAAGAAACCTAAGTTGTCGTTTCTAAAAGTTTGGGGATGCGATGCTTATGTCAGGAAACTTCAACCTGAAAAGCTCGAACCCAAATCGGAAAAATGCGTCTTCATAGGATACCCTAAAGAAACCATTGGGTATATCTTCTACCTTAGATCCGAAGGCAAGATCTTTGTTGCCAAGAATGGATCCTTTCTAGAGAAAGAGTTTCTCTCGAAAGAAGTGAGTGGGAGGAAAGTAGAACTTGATGAAGTATTACCTCTGAACCGGAAAATGGCGCAACTCAAGAAAATGTTCCTGAGGCGCCTGCACCGACTAGAGAGGAAGTTATTGATGATGATCAAGATACTTCTGATCAAGCTCCTACTGAAATTTGAAGGTCCACAAGGACACGTTCCGCACCAGAGTGGTACGGCAACCCTGTCTTGGAAATCATGTTGTTAGACAACGGTGAACCTTCGAACTATGAAGAAGCGATGGCGGGCCCGGATTCGGACAAATGGCTAGAAGCCATGAAATCCGAGATAGGATCCATGTATGAAAACGAAGTATGGACTTTGACTGACTTGCCCGTTGAACGGCGAGCCATAGAAAATAAATGGATCTTCAAGAAGAAGACAGACGCGGATGGTAATGTGACCATCTATAAAGCTCGGCTTGTTGCTAAGGGTTATCGACAAGTTCAAGGAATTGACTATGATGAGACTTTCTCACCGGTAGCGATGCTAAAGTCCGTCCGAATCATGTTAGCAATTGCCGCATTCTACGATTATAAGATATGGCAAATGGACATCAAAACGGCATTCCTTAATGGTTTCCTTAAGGAAGAGTTGTATATGATGCAGCCGGAAGGTTTTGTCGATCCTAAGAATGCTGGCAAGGTGTGCAAGCTCCAACGCTCGATTTATTGGCTGGTGCAAGCATCTCGGAGTTGGAACATTCGCTTTGATGAGATGATCAAAGCGTTTGGGTTTACGCAGACTTATGGAGAAGCCTGCGTTTACAAGAAAGTGAGTGGGAGCTCT
Organism: Triticum urartu; assembly: GCF_003073215.2. NCBI lineage: Eukaryota > Viridiplantae > Streptophyta > Magnoliopsida > Poales > Poaceae > Triticum > Triticum urartu. The sequence goes on from NC_053023.1 coordinate 266,748,403, forward strand.
GTAGCATTTCTCATACTATATGTAGATGACATACTTTTGATGGGAAGTGATATAGAACTCTTGGACAGCATCAAGGCCTACTTGAATAAAAGTTTTTCAATGAAGGACCTTGGAGAAGCTGCTTATATATTAGGCATCAAGATCTATAGAGATAGATCAAGACGCCTCATAGGTCTTTCACAAAGCACATACCTTGATAAGATTTTGAAGAAGTTCAAAATGGATCAGTCCAAGAAAGGGTTCTTGCCTGTTTTGCAAGGTGTGAGATTGAGCTCGGCTCAATGCCCGACCACGGCAAAAGATAAAGAAGAGATGAGTGTCATCCCCTATGCTTCAGCCATAGGATCTATTATGTATGCCATGCTGTGTACCAGACCTGATGTAAACCTTGCCGTAAGTTTGGTAGGAAGGTACCAAAGTAATCCCGGCAAGGAACACTGGACAGCGGTCAAGAATATCCTGAAGTACCTGAAAAGGACAAAGGACATGTTTCTCGTTTATGGAGGTGACGAAGAGCTCGTCGTAAAGGGTTACGTCGACGCTAGCTTCGACACAGATCTGGATGACTCTAAGTCACAAACCGGATACGTGTATATGTTGAATGGAGGAGCAGTGAGCTGGTGCAGCTGCAAGCAGAGCGTCGTGGCGGGATCTACATGTGAAGCGGAGTACATGGCAGCCTCGGAGGCAGCACATGAAGCAATATGGGTGAAGGAGTTCATCACCGACCTAGGAGTCATACCCAATGCGTCGGGGCCAATCAAACTCTTTTGTGACAACACTGGAGCTATTGCACTTGCCAAGGAGCCCAGGTTTCACAAGAAGACAAGGCACATCAAGCGTCGCTTCAACTCCATTCGTGAAAATGTTCAAAATGGAGACATAGAGATTTGTAAAGTACATACGGACCTGAATGTAGCAGATCCGTTGACTAAACCTCTCCCTAGGGAAAAACATGATCAACACCAGAATTCCATGGGTGTTCGATTCATCACAATGTAACTAGATTATTGACTCTAGTGCAAGTGGGAGACTGTTGGAAATATGCCCTAGAGGCAATAATAAAAGCATTATTATTATATTTCTTTGTTCATGATAATTGTCTTTATTCATGCTATAACTGTATTATCCGGAAATCGTAATACACGTGTGAATACATAGACCATAATATGTCCCTAGTAAGCCTCTAGTTGACTAGCTCGTTGATCAACAGATAGTCATGGCTTCCTGGCTATGGACATTGGATGTCATTGATAACGGGATCACATCATTAGGAGAATGATGTGATGGACAAGACCCAATCCTAAGCATAGCACAAAGATCGTGTAGTTCGTTTGCTAGAGCTTTTCCAATGTCAAGTATCTTTTCCTTTGACCATGAGATCGTGTAACTCCCGGATACCGTAGGAGTGCTTTGGGTGTACCAAATGTCACAACGTAACTGGGTGACTATAAAGGTGCACTACAGGTATCTCCTAAAGTGTCTGTTGGGTTGACACGGATCGAGACTGGGATTTGTCACTCCATATGATGGAGAGGTATCACTGGGCCCACTCGGTAAGGCATCATCATAATGAGCTCAAAGTGACCAAGTGTTTGGTCACGGGATCATGCATTACGGTACGAGTAAAGTGACTTGCCGGTAACGAGATTGAACAAGGTATTGGGATACAGACGATCGAATCTCGGGCAAGTAACATACCGATTGACAAAGGGAATTTCATACGGGGTTGCTTAAATCCTCGACATCGTGGTTCAACCGATGAGATCATCGTGGAGCATGTGGGAGCCAACATGGGTATCCAGATCCTGCTGTTGGTTATTGACCGGAGAGTCGTCTCGGTCATGTCTGCTTGTCTCCCGAACCCGTAGGGTCTACGCACTTAAGGTTCGGTGACGCTAGGTTTGTGAAGATATGTATATGCAGTAACCCGAATGTTGTTCGGAGTCCCGGATGAGATCCCGGACGTCACGAGGAGTTCCGGAATGGTCCGGAGGTAAAGAATTATATATAGGAAGTGCTGTTTCGGCCATCGGGACAAGTTTCGGGGTTATCGGTATTGTACCGGGACCACCGGAGGGGTCCCGGGGGCCCACCGGGTGGGGCCACCTGTCCCGGGGGGCCACATGGGCTGTAGGGGGTGCGCCTTGGCCTAGATGGGCCAAGGGCACCAGCCCCAAAAGCCCATGCGCCTAGGGTTCCACTTGAGGGAAGAGTCCCAATGGTGGAAGGCACCTCTAGGTGCCTTGGGGGGGAGGGAAACCTCCCCTTGGCTGCCGCACCTAGGAGATTGGATCTCCTAGGCTGGAACACCACCCCCCCTTGGCCCTCCTATATATAGTGGGGGAGAGGAGGGACTTCATACACCAGCCCCTGGCGCCTCCCTCTCTCCCCGTTACGTCTCTCTCTCGTAGTATAGGCGAAGCCCTGCTACTGTGACGCCCTGCATCCACCACCACGTCGTCGTGCTGCTGGATCTTCATCAACCTGTCCTTCCCCCTTGCTGGATCAAGAAGGAGGAGACGTCTCCCGTCTGTACGTGTGTTGAACGCGGAGGCATCGTCCGTTCGGTGCTAAGATCTTCGGTGATTCGAATCACGTCGAGTTCGACTACCTCATCCCCGTTCTTTGAACGCTTCCGCTCGCGATCTACAAGGTATGTAGATGCATCTAATCACTTGTTGCTAGATGAACTCCTAGATGGATCTTGGTGAAACCGTAGGAAAATTTTTGTTTTCTGCTACGTTCCCCAACAGTGATACTACTAGTTTAGCTATTTAATGAGTTTGTTTTTTCGCTCACCTGTGTGTGTCCAGAGCTTGCATTCACACTCATATATTTCATTCTCTGGGTGAGCTACAACTTGGAATTCATGCTTTGACCAGGAAAATCTTTCTTCATCATCATGGCCAGGCTTGTTGTGGTAGTACACAAGGTACTTAGTGTGCTCTGATGTACGCTTTGCGCGAAATAGCGTGGCTTTTCTCATCCTATTCCTCATCTATGTGTACACGGCTCTCATGTACTTGATAGACATTTCTTCCTCGTAGCCGTAAGTTGTTTTTCTCATAGGATTTGTTTGCACATGTCAAAAAGTAAGATATTAGTCGAAGCAGAGTCATGGGTTTCATTTCTTTAAATTCAAAGTGCACATGTTGAAGGAAAACAGAACATGATGGGAGTGTTTTTTGTCATCATACCATATTGGTCATTGTTTTCTCGTTCTCCTTCTGCATCCGTGTTTGTATGCAAGCATTGACCCGCCTAGCAAACTTGTGTAGGTTCTGGGTCCCCTTGACAAACCCTTTCTTGAGCACGTTGTTCATGCTCTCGCTTCATTGTGTGGAAGTCATTCTAGCACAGAAAATGTTCTTGTAATATGTTGAAATCCACATCTTCCTATCACTCCACGGCTGCATCATCATCTGGTCGTTCTCCAGGTTATACTTGTGTACGAGTTCAGACCAGGCATCTTCAAACTCCGTTGGCATCAGCGGCCAGTTTAATATAGATGTGAACTCCTCTTTGAATGTTTTATACTTTTTGTACAGCAACACGAGGTATTCCCTGTACTTCTTCATGATGTGCCAACAGCATAGCTTGTGGATGGTGTTTGGAAATGATTGTGGTATAGCTTTCGCCATCGATGGGCACTGGTCTGCATGAATTAAAAAATGAAACTTGATTATATTTTGCACTGATGGTGAACTTATGTTGTACAAGTACTTGAACTTCACATCTAGCAGTATGGCTATCTAAGAATGTCACATGTATTTTTTCTTACAGTAGTGTTGCTGAACTTCTGTTGTAGCAGTGCTTGAACTTCACAGGTAGCAGTAGGACTAACTAGTAGTGTCACACTCAAATTTTTTCTTAAAGCAGTGTTGTTGAACTTCTGTGGTACCAGTGCTTGAACTTCACATAAATAACTATATTTTTCTAAACATGTTACATATATTTTTCTTACAGCTTTTTTCCTTGAACTTCTGTGATTCCTGTGTTTGAACTTCACATTCATAACTAATTTTTTTCTAAACATGTGACAGATAATTTTGCTTTCTTGTATTGTTAGTTGGACTTCTGTGCTAATAGTGGTTGAACTGCTTGCTTTAAATTATTTTTCAGATAAAACCTATGTACCCAATACAGACCCATAGACTGAAAAATATGATGAAACTTGAGGAGGTTTTTTTAACTCACCTATTAGAATGCAGGTTGGGTGCATGTTGTTCATGCACCGTACAAATGTATCAAACAACCACTTGAATGAGTTTGCATCTTCGTCTCTGATAAGGGCAACAACAAATATCGTTGACTGCAAGTGATGGTTTGTTCCAACAAACACTCCTAGAGGCATATGAAATCAGTTGGTCTTGTATGTTGTGCCAAATGTTATGCAATCGCCGAAGTCTTGATAGGCTCCTCGGCAGCTTGCATTGGACCAGAAAATGTTTTTAATTGACTTGTCCTTGTCTACTTGTATGTCATAGAAAAACTCATCATTGATTGCCTTCATGTCTTTGAAGAATGAAACAAGTTTCAGCACATCATCCAAATCATCTTTCCTTGCATTCATGGCTTTTCTGCAAATTACATGCAAACATGCATTTGTTATTTTTTCTTTCAAAGGGTTGTGACATAGGATTCTATTTACATTTGCAGTATGTGGATGTTTGAATACTTACTGGTTTAGTAGGTCTCATCCGGTCATGCTTAGGAAGTAGCTTCCATTTTCATTTTTAGATGGCATGGACATAATTTTTGTGTGCTTGACATCGTGGTACTGTAGGAAGTTTACGTACTCAAAAATAGTGGGGTAATAATTCTTGTGTGAGTGCAAGAATACCAGCATGTCACCTGTTTGCATGAGTTGGTGATTATGATTGTACTCAATGTCCACTGCCACGCAAGTTTTATCCTCCTGCACCTTCACCCTCACTTTTGCATTGCAGCCTGTCCTCTGCGATGTTTTGTTTCGCTTCCTGTTAGCCTCTGAAACAGAAGATGTTTGTATCCCTTGGAATGCGCAAACAAAATACTTGTGGTTGTCATCCCCCCCCTCGTCTTCCTGATCCCAAAACCAGCGTGTCTGGCGTATCTGTTATAAAATTCCCTTGCTTTCTCTACATCTTGGAATCAATTCTTTAGTCTTGGTATTAAATAATCCGGGAGATCCGGCGTCTGCAGAAAAAGAAAAAATAATCCAAACGACACGTTAAAATGCTGTTTATGAACTTGTTATCCTGGAGGGAGCAGAAAATTGCAGATAATATTAGATGCATATATAAATATTTTTGTTTTCACTTATTTGCGTGTATGATCGCAACTCCACCGGAGTCTACTGGTGTCCCTCTGGGATGGGGCACGGCGGAGTAATCATAGCAGGATGCAGGAGTGGATCACGAGGAGGAAGGAGGGCTGAAGATGGCCTCTCTCTTGTTTGCGTCCTTTTTTCTTGAGGTGGTTGCGGAGGCATTGCGATCCTGGTCTTGGTTTGCTCTCTTGTTTTGTGAAGCAATCCATGTACCTTATGTCCCGTACAATTCTGACTTGTAGCAGCAGCAGTAGGATCCAACGGTGGTAGTGTGCAGAGCACTCTCCTCCGTGTGTGTATTCCTGTTGGATTTTTCCTGGGATCCGGTTTAGTTGCTTCGATTTGGCATTGATGAGGCACACCAGGATAACCTCCAGAGTTACGCGCAGGACTTTTGAGCTAACCCCCTCCTCCATCAGCATGCTTGGGAGTCTGCTGGTGGATACAAAGAATCCGCGTGCGATTTCCGGCGTCACCCAATTACGTGGAGATGCAAAGTTGTGCGGATAGGGCTGTGACCCAACATCTTGGAAGTCTCCATGTGTTTCGGGTGTCATCCATTTTTGGTCTGGAGCAGGTTGCTAATGTTGTTAGTGCGTTTGAGGTGTGACCCATTGAGGGGGTGGTGTAACGTGTACAGGCTTAGGATTGTGTACTTGTTGCTGGAAACTTCTAAGCTTCTCCATGCGTCTCTCGTCTTGCTGACATAAATGAAAAAAATGTCTATTAGCACACAAGTTACATCTGCCTATACCTTTGTAACTGAACTGAGCATTATTCACAGCCTGAACTTCTATTATAGAAGTGGTGTTCATGTACATATTTTTCCCCTTGGACAGGCATCACACTCTTAACTGAGCTAAGGATCTGCCAATACTTTTGTACCTGAACTGAGCACCCTTCACAGAATGAACCTCACATTCTGTTAATTCTACACTATTTGATTACTTATATGTACCTGAACTGAGCACTCTCCATAACCTGAACTTCTTGTTTTGCATAGGGAAATACTATCTACAGTTAAAAAACCCGAACCTTCATGAGTTTGAATGGTTGAACCACTAGTGTATAACAACCTGACCTTCATGTGATCACATGCATGTTCTATTTTCCTTTTATTTTTTGCACACAACAAGTTACATACTAACCTGAACTCTAGCACACTAAATAGTTCAACTTCACATGGCTTTTCACATGTGAATGCGGGCAGATTTTCTACTATTTGTAGCCTGGACTGAGGCTGACAAACTACCTGAACTTCACATGCCTGTAAGCAGGCACATTTTAAAAAAGCTTTTGTATCCTGGACTGATGCTCACACACCACCTGAACTTCACGTGGCTGTAAGAAAATAACAAACAGAAGGAAGAAGTTCAACCATACCCTGGCTAGAAGTTCGGCCAACCTTTTTCTAGCAACTGATAGGCCAACGTGTGAGCAATTTGTCGGAGAGGTAGTAGACGAACCACACGGTAATCCATGTCTTGCATAGGGTGCGAAGCTCATCTACACGAAGCAAGAAGGTCAGGCAAGGGAAGATTGAAGAAGAAGGCGGCAAGTGGGAGGAAGTTCATGTATCGTTGCTGGATTTGGAGGCGCCGCTGATGCCGCCTCTGCCGCAGAGTTGCTCCATTGGCCGCGTCGTTCACGGTAGCTTCCATCGGGGCCGTGATCTACTCTGCCAAGGCATCGGGTAGTGAGGATGGAAGGAGGATGCGGCTTACGGAAGTCCATGGTGGCTTTGCCACGTCCAGGCGACGCGGGCTCCCTCGCGCCGGTGTCCGCCATCGCTCTCTCGCCCACACCGGTGGTCGACCAGGAGGTGGGATGGAGGGGTGGCGGTGGATCCGGTCAACCAGGCTCTGGAGACAGAGGGGAGGCGGCGTATCCGGCCGGCCAGGAGCTGGAGACGGGGGTGGGGGAGGCGGCGGATCCAGCGAAGATCGGCGGAGACCACGGGGGGATGTCGGGGGATAGAGGGGAGGAGGGGGCTGGGGCGGCTCGGGATCGCGATCAGTATCATGTGGCCCCGGGATCCAGTGGATCCTGTCGGGGCCGGCGGCAGCTCAGAAGTTCGGGAGGGCCCTGTCGAGCCCTATATAGGGGCTGCTTTGATCCAAATAACGATTCTAATATATATAGAGAGAGAGAGCATGGATTTGCTATCAACAGCAACTAGGGGGTGTGCTATCAGAACCGCTGATACTCTTTGACATCCGCACTTTTTTACACATAAGGTTCCGAATTTCTGAATTATTGATTTTCGCCATGAACGAAGAGGAAGGTTCTGAATGGTACTTTATGGTAGTGTACACCCTTATGGAAACCTAGCGGCTGACATGTTAGTGCATTTGAGGGAGATAGCAGCCGCACCTTTCTTCTACGACAGAGGGGACAGGAACCATTTTGGGTAAATAGCTACAGGGGTCTACTTCAAGTCATTTTTAGCAAAAGTTCCTTGCTGTGTTGCCTAGTGCTGATGTTGAAAGCTGCCATTTTTGGTATTGGTCAACTCAGTATGCAAGGTTCGGCACTATTTGGAGCGACGAGTGGATGTGTTTGGATGGCTCTTTTATGTTGCAGCTGGGAAAGTCTCGTTGAATCCATCCCGCCAAAAACGTAGGTGAGTAATTGTCTACGCAGGTGCACAGCGCCGTCCAATTGCGTCTGCCCTCTGAGCCCTACCGTCCATCCGGATGCCATAAATTACGCCATGTTCTCAGCTTTCTTGTTTTTGCTTCTAAAGATTTTCAGTCTTAACATTTGTCCCCTTAGCCCTCGCCTCCCACTTCTCTATAACCAGCAACGCAGGAGATGGATCCGTCTAGAGATGGGAGTGCAAGAAGGGCAAGCCACCATGTTAGGGCTGTTCTGAGTGAAAGCGCGTTTGCAAGAGCCATCGTCCCTACTTCCGTCGACGTCGTCAGTGCTCCAGCCATTCAGAGCAGCGGGCAGTAGGTAATTACCTTTCATCTGTCAGACTTTTTTGTTTTTGGAGGTGAAGACTGTTGTGCTAAGTACTAGATCTTCGTTTTTCAGTACGTTAATCATCCAAACACCTTGGTCGCTCTTATTGTGAAGCAAGTGATCATGGTTGTTCCTTCGGTCTTTGTTTTTCATCAAAAGTTCTCCACATAGTGTGGTTATAGGCCCGGCTTCTTGGGAGGATGTTGAACCATAGGGATATGACTGAGGTGATAGACTTCATCCTTGCCGACGGCACTGGAGCCATTCAGGCCAGGATATGGTACTTTTTTTGAAACGGAGGCAAAAAGCTTTGCCTCATCTCATTAAAAAGAAGGGGAATAACAAAGTCTGCAGAGGGCCATTACACCTCACACAAATGGAAAGAAAATACAATCCTACTCTCGCGGCATCAAAGAACCCAAATGCTTCGCCCCTGCGATAATCCAGAGCCTCGCCTCCGCTTTAATAGCCTCGACCAACAATCTTGGCAACCTACATACATGCTGGAACACCCTCGCGTTTCTCTCTTTCCATATTTCCCAAGTAACAAGCATGATGAGTGATGAAATCCCCTTCCTCCTATGTCCACGCCTAAGGACCACTGCCGACCACCACTCTTTGACCATGGGGATCCCGTTCCAGGCCGCCATATCCAGTTCAGGGGCATCCACCCAAACTCTGATTGCATTCCAAATGCGGGCAGAGAACCCGCATTAGAAGAGAATATGATCTGCGGTCTGATACGTCTCCAACGTATCTATAATTTTTTATTGCTCCATGCTATGTTACCTACTGTTTTGGGCAATATTGGGCTTTATTATCCACTTTTATATTATTTTTGGGACTAACCTATTAACCGGAGGCCCAGCCCGGAATTGATGTTTTTTGCCTATTTCAGTGTTTCGAAGAAAAGGAATATCAAACGGAGTCGAAACGGAACGAAATCAACTGGAGAAGTTATTTTTGGAAGGAAAGATACCGGATGGACTTGGACCCCACGTCAGGAACCAAGGGAGGTGCTCACGAGGGTGGGGGCGCGCCCACTGCCTCGTGGGGCCCCCGAAGCTCCACCGACGTACTTCCTGCACCCATATATACTCACGTACCCTAAAACTTCCAGAACAGACAATAGATCAGGAGTTCCGCTGCTAGAAGCCTCCGTAGCCACCGAAAACCAATCTAGACCCATTCCGGCACCCCGCCGGAGGGGGCAATCCCTCTCCGGTGGCCATCTTCATCATCCCGGTGCTCTCCATGATGAGGAGGGAGTAGTTCTCCCTCGGGGCTGAGGGTATGTACCAGTAGCTCTGTGTTTGATCTCTCTCTCTCTCTCTCGTGTTCTTGAGATGATACGATCTTGATGTATCACGAGCTTTGCTATTATATTTGGATCCTATGATTTTTCTTCCCCCTCTACTCTCTTGTAATGAATTGAGTTTCCCCTTTGAAGTTATCTTATCTGATTGAGTCTTTATAGATTTGAGAACACTTGATGTATGTCTTGTCGTGCATATCTGTGGTGACAATGGGATACCACGTGATTCACTTGATGTATGTTTTGGTGATCAACTTGCGGGTTCCGCCCATGAACCTATGCATAGGGGTTGGCACACATTTTCATCGTGATTCACCGGTAGAACTTTGGGGCACTCTTTGAGGTCCTTTGTGTTGGTTGAATAGATGAATCTTAGATTGTGTGACGCATATCGTATAATCATACCCACGGATACTTGAGGTGACATTGGAGTATCTAGGTGATATTAGGGTTTTGGTTGATTTGTGTCTTAAGGTGTTATTCTATTATGAACTCTAGGGCTGTTTGTGACACTTATAGGAATAGCCCAACGGATTGATTGGAAAGAATAACTTTGAGGTGGTTTCTTACCCTACCATAATCTCTTCATTCGTTCTCCTCTATTAGTGACTTTGGAGTGACTCTTTGTTGCATGTTGATGGATAGTTATATGATCCAATTATGTTATTATTGTTGAGAGGACTTGCACTAGTGAAAGTATGAACCCTAGGCCTTGTTTCAACGCATTGCAATACCGTTTACGCTCACTTTTATCATTAGTTACCTTGCTGTTTTTATAATTTCAGATTACAAATACCATTATCTACTATCCATATACTACTTGTATCACCATCTCTTCGCCGAACTAGTGCACCTATATAATTCGCCATTGTATTGGGTGTGTTGGGGACACAAGAGACTCTTTGTTATTTGGTTGCAGGGTTGCTTGAGAGAGACCATCTTCATCCTACGCCTCCTACGGATTGATAAACCTTAGGTCATCCACTTGAGGGAAATTTGCTACTGTCCTACAAACCTCTGCACTTGGAGGCCCAACAACGTCTACAAGAAGAAGGTTGTGTAGTATACATCAAGCTCTTTTCTGGCGCCGTTGCCGGGGAGGTTAGCGCTTGAAGGTATATCTTTAGATCTTGCAATCGAGTCTTTTAGTTTCTTGTTTTATCACTAGTTTAGTTTATAAAAGAAAACTATAAAAAATCTAATTGAGTTTGTCTCATGCGCTTCACCTTTTTAATAACTTTCGTAAGTATGATGGAAAGGATAATTGTGCTCAAGTGCTAGAAAAAGAAATCTATAAAATGTTTGGCACTAAATATTTGAATGATGAGCATGATTGCAATGTTGTTAGTATGAATTCCTTGAATATCCATGATGCTAATGATATGCAAAGCCACAAGCTTGGGGAAGCTATGTTTGATGAAGATGATATTTTTTGTCCCCCCAAGTTTTGTTGAGCAAATTTATTATGATTAAAGCATGCCTACTATATATGATGATTATTATGATGACACGTATGCTTTAAAGAATAATAATAACAATGAAACTTTTCATCTTGATTTCAATTTTCAATCCCATGATAGTTACTTTGTTGAGTTTGTTCCCACTATTATTCATGGGAATAATTTTGCTTGTGTGGAGAGTAGTAAATTTTCTATGCTTGTAGATCATGAAAAGAATGTTTTAGGTACTGGTTATATTGTTGAATTCTTTCATGATTCTACTGAAAATTATTATGAGGGAGGAATTTTTTCTTGTAGGGATTGCAATAATATCAAGTTTCCTCTCTATGTTCTTAAAGTTTTGAAGTTATGCTTGTTTTGTCCTCCTATGCTAGTTGATTATTGTTCCCATAAGTTGTTTGCTCACAAAATCCCTATTCATAGGAAGTATGTTAGACTTAAATGTGCTAGTCATATTCTTCATGATGCTCTCTTTATGTTAGAATTCTTATCTTTTATATGAGCATCATTGAAATCATCATGCCTAGCTAGGGGCGTTAAACGATAGCGCTTGATTGGGAGGCAACCCAATTTTATTTTTATTCCTTGCCTTTTGCTCCCGTTTAGTAATAAATAAATTATTTAGCCTCTATTTTGGTTGTGTTTTTTGTGTTTAATTAGTGTTTGTGCCAAGTAGAACCGTTGGGAAGACTTGGGGAAAGTCTTGTTGAACTTGCTGTAAAAAACAGAAACTTTAGCGCTCATGAGAACTGCTGTAATTTTTATTTGGAGAGTGCTATTTAGTTAATTATTTTTGCAGATATTTAATAGATAAATTCCTCACGTACAGAAATTTATTTTAGAATTTTTGGGGTTCCAGATCTTGCGCTAGCTACAGATTACTACAGACTGTTCTATTTTTGACAGATTCTGTTTTTCATGTGTTGTTTGCTTATTTTGATGAATCTATGGCTAGTAAAATAGTTTATAAACCATACATAAGTTGGAATACAGTAGGTTTAACACCAATTTAAATAAAGAATGAGTTCATTACAGTACCTTGAAATGGTCTTTTGTTTTCTTTCGCTAACTGAGCTCACGAGATTTTCTACTTTAAGTTTTGTGTTGTGAAGTTTTCAAGTTTTGGGTAAAGATTTGATGGATTATGGAACAAGGAGTGGCAAGAGCCTAAGCTTGGGTATGCCCATGGCACCACCAAGATAATCTAAGGACACATAAAAGCCAAAGCTTGGGGATGCCCCGGAAGGCATCCCCTCTTTCGTCTACTTCTATCGGTAACTTTACTTGGAGCTATATTTTTATTCACCACATGATATGTGTTTTGCTTGGAGCGTCTTTTATGATTTGAGTCTTTGATTGTTAGTCTACCACAATCATCCTTGTTGTACACACCTTTTGAGAGAGCCATACATAATTTGGAATTTGATAGAATACTCTATGTACTTCACTTATATCTTTTGAGCTTTATATAGTTTTGGTCTAGTGCTTCACTTATATCTTTTAGAGCATGGTGGTGGATTCGTTTCATAGAAACTATTGATCTCTCATGCTTCACTTAGATTATTTTGAGAATCTTAAATAGCATGGTAATTTGCTTAAAATCCTAATATGCTATGTATACATGATTAGTAAAAACTTTCTTATGAGTGTGTTGAATACTAAGAGAAGTTTGATGCTTGATGATTGTTTTGAGATATGGAGGTAATAATATCAAAGTCGTGCTAGTTGAGTAGTTGTGAAATTGAGAAATACTTGTGTTGAAGTTTGCAAGTCCTGTAGCATGCACGTATGGTAAACGTTGTGTAACAAATTTGAAATAGGAGGTGTTATTTGATTGTCCTCCTTATGAGTGGCGGTCGGGGACGAGCGATGGTCTTTTCCTACCAATCTATCCCCCTAGGAGCATGTGCGTAGTACCGAGGTTTTTGATGACTTGTAGATTTTTGCAATAAGTATGTCAGTTCTTTATGACTAATGTTGAGTCCATGGATTATACGCACTCTCACCCTTTCATCCTTGCTAGCCTCTTCGATACCGTGCATTGCCCTTTCTCACATCGAGAGTTGGCGCAAACTTCGTCGGTGCATCCAAACCCCGTGATACGATACGCTCTTTCACACATAAACCTCCTTATATCTTCCTCAAAACAGCCACCATACCTACCTATTATGGCATTTCCATAGCCATTCCGAGATATATTGCCATGCAACTTTCCATCATTCCGTTCATCATGACACATTCATCATTGTCATATTGCTTAGCATGATCATGTAGTTCACATAGTATTTGTGGCAAAGCCACCGTTCATAATTCTTTCATACATGTCACTCTTGGTTCATTGCATATCTCGGTACACCGCCGGTGGCATTCATATAGAGTCATCTTTGTTCTAGTATCGAGTTGTAATCATTGATTTGTAAATAAATAGAAGTGTGATGATCATAATTATTAGAGCATTGTCCCAAGTGAGGAATAAATAAATAAAAATGCCATAAAAAAGAGAAGGCCCAAAAAAAGAGAAAGGCCATAAAAAAGGAGAAGGCCCAAAAAAATCAGAGAAAAAGAGAGAAGGGACAATGTTACTATCCTTTTACCACATTTGTGCTTCAAAGTAGCACCATGATCTTCATGATAGAGAGTCTCTTGTTTTGTCACTTTCATATAATAGTGGGAATATTTCATTATAGAACTTGGCTTGTATATTCCAACAATGGGCCTCCTCAAGTGCCCTAGGTCTTCGTGAGCAAGCAAGTTGGATGCACACCCACTTAGTTTCTTTTGTTGAGCTTTCATACATTTATAGCTCTAGTGCATCCGTTGCATGGAAATCCCTACTCCTTGCATTAACATCAATCGGTGGGCATCTCCATAGCCCATTGATTAGCCTCATTGATGTGAGACTTTCTCCTTTTTGTCTTCTCCACATAACCCCCCTCATTATATTCTATTCCACCCATAGTGCTATATCCATGGCTCGCGCTCATGTATTGCGTGAAAGTTTACAGGTTTGAGATTACTAAAGTATGAAAAAATTGCTTGGCTTGTCATCGGGGTTGTGCATGATGAGAGCATTCTTGTGTGACGAAAATGAAACATGAATAAACTATATGATTTTGTAGGGATGAACTTTCTTTGGCCATGTTATTTTGAGAAGACATAATTGCTTAGTTAGTATGCTTGAAGTATTATCATTTTTATGTCAATATGAACTTTTGTCTTGAATCTTTCGGATCTGAATATTCATACCACAATTAAGAAGAATTACATTGAAATTATGCCAAGTAGCACTCCACATCAAAAATTCTATTTTTATCATTTACCTACTCGAGGACGAGTAGGAATTAAGCTTGGGGATGCTTGATACGTCTCCAACGTATCTATAATTTTTGATTGCTCCATGCTATGTTATCTACTGTTTTGGGCAATATTGGGCTTTATTATCCACTTTTATATTATTTTTTGGACTAACCTATTAACCGGAGGCCCAGCCCAGAATTGTTGTCTTTTTCCTATTTCAGTGTTTCGAAGAAAAGGAATATCAAACGGAGTCGAAATGGAACGAAATCAACTGGAGAAGTTATTTTTGGAAGGAAAGCTACCAGATGGACTTGGACCCCACGTCAGGAGCCAAGGGAGGTGCTCACGAGGGTGGGGGCGCCCCCCTGCCTCGTGGGGCCCCCGAAGCTCCACCGACGTACTTCCTGCACCCATATATACTCACGTACCCTAAAACTTCCAAAACAGACAATAGATCGGGAGTTCTGCTGCCAGAAGCCTCCGTAGCCACCGAAAACCAATCTAGACCCGTTCCGGCACCCTACCGGAGGGGGCAATCCCTCTCCGGTGTCCATCTTCATCATCCCGGTGCTCTCCATGACGCGGAGAGAGTAGTTCTCCCTCGGGGCTGAGGGTATGTACCAGTAGTTATGTGTTTGATCTCTCTCTCTCTCTCGTGTTCTTGAGATGATACGGTCTTGATGTAACGCGAGCTTTGCTATTATATTTTGATCCTATGATGTTTCTTCCCCCCTCTACTCTCTTGTAATGAATTGAGTTTCCCCTTTGAAGTTATCTTATCTGATTGAGTCTTTATAGATTTGAGAACACTTGATGTATGTCTTGCCGTGCGTATCTGTGGTGACAATGGGATACCACGTGATTCACTTGATGTATGTTTTGGTGATCAACTTGCGGGTTCCGCCCATGAACCTATGCATAGGGGTTGGCACATGTTTTCGTCGTGATTCACCAGTAGAACTTTGGGGCACTCTTTGAGGTCCTTTGTGTTGGTTGAATAGATGAATCTTAGATTGTGTGACGCATATCGTATAATCATACCCACGGATACTTGAGGTGACATTGGAGTATCTAGGTGATATTAGGGTTTTGGTTGATTTGTGTCTTAAGGTGTTATTCTATTATGAACTCTAGGGCTGTTTGTGACACTTATAGGAATAGCCCAACGGATTGATTGGAAAGAATAACTTTGAGGTGGTTTCTTACCCTACCATAATCTCTTCGTTCGTTCTCCGCTATTAGTGACTTTGGAGTGACTCTTTGTTGCATGTTTATGGATAGTTATATGATCCAATTATGTTATTATTGTTGAGAGGACTTGCACTAGTGAAAGTATGAACCCTAGGCCTTGTTTCAACGCATTGCAATACCGTTTACGCTCACTTTTATCATTAGTTACCTTGCTTTTTTATAATTTCAGATTACAAATACCATTATCTACTATCCATATACTACTTGTATCACCATCTCTTCGCCGAACTAGTGCACCTAGACAATTTACCATTGTATTGGGTGTGTTGGGGACACAAGAGACTCTTTGTTATTTGGTTGCAGGGTTTCTTGAGAGAGACCATCTTCATCCTACGCCTCCTACGGATTGATAAACCTTAGGTCATCCACTTGAGGGAAATTTGCTACTGTCCTACAAACCTCTGTACTTGGAGGCCCAACAACGTCTACAAGAAGAAGGTTGTGTAGTAGACATCACGGTCTCTGGCTCCCTCTTGCAAAGTTGACACAAATTGCAGTTGGGCCACCCTCTTCTTTGCAGTCTATCGGCCGTCCAAATTCTATCCTTGATAACTAGCCATGCAAAGAACTTGCACTTGGGCGGAGCCCAGTTCTTCCACACCATCGTGGTCATGTTGGAGGCGATCACACCCTCGAATTGGGCCCTATAGGCCGAGGCCGAGGAATAGATACCATCGGCGATGAGGTTCCACTTGATATCATCGGGTAGGTTGTCATGTAGGTGTACCGTAGTGAGCTTCACCCAAAAGGCACATAACTGCTCAATGTGTTCCACCGAGAGACCTTCGGACATGTTGATCCATTGGATCCAATGATTTTCGAGCAAGGCTTCTCGCACAGACTTGTTCTTGTTGGCAGAGATCGTGAAAATGGCCGGTGCAATGTCCGTGGGCTTCGTTCCATCTAGTCAGGGGGAAAGCCAGAAGTGTTCCATCCTACCATCGCCAGGATATGGTACTTGTTCTGACCCCTAAATATCACTGAAAAAAGTTAGGAGTGATTGTTGAAAAATGACTAAGCATTTGGCGTGACCATTTTGTAGGACGATCTAGTCGGAGTACATGCTGGCGTTGCGTTCAGTTAGGTAATCCCTGTTTGCGCTTTTGTGTATCTGAACTTTGTTGTTTTTGTTGAATGCCAAATCTGCCTCGCCCTACCAGTTTTCAATGAAAAAATCATAAAAACAAAATACAGCGATGGCAACTACTCCCTCCGTCCGGAATTATTTGTCATTAAAATGGATGAAAAAGGATGTATCTACAACTAAAATACATCTAGATACATCCATTTCAATGACAAGTATTTCCGGACGGTGGGAGTACGTGATAGTCAATGGATCTATAAAGGCTGAAGGTTGCCTGAAACACATTCAGGTGTACTCGCTGAGGTTTGCGTCGGATAGCCTACCTGCGCAGTTTTTGGTCGGAGTTGCAGTAGTTTTGCTGAAATGTGTTTTGTGATGTATGTCTCTACTTTTTGTCATTACTGTGTGATGACAAACTACAATGCAATCACTCACCACTTCCTTCACTTCATATACGTTCACTTGGATCTTCATAAAAAAGCATGGTCCACTCCTCTTGCGCCGAAAGGGACACCCTAGACGCCATGGGGAGCAGAGCAGAGGTCGCCGGTGCCGAAGCGGCTGCAGGCGAGAGGGGAAGGGTGTACGCCGGCCCCGGAGCGGGCGCCAGCGCTGGTTTGGTGGTCGCTGGGGCCAGAGTGGACGACGGCAAGGCGAGGGGAGGGAGGGGAGCGCTAGGGGAGGTGATCCATTTTCTTAGTCTAGTCTATACTCGAATCATCAAGATATCTGTCCTCGATACGCCGTAATCATCTGACTATAGCATAATATTTCAGGGCACTATAATCTTAGATGTTATGTAAAGTCGTACTGAATATGCTACCAAAAGGTGATGAACTTCATGTCTTGTTGGTTGGTCGGTGCATGTATTTTTTTGTTTGACTTTGCCCAGCAAAATCTTTGTTTTTGTCTGCCGCCCCTACTTCCTACTCCTGTTTTTATTTTGCGTGGGCCCTTCCGGGACAACTACTCGTATGGCTCCTCCCTGTACTAGCAAAGACACCATGCCACCTTCCTTTGGCCTGATCTACTCGTCTCTTTGCTGCCGCCCGCAACACCGTGATGCAGTAGGTACTCTTGCCCATGCCATAGCCATTTTCACAGCCACACGGCGCCCCTTTGCAGCCCCGTATCACACTGTAACCACATTTTCGCCTCTCCTAAGAACACATAGCTATGGTCGGAAGCTCCCTCGCGGAGAAAGTGCTTGGCTGCCCAGACTTGCTTCGCCACATCCTCATCCGCTTGGGCAGCTATGGCGACCTGGTACGCGCTCTCCTTTGGATATGAGACCAACAGCCATCTGGTACATGGAACTCGCGAGCAGGCTTGCCATTCCCAGTGTTGTTCGGCCTGTTGGAAGATTCAGCTATGTGGTGTGAAAATGCTTACCGAAGGACAGACACACGGGTCTCCTATTTGGTCAGAATACTGGGCGGCCATGAAGGGGCATGCCACGTGGTCGCAAGGTTTGGATACGCAGACTCTTTGTACTCCATTGACATAGAGGCAAAGGAGGCAACCGAGATTTTGCGCCACGCCAACACCACCCTGGCCTGCATGGTTTTGCCGATTACACTGTCCTGGCCGCCTAAGTTACCGGGAAGCATAGTTGAGTACTAAAGTGTCACAGCAGAAGTGCGCGTTCTTTTTATGGCATGAAATGTGTTTGATTAGATTTGGGCTTGCTTATTCATCATGTTTACCTTTCTCAAGAATACGTGTCTACTCCTGTGATATGCACTTTATTTTTTTATATCCCAAAAAATGTTTGAGAAGTTGTGCCCAGTACATTTTTTTGGTTATCCCCCGTATGGAGCATCATTTGTTTTGTGTTGAGAGCCGTTCGGTTTTTCCTCTTACTAACAAGTAATGTCCATTTTTTTCACAAGTCGTGCTTTTGATGAACGAAAAAAGCGAGCCCGCGAATGTTTGTCGCGCCTCGAGGGGGGGTGCTGCGATTTTTTAAAATACCATTAACCCGGTATAATGGGTTTAAAACTCTGAAACGCATGCACAAATGGTGCTTGCGACTTAGTGTTTTGTTCCACCACTTAATCATTTTATACAAATTTGGTACAAAAAATGATGTATAATTAGCCCAACATAACAAATTTCACACGAATTGGGAAAATTCAATTCAGAAGTAGTTGAATTTTATTTTCAAACAGGTTTGAACTAGGGGTAAACCAGGGGTATGAGTTAGGAGCATAAAAAATCACGGAACATTTGATGGAGCTGGGGGAAGTGAGAAGAAAATTATGGGTAAAGTTTTCGAAGCTCAAGCTCAGGGCAGAAAACGAACAGGATTTTGAAGAAGGTTGATAAAGAATTTGGAAAGCATTTGAATAAAATATAAGGAAGGCTCCAATGATTTTCTGAAAAAAATTCAAAGGATTCATTTTCAGGTGAAAAGTTGAATGACATGTTAAAGAAAAATAACTTTTTACGGACATAATTTTTCGCATATATAATGGGTGTAAATCTCTTGGATGTGAGGGCGGGGTGGTTTGAGTGTGCGAAGAAGAAGAATCACCTCCAAAATCGGTGTGCCCCGCGAAGGCTCATTTTTTAGTATTGATGCCCGCGAAGTTTCCTCCCACATTTAAAAGGCCCCGCAAATCGGGGTGTGTGAGGTCCTAGCACAACAAAAAGGAAGGGTTCCCCCTAGGCGAGAGGGGAGAGGCTGTTTTGGTTCTTTCGAGAGATGACTAATCATGGAAAAAAGGGGGCGACTATTCCGTGGGTGCCGCGATGAGTTTACACCCCTGCAGTGAGACCACATGCGGGGCCGGTTGTTTTTGCCGCCATATACATATGGTCTTGCAAGGTTCCTTGCGCGCAACAGAGGGGTTCCCCCCATCGGAGTGGTGGGGTTCCGACAGTAAAAAGAGGAGGGTTCTTGCTCTCGAGATGGCGGGGAGGTATCGACTATATAGAAGGAGGGTTATCAATCATCAAGATGGCGGGATCTGCCCGGGGGGTGTATGGGGGTACATGTAGGAGGTCCAACTTTTCATATAGACATAGGTTTGAGTGTGCGAAGAAAAAGAATCACCTCAAAAATTGGTGTGCGGGGGGGGGTATGGGAATGCATATAGGAGGTCCAGCGTCATATGCATATGGTTTTGACCGTGCGAAGAAGAAGACTCGCCTATCCATTTACATATGGTTTTGACACGTCTTGCTCATGACAAAAAAATGACATGAAAGGGGATTGATTCGGTGCTACGCTATCAAATGTCTATGAAACCAACATCCGTTTCTGGTATCGCTGTCCCGCGAATGTTCCTCACGCATCTAAGAGGGGTTCCTCAATCGGTGTGTGCGAGGTTATTACACAATAAAAAGGAGGGATCTCCATCGGTGAGATGGGGGGTTGTTTGGTTCTTTCAGGAGATGCCTAAGCATGCACATGCGAGGCTGATTTCGAATGGAAAAAGGGGCAACTGTTCTGTGGGTGAGGCAATGAGTTTACACCCCTACTACAAGGTTCCTTACACGCAAGAGAGGGTTCCCCCCATTGGGGTGGGTGGGATTCCGACAATAAAGAAGGATGGTTCTCGCTCTTGATATGGCGGGGACTAGGGGCTATGGGAATGCATATAGGAGGTCCGGTGTCATACGCATATGGTTTTGACCGTGCGAAGAAGAAGACTCGCCTATCCATATACATATCGTTTTGATACGTCCCGTTCATGACAAAAAATTGACATGTATCGCTGTCCCACAAATGTTCCTCACGCATCTCAGAGGAGGGTTCTGCAATCGGTGTGCGTGAGGTTATAACACAATAAAAGGAGGGCTCTCCATCTGCAAGGTTCCTTACGCACAATAGAGGGTTCCCCCATCGGAGTGGGTGGGGTTCCGACAATAAAGAAGGATGGTTCTCACTCTCGCGATGGAGGGGGCTGCGGGGGGGTGATAGAGGCAAAGGTGTCCCGATGTTTCGATGAGATGGTGGCTATCGTTTTCTATGGGAGTCGACCTTGACGATCCGACTACGAACGTGCGAGACGTCGCGCCTTAGCTATCGCTAAACCAACTTCCGAGGGTTATTGACCACGCCGGAGCATGATCAACCTGACCACGAGGGTCTGTTTCCTGCGAGCAAACGAAGAACAAGCAAGAAACTGAGATTGCAATCGGGATATTGCGAATATAAGATGAAAGCTTTATTGATCAAGGTGGGGTTCTGTGACGTCTTGGTCTGGTCGTTGGACACAAACGAAGTACGTGAAGTTGCAGCTATGGCGAACTTTTAATCTAAACAAAACCCAAAGTCTAAACGACGCCCTAAGGGCTGTATATATGGAGGAAGAGGGGGAATTTCATGGCCCTTAAGGGTGGGGTCCAAAACCAACCCTAACTCTTGTTTCCCCACACATACGGACTCTAAAAATAGCCTATACTTAAGTATTTCGAAATTACATGGGCCTGGCCCATTAATAAGGTGACGCAGCACCTAGAATAGCCTATGGACGAATATTATGAAGTGGCATCTTGTATATTTCGTCCAAGGCTTCATGCACTCCTTATGGCGGCTTCAAAGTCCTGAAATCATCACTTGTAACTCCGTTCTTGATCCCCTTGCGCATGCCATCAACTCCATGCGTGTTCTTGCTCCAATGTTCATCCTTCTCCAAGCTAGGCCCTTCATTTGTAAGCAAAACAAATGTATCCAATTTAGGCAGCATCATAATCTCATGAACATTAGAATCATTACCAAGAAACGAAAGTACCTGGTAATTTAATTGGCGTGCGCGAGCTCTAGTAATTGGTCCAGTATATGTAACAGTAGGGGCTGTGGGTGTAACAATGGTATTGATGTCCTCATCATCCTCCCCTTCTTGAAATGAAGTCGTCCTCGACGGAAGCGCATCTTCCTCACCCAAATAAGGCTTCAAATCTGCAATGTTAAAAGTGGGACTAACCCCAAAATCTACAGGTAGCTCAAGTTTATATGCATTATCATTTATTTTCTCTAACACCTTAAAAGGACCATCAGCATGTGGCATTAGCTTTGATTTGCGCAGATTAGGAAATCTATCTTTACGCAAATGTAACCAAACAAGATCTCCAGGCGCAAACACATCATGTTTTCTACCCTTATCTCCAGCAAGTTTATATTAGCATTCATACGCTCAATGTTTTCCTTAGTTAACTCATGCATTTTTAAAATCAATTCAAAACGTTCTTTAGCATCAAAATTAACCTTCTCTGAAGATGGAAGAGGCAACAAATCAATAGGTGCATGAGGCAGGAAACCATACACAATTTCAAAAGGGCACATCTTAGTAGTAGAATGCAATGAACGATTATAAGCAAATTCAATATGAGGCAAGCATTCTTCCCACATTTTCTTGTTATTCTTCAAAACAGCCCTAAGCATAGTAGACAATGTTCTATTGACTACTTCAGTTTGTCCATCAGTTTGGGGGTGACAAGTAGTACTAAAAAGCAGCTTAGTCCCCAACTTAGCCCATAAACATCTCCAAAAGTGGCTAAGAAATTTAGTATCACGATCTGAAACAATAGTATTTGGCACACCATGTAAGCGAATAATTTCACGAAAGAACAAATCAGCAACATTAACAGCATCATCGCTTTTATGACATGGTATAAAGTGTGCCATTTTCGAGAACCTATCCACGACAACAAATATGCTATCCCTCCCCTTCTTTGTTCGAGGTAAACCTAAAACAAAGTCCATAGATATATCCTCCCAAGGAACACTAGGTACAGGCAAAGGCATATATAAACTATGAGGATTGAGTCGTGACTTAGCTCTTTGACATGTAGTGCAGCGAGCAACAAAACGCTCAACATCCCGTCTCATCTTTGGCCAAAAGAAATGTGTAGCAAGTATATCCTCCGTCTTCTTGACGCCAAAGTGTCCCATTAATCCTCCTCCATGCGCCTCCTGCAACAACAAAAGAAGAACGGAGCTAGCTGGAATGCATAGCTTGTTAGCACGAAACACAAATCCATCGTTAAGAACGAACTTGTTCCAAGTTCTCCCTTCCTTACAATTCTGCAATACATCTTTAAATTCAGCATCATGAACATATTGATCTCTGATGGTCTCCAAACCAAATATTTTAAAGTCAAGTTGTGAAAGCATAGTATAACAACGAGACAAGGCATCAGCAATAACATTTTCTTTACCCTTCTTGTGTTTAATGACATAAGGGAAAGTCTCAATGAATTCAACCCATTTAGCATGTCTACGATTCAGTTTTTCTTGACTTTTAATGTGTTTCAAAGATTCATGATCAGAATGTATAACAAATTCCTTGGGCCGTAAATAATGTTGCCATGTTTCTAAGGTCCGAACAAGAGCATATAATTCTTTATCATAAGTAGAATAGTTCAGACTAGGCCCACTCAATTTTTCAGAAAAGTATGCAACAGGTTTTCCATCTTGTAATAACACACCTCCTAATCCAATTCCACTAGCATCACATTCAAGCTCAAAAGTCTTATTGAAAGTAGGAAGTTGGAGTAAAGGAGCATGTGTCAACTTATCTTTCAATACCGTGAAGGCTTCTTCCTGTGCGGTACCCCAAACAAAAGGCACATCCTTTTTTGTAAGCTCGTTGAGAGGTGCAGCAATGGTGCTGAAATCTCTCACAAAACGCCTATAGAAACCAGCGAGGCCAAGGAAACTCCTCACTTGTGTGACCGTTTTGGGCTGCGGCCAACTCTCAATAGCTTCAATCTTGGCTTTATCAACTTCAATTCCCTGTGGAGTAACAACATAGCCAAGAAAAGATACTCGGTCGGTGCAAAAGGTGCACTTTCCAAGGTTTCCAAACAAACGTGCATCACGTAGAGCAATAAAAACAGCACGTAAATGTTCCAAATGTTCCTCCAAAGATTTGCTATAAATCAATATGTCATCAAAGTAAACTACCAAAAATCGTCCAATGAAAGCACGTAAAACTTCGTTCATTAACCTCATGAAAGTACTAGGTGCATTAGTTAACCCAAAAGGCATGACTAACCACTCATATAATCCAAACTTAGTTTTAAATGTTGTTTTCCATTCATCACCCAATTTCATACGAATTTGATGGTATCCACTACGCAAATCAACTTTGGAGAATATTGTAGAGCCACTCAATTCATCAAGCATATCATCTAGCCTAGGAATAGGATGACGATAACGAATAGTAATATTATTAATGCCTCTACAATCAACGCACATACGCGACGTACCATCCTTTTTCGGCACTAAAATGATAGGAACAGCACAAGGACTAAGGGATTCGCGTATATAACCTTTGTCGAGCAGTTCTTGTACTTGACGCATAATCTCCTTCGTCTCCTCTGGATTGGTACGGTATGGTGCACGGTTGGGTAGCGAAGCACCGGGAATTAAGTCAATTTGATGCTCAATCCCTCGAATAGGTGGTAATCCCGGTGGCACGTCTTGTGGAAAGACGTCAGCGAACTCCTGCAAAATGTTAGTGATAGCAGGGGGCAAAGAGGAAGGCACGTCCTCGAATGAAAATAATGCCTCTTTGCACACAAAAGCATAGCAAACAGATTTGCTAAAATGTAGCTCATCAATATCAGATTTGGTGGCAAGTAAACATGCACTTTTCAATTTAATTTCAGAAACAACAGTAGATGGTTTATTATTAGGCTTCATTTGGTGCTCAAATTCTTTTGCCACAATCTGATTTTCACTCTTATTTGTCTCCTGTTTTGCTTTATTAGCTCTATTAATATCATCTTTCAAAATGGAATCAGGAGTCATAGGAAGCAAAGTATACTAATATCGACGATTCACCCTGGGCGAGAAATACTTATTCCTCACCCCGGCCAAACGACACGGGACAGCTATGAATGAAGAAACGAAAGCATGCGGTGCTATGTAAATTTACCTCACGTTGAAAAAAGGCCTCGCGTATGTCCATCATCATTATCAGTACATCCTACGCAGGTGAGTTAGGATGTACTTGATCCCAGAAAGATATCTATCCTTCAAACTAACATAAGTACATAACATCCAACAAAAGAGGGTCATGCTATAGCAGCAGGATACATGGCTCAGTCTAGATATCAGTACAAATCAAGTTGTGCATATTTGTTGTTGGCATGAACCATCTCTCCGCATGTCGGGTTTCCAAAAGCCATTCATCGCATGGAAGCTTGACGACTTTCACACACATAAGATTATCTAGCAACAAGCTGTGTCGACGAATCTCTGGATATGGTGATCCATGAAACCCATGGCATGATGTGTAAAAACAGTTCCCCCTGGCGAATGGAAGTTGCATAGCACGGTAATCATAGCCGGTGATATGATCAATGGTTGGTTGGATGATCGGATAATTGAGCCCGAGGAACATGGAGTGGTTGCCAAGGATGTAAACCCGCCTCCAGTTCAATACGCCTGGCCCAACATAGCTGGGATCTTTCTCGAACACGAAGCAGCCATAACCATCACGGTCACGAACGCTCCATCCATTATACTGCATGTGGTTTGATGAAATGGTTTGGTTAATTTGGTACGTGCAAATGAGCATCAAATGACTGCCGTTAGTTGAACGAGCCCTAAACCACCACCCATTGACTGGTATGATTCCAGGTCCTGGAATCATGAAGGCTAGTGCATTTGCGTCTGCTGCAACAAATCAAATTGGAGACCAAAAGGACAAAAATATACAATCATGTTCAGAGTATGTGTGGAATTAAGATTATTATAACAGTGACACATATCATAGACAGAGAATTGCAATTCCATGGTCATAATCATACCCCAAGTTAAAAAATAAGCCAATGACTTTCATATTCTAGCAATATGTCATGGTTCAAACATCATGTAACAATGAGAGGAAAAGAGCTATGACAGGGCGTACTCATATTCTACCATAACACTTACTACTATTCTCATACCAACTCTTAGCAATAACATGTGTTGTTATAAAAATCTTGGAAATGAGAGTAACATATAGCAATCATGTGGTTATACTCATAGTATCAATTCTAACAATCATTAGATGCCAATTGTTCTCATATCAACTCTAACAGTAACATGTGTGGTCATAAAAATCTAGGAAATTTGAGGAACATATAGCAATGATGTGGTTATAGACATACTATCTATTCTAAGTTTGTAACAATCAATAGGCAGTCCTATTCATAAGGTAAAGATGAGATGAGATAGAACAATTATACGACGATATATTCCACTAGTATAGGCAGTCAATATGTGTGTCGACCGCGTAAATGATGCCATCGTGCACTACAACATCAGACATAAATGGAGGCTCGACAAGATTGACGATGAGCCATAACCATGTATGGCGACATGATTCCACATAGACCAATACCATGTTGAACAAGGCAATGAGCTTGTAATCCATGTAGTCCTCTGATGGTGTGGGCACTTCACAGATTACAACCTTCAGGAAGCAAAGGTCGAGCCAAAAGCTTGACGCGTCTCGTGCGTAGTAGGCAGGAGTGTCTGGCGGGCCACGAGGCTAGATGGCGGCGGTATCGAACGATGGAAGGGTGATCTCTCGCTGTGTGTAGATATCCATGAGACACCATGGGCTATCATATTGGTCGATGAGGACGATCCAGTTGGCCTTCATGCCCACCCAGTAGTGGTCGTGCATGAAAGACGGGTGGACATGTAGTGGTAGCATGTCGAGGGGCACTACGGCAACCTCTGTAGGATCATCAAGTCGATGTCTGGGCCACCTACGACGATCGGGCATCAACAAGCAGGGTGTCTTGAAAAGGGCTGGCAGGTTGCAGACGAGTAGATAGTACAAAGAAACAGAGCATGCGGCTAGACGGATGGTGCTGAGCAGGTCCATGCGATTATAGATGTGCTCCAAGAGAACATCGGGGAGGGAATTCCAATCGCGGCTCTACGTGTCAGTCGGTTCTGCCAAAGGTTTTTTAGGGCGCTGAGTGATTGGGCTTTTCTGTGCCCGCGAGCGAGCTGGGAAGTGGATTCGGGTGGGCGAGCGAAGAAGATGGCGTGTGTGGCCGAGTAGTGAGCGGGGGGGGGGGGATATGGTACGCACGAGCTACCAAGGAAGATGGCGCGGGCAAGCGAGCAGTGACGGGGGAAATGGTGTGCGGCCGACGATGGGGAAGAGAGGAAGAAGAAGAAGAGAGGAGAAAGAAGAGGGAAGGGCGGGGAAGGAAGTGCATTAAATCTCAATTCTACTAGTACTACTACCAGGATATACCGTCCTTCGGAGTGTAAATAGTTAAGCCGATGACATGTGGGTCTACCTCAAGAGGGCCCATATGTCAGATAATGGAGGAGAGAGATGCGTAGGCGTATTTGCGGAGCGTGCTCCATTGGAAAACATGATGGCAGTACTGGGCCAGGATGATTTAGTTACACAAACATGTTGGTTCAGCTTATTAATTAAGTGCCCCATCTGCTGCAGCATGTATCGTCACTTCACTATGAAGACTAGTTGAATAGTTCTCTTTGACCGAGATGGGGAATAATGGATTGCTAAGACTTCCTATCTACAGTATCCCTGTCCAACAAGATAAAACATTGGCTAAGGCACTCGGCACCAATAATGTAGGAGTACTAGTAGTATTTTGTGTAAAACTTTGATCATCTATTTAACTATTAAAATGTTAATGCATTTCACCAAAAATCATATCATCGGATGCGTATTTGAACATAGTTTTTAATGGTATAGTTTTTTTATGACATGCATTGACACTTTGTTAGTTAAATTTACTGTCAAAATTTTACACTAAGTACGAAGGGGACTAGTAAACCAGGATGGAGGTTTATATACAGGTCAATAAAAAATCATCAACCAAGGTAGTAGTAAATGATGAGTGCCTGAAGAATTTTCTTCCAAAAGTACTCAACAATGGGCTTGTTTTCCACAAGAAAAGTGTGTTTACGAACGTATTAATTGGAATGTATGTGTGAGGAACAAATGACCAAAACTTTTACATGCATTGGTGAGTTATCTGTTAATTCTTGCATGCAATGTTTTAATGAAGCTTGAAATATGAACATGTCAATGGGGGAGTAAAAGCCTCATGCATGCATGCATGCAACATGCGACACTCACACGTACACATGCACGCACGCAACACTCACGCATCCATGCGGCACACAACACACGACACAACACACACGGTCACGCTCAAGTGCTCAACCTACTCCCTACGTTCATGAAACACTGTACATATAGAGATTTACACATTGACCCGGAGGAACTCGAACTTCATGGCATAATTAACGCCCAAAAGTAGCAAACTTATGTGTGCATGGGACCATTGAGAGAATATGATTAAATGAAGGTTGTTGCACGTTGTAACTAAGGATAGACATGTAGCCTATAGCTAGAGCACAAGTTGGTGCATTAGTCAATCAATATCGATTAGATTAAAGGCTAAATGCATTGGAAGTGCAGATGTACACTCTTTGTTTTTGAGCCGATGTATACTCTTTGTTGGAAGACCAAGGGAGTACATGTGCATGCACTCACATACACAACCAGGATGGTTCGCGCGCAAGGGTTGGACTCCTGTTGCGCCTGCGTAAAGTTTTATTTAACTAATTTGTTTGCTCTGCCAACTGACAGGTGGGACCCAGAAACAGGTGTCAATTTAACCAGTCAATAAAGTGCCACGTCGAATATGTGGCCGGTCAGTAGGATGCAATATGGTGCTCTACGATGAGCTAGTGATCGTATAATCACCGCAAAACTATATATTGACTGTAAAGAGCGTATTGTTACATACGTTGACTGCGAGTGTATTTTTCTCGAGTCAAATTAAGCCATTTTAACTAGAAAGGACGTGGTATGGACTAGTACTGCTTTGATGTGTCCCATCAACTCGTCGAACGAGGAGAAGCTTGCTTATTGTGCCCTCTTTCTCACCCACGCGCGCGGTGGCTCGCAGGACAAGGAGAGGGTTTTGACTACAGCACCCTCTCCCTCTCCCTCTCCCTCGCCCTCGCCCTCGCGGTAGACGTGCAGCAGTTCACTCGGTGTCAGATTACAGGAAGCATATTGTACTGTAATTTCATCATTGTTGGACCTTCCAAAGTGGCGAAGAGCCAAGTGCAAGGTTCACATGAGTACGAACTGTTGCACCGCCCGAAGAGGCAAAGAGCCAAGCACAAGGTTTTATAGGAGTTGTCATCCTAGTATTAGTACTACAACTATAGTGAACGATGCTACTGTATGATGCCGTCATGTCACCTATATCCAAAGCTGTGTCACCTTTTTTTCTCAAAGAGCGTGTTGGAGCCCGTGCAACAACCACACAAGTTGCACTTACACATAACACATTTACTAGTAATAAATTCTAAAGGAAAATGCCAGTATGCCACACAAGTTCACCTCCACTTCATGTGATAAATTTGTGCACGACTAGTGTACATACATTCACAGCGCTACCGTTCACAATTTACCATACTCCACTTACACGTTATAGATGGGCTCCATGTCCTCCTCCAGGTTCCAGTCCCAGATGTTCACCATGGATGGCACGATCCATAGCGATGGGCAACGGGGATCATTGTCCTAGCTTTCTAGTCCGGTTCCACATGATGGAGACTCATCCAAGCTGAAGCGGCAATAAATTAGGGATAGCATGTCCCAGCATGTCGTTCATCCGGCGATGTGCACTAAAGACACAACCATCCTTCATGAACGGCAGGCCTTCGATGTCGTGCACGGAAGTTGGCATCCGCTTCACAATGGGGTAGTTGTCCCCAATGAAAAGCGAGTACTCTCCAAGAGTGTTCCTCGGCACCCACGTAGCACCATGGGGGTCGAACTCGGCGCCACTCATTTGGTACACACGACATCTCAGATTTGGACACATGGTGACGCACATAGTCAAGGTCCATGCATAATAATGGTGTGCTCAAATATGGCGGTCAGTAATACTATGCAGCAATTAGTAGTACTCCGGTATAGAGTAAGTAAAATAACCGATATATAGCCACTCTTGGCTACATGGATGAGTTACTAAGACATGGAAAACAAAAATGGTGGGAGCTAGTGGGTTCAGTCTTCAAGGGCCTAGCTAGCTATACGTGTCCTCCAAGGTAAAAAGTACTCCTAGTAAGTAGTACAACAATGAAAGAGAAGGCGAGAGGGTTAAACAACATAATATAAATTGTACTACTAGTACAGTAAACATGTCCCAGTCAAGAAAAGAAAAATAACTAACAAGTACTACTCTACTACTCTAACACACAACAATGAGAAAATGGAATAGTAACTGGGTAGATGGTGACGGTCCGATAGTGGTTGATTGTGTGACCATGTTGCACATTAGTGGCACCATGGGTAACGACTGCTAAGATAGTTGATCCCAATATGCCAAAGTCAGCTACAAGGTTCCAGGTTAGACCGAATCGCAGATGCAAATGCACATCTAGGATCGGCAATCTTATTTTGATCGGGGGATGACTGGTCCCTACAAAATAATGGAGTGTCATTAGTGATGCAAATGATGGTTTGTGCATTCCATTTGTAATCTCCCGTACCGTAGGACGACAACCAGATGAACAAGTCCCGTGGCTTGTCACCACGAAGATGCGGCCTACATGGCGCACGACGTCTTCGAACATGTATGGGTAAAAATCTGCCGC
Source organism: Triticum urartu (assembly GCF_003073215.2). Taxonomy (NCBI): domain Eukaryota; kingdom Viridiplantae; phylum Streptophyta; class Magnoliopsida; order Poales; family Poaceae; genus Triticum; species Triticum urartu. The sequence continues at coordinate 266,778,712 of NC_053023.1, forward strand.
GGCCAACATGTGCCAGCCTCTTCCGTTACTGCCTCTTGTATTGATGGCAATCCTTATGTCAAACACGGCGATGAGATAGTAATCGCCGTAGCCGCATCGCTTTGTCGGAGGGTCCGCAATTGCTATCTTCTTCAATTTCATGTAGGCATCATCTTACGTATTCAAGCCCAGCCAGTCTGGAAGGCCGATCACAATGGTGGAGAAGGGGTCTACGGGAACGGTCGCACTGCTATGGATGTTGTGCAAAATGATGGTGGTATTCGACCGGAGTTATGCAAGCCAATCTTCGTTGGCACCAACCCAGACCTATATGTAAGACGGTGGGCGGCAGAGAAATTACGGATGGAATAACTAATTACTACATGATCAAACTCCATGACTGACCTGCTCATTGGACAAAATCCGACTACCTCTCAACGTCGGCAACTCTAGCGGAGTCAACGTGCAACCATGGCCAGGGATTCATGGACTGTTCGAAGGATTGTTCCATAGAAGAACCTTTTCCTCGAGGATGCATGGAAGACCAACAAGCATGGCCTTTTCCCAAGCCTGTTTCAGCACCATCTTAGAAAAGTTGGTGTAGGAAGCACCGAGTCTTGCGGCGGTGAGGACGTCGGAGCGGCGTGCGATTTCTCCCAGAGGATCTCGTCCAAGGCATCCCAGCCCTGATGAGGAGGAGAACCGCCTGGCGAATCCATGGGAGCAGCGACAAACTGCCTTCTCTTCAGGGGGAACATACACTCTATATAGTGCGTGTGCTTGGGAAAGAGAGATTCCGGGAGACCTAGAAAGTGGGGGAAGAGATGTGTGCATGCCTGAGAGACAAAGTGATAGAGACCTATATTGGGGTCCGGACTTTAGAAGAGAGGGGGTGTCGTGGATTTGTCACGACAGATGTCTTTAGTGTCGGGACTTAGTCGCGAGGTCAACGCATCTATGTGATAGCTTGAGAGGGGTTGAGTGGGACGAGAGACATGAGGTATTACCCAGGTTTGGCACCTCACGGTGGAGGTAAAGGCCTACATCCTGCTTCCTTCATATTGATGATGATGATGCACACGGTTACAAGGGCGCTCTTTCGTTACCTCTACCTCGAGAGCTATTGACTTGTCTGTCTCAACTTGTGAAACTTGTCCCTCTTGGGGTGCCCTATCCCTCCTTATATAAGTTGGAGGGGCGGGTTACATGTGGAGTCCTAGTAGGATCAGGACTAGTCTATGTTCTACTACAAGCCGGATACAAGTCCAGGTCTTGCTTCCTTGTAAGGGAAATATCCCTCATGCCTTTCATCTTAAGCCGGCCCACTGTAATATGAGCCGTCCTTCCCACGAGCCGCCTTCTGGGCCATTGGGTCTTGTCGATCGTCTGAATCACCTGTCGGGTCAGCAATGAGTCACCAGGCCCGGCCGGGTCATCAATGAGTCGCCAGTCTTTGGGCGGGTTACCGATGAAACTCCAAGTCCCAGCCGGGTCATATCTCCGGCCAGGTCATACCGCGTGGTATATCCCCGACAATAGCCCCTAGTTTAATTTCGATTTATCCATGTTAAACTAATCCTGCAAAATAAACACAAGAACAAATTTTACAAGTTGTGCTCCGAGTTGAAAGTTTTTCTAAACCGGCGCCTGCTCATCCTTAAGTCCTTGTCATTTCCTTCTTGATACATGTCCATGACCTCATAGGAAATCTCCTTTAGTAGATATGTTCAAACTTTGGCAATGCAAAAAATCTAGACACTTCTTGTGAAAAAATCCGGGTCAACAGGCTAGCTTCATAGTCAATTTGCTGACATTGGTCACTTGTAGAGAAATATTGTAAGAAATGATCCATTTCAGTCGGCCTCCAAAGCTCTGAATTGACAAAAATATTGGTCTTGAAATATTCATCTGATGTTCAACCAGTTTGAAAATGTAGAACTTGTCGAGTTGTAATCACAAAAACTGTCGAGTTATAAAAGCTGATAAAACTGGTTCATGATTGTTACTGACTCCGGATCAATCTTATGGTGACTTGGAGCTTTACTTATGTAAATATAGCTTCCAATCGTTGAGTCGGCTCTCCAAGCCTTTCTATGAATAGCTTGCTTATATCCATATTACCTGTAGCCCCAAGTATTAAGAGGGGAACATAGTAATAGCTTAAGACTTGCTTTCAAATATATATCGCAAGCTTGAAGAAATCCGGGTTGTTCATCTCAGTCACTAGTCATAAAACTAAATATTCCACATATGTAGCCCCAAGTACCGGGTTGTATTGCTCAGCAACCTGGGACTTGCCTTATGCTCATAAAAACTTCAACCAGTGTAGCCCCTAAGGGTCGGGTCATTATGCAATATTGAGCAGGGACTTTGTATGTACTTCATTGAAAATAATAGCAGATGATGTGGCTCCCATGTTTTGGGTTACCTTTGACAGGAGCAATTAGTAGCCCCCAAGGGCCGGCTCATTACGATGTGATGAGCCGGGTCTTCAATAAGGCGAGTAAAAATGACCCTACATTAGCCCCCAAGTGCCGGGTTGTATGCTTGCAGCGTCTCGGGACTATTCCTTCCATTGTAGAATATATCATATCCATTGATAAAGAAATAGTAGCCATTGCGCTGAAGCGACTTTGAAAACCTTAATCATAATACTGATTATTGATAACCATAATAAAAATCCAGCCATGTTGGCTATTCAAGATTTGAATAATATAATCCGGTATGAAAACCTCAATAATTCAATATCATAATGAAAATCCAGCCAAGTTTGGCTATTAAAGAATAGAATACTTTATCTATAGACAAGTAAATCCAGAGTTAAATACCCGGCGACTCTTGGCCGATGGCGACTTAATACATATCCATTGTAATGCAGGATTTTTGTAACCCGGCGGCTTATAGCCTTTGTAAAAATCCAGAACTGATAACCCTTTTGAAACACCAAATTTAATCTTTGATGATGGGTTTGAACTTAATCATTTATATAAGCCATAGCTCTGCATGTTCTACACAAAGTTTAAACAACATATGACCTGGTGACTCAACGTCAAAAGCCAGGGCGGGTAACAAGCCAAACATAATATAGTCTTATGCAATTATGGAAAAGACTAGAATTAAGGCCATTCAAGCCTAAACATACTGCGACTTAAAGTCCATAGCCAGGGCGGGTTTATCAAACCTCGCATATTCATCCAACAATTTAAAAACATACCCGGAAACGTATCTCAAATTGCCGGCTTACATCGCCATTTCCTATGAGAGTGACAACCCAAAGATTTTGTAAGCGCATGATTCCAATTGTGCAATCCAAAGCACGCTGGCAACTTAAAGTCCATAGCCAGGGTGGTTTACTGAACCATAAATATTCATACCATTATTGAAAGGCAAACATGTATATTAATACCATGGTGATGCCTTGATAATTATAATCCGGAGCTAGTATCAACCCGTAGGCATGCAATATCATGATTTTGATTGCTCAAGGCAAAGATATCCGAGCGACTTAACGTCCGCTATCAGGGCGGGTTATCAAACCCAAAGATGATCCATGATGAGTCATATAACCAAGGCTACGTGGCCTGTGAAATCGGTTCATACTGTCGGCTTACATCGCCATATGCAGTAAGAGTAACAACCCAAAAACTTAGAGCGCATAACTCCAAGTACACAATGAAAATATACTGGTGACTTATCGTCCAAAGCCAGACCAGTTTATGAAAACCCCAAAAATCCTCGAATATGAGTCATAAGGATTAAGGCTACATGGACTGAATCATTTTAAACCATATGACCATATGGTACAAGGATATGAACCCAAACAATGTTCATAGAAAATAACAAATCAGAGAAAACAAGGCTTTCATAGGCTGCCAAACCTCAATATCAATTGCTATTCAAGGGCCGCACAGCCACTGAGTTAATCCTTTATTCAAACCTCTAAGACGGGCCTCACATGACCAATCGCCATTCTAACTTTGACAAGTTTAGGGTATTTGTAAGATTGACTATCAAGAGTATGGCTGGTCATTCCGGGATTACCTGGCCGGAGTGGCGGACATACAAAGGCAGGATAACCTGGAGTTTTGGTGAGTACACCTGGCGTCCAAGCCGATCAAAAGGGTAAATATAGCTATGTTCATTGAACAGGAAGCCCCCAAGTTATCTATAATAATCCATCAAGGCAGGTTACCTATGTTTGAACTGCATGTTGCAGCAAGTTCTCTTTGGTAACCTTTTTACTTGGGCAGAAAGCCCCCAAGTCGTTTGCAACAAGGCGTACAAGCCGGATCAAAGGGTAGTCATGGCTATGCTCAGTAAGTAGGAAGCCCACATGTTATTTGTAATAAGGCATGCAAGAGAGATCAAGAGGGCAGTCATAGTTATGCCCAATGAGCAGGAAGCCCCCAAGTGATCAATAATATGATAAGCCAATAAGGCAGGATGCCCATGTTTGAACTGCGCACTGCATCAAGTTCTCTTGGCAACCTTTAATTTTTTCTGAGAATTCGAACTTGCGAGAGATATATTCTTTTTGAACCGGAAATTTAAACTGGATATTGAGAGCTTCAAAGCTTTGTGAGAGACATATTTCCCTTGAGCCAGATTTTAAACCGAATTCTTCGTTTTGAGACAAAAAATTTCTGACGACCTTCAAATTTTCATTATTATAGAAGTAGCCTCCGGGACCGGGTTATCTTCCCTCCAATGACCCGGGATTTTTGAATTTGCTGAAACTGGCAAGATTTCTGAGTCATGTCATTGTAGCCCCCGAGACTTAAGATGACTCGAGGAGTTGTCTTGAGATTCTCCATACTTTACCGTGATATAAACTGGCATATTTTTAAACAGCGTAATGCTCGGCGGCTTATAAATGACCCTGTATGATTTGTGTTAGTAATCGGCCGGTGGTTCATCCTAGCTGGCTGTTGAAGTTAATCAAACTGCAATGACGGCAACATGTGCGCCTGTCCATTGAGCCATCCGGTGCAGGCGGAGGCTGATAACATACTATGGCTTGCTTCAGAGTTGTTGGAATAAACGGGGCCGCATGAGCGGCGACTTGCACGCGCTCACTAAAGAACTCATGCAGACAAGTGCAACACCGGTGTGTTGATGTAGATAAGACCACAGGAGCAAGCGGTAAAGATGACCGAGACATTAGAGGCAGTACGAACACGGCCGAGTTGGCGGCGTGCACGGATAGATGAATCGTCCGTGGCGTTGTAATCTGGTGCAGACGGGCGACTCAACCGCAAGCACGATTAGCCACGTGGACGGGCGAGTCAGCCATGTCATGTTGATGTAAATTGGGCCGCAGAGGTGGCAGCTTGCACATACATTCATTGAGCATCAAGGCATTGTCAGATGCAAGCACATGATAATGGTAGTGCAGACTATATATTCATGACACGACGATCGCTCTGTAATGAACAATTATATATATATATATATATATATATATATATATATATCCATGATACGACTATCGCTTTTGCAGTGAACAATTGCCCTGCATCAAATATCACCTACCAAGAGTAATTCCTCTTTAAAGAAATAAACATGTGCTATAAAAATATATCAGATGAATATCAGCTGACTCGTCCAGTCGATGGATGATCTGTAGCCACTCAGTCCTTTTTGCAAAATGGGATCTACCATAGTGCTGCAACCGTCATAGGCCATTGGACGCCTTTGTAGGCCACAATACCCCAAGTACCCCTATAGCTAACATGATCAAGTTGGGGCGTGACAGCAGAGGCGGGACGACTCCAAAGCAACTGCATGGTGGAGAACAGCTGCGGCCAAGAACGGACTCGTCGGGTCATAGTGATTTTTTTTCAAACATCTGACCACTTTAACTTTTCTTTTTTATCCAGATGGGCAAACAACCAGAGCAGCTGAGCAGCATCAACCGGCGAGGCGCAGGGGGGCCTCAGGCATGGGCGGGTCAGGTACAATATCTGCAATAATTTCTATCAGAGTCACACACGTGGTCGTTTCTCCATAAGTGACCAAGTTCGTGCGGCCATGGCCCTTCTAAAATTCTAGATGTGCCTGGCAGTCTGATGAAGTAGAACAATGAGTGCATCACGACAAAATGCTAGACCTTGTCCCATGGACTTTTCGTGACTGGACATGCCACCAGTGCATAGAACTAATCAATTTTTGAAGCCTGTATGTGGAAACTCTGATTAATCCAGTGGCTAATTTGATTACCCCAATAGTACTAATATTTTCCTTTGATCTCTCTTGGTTTTTGCTAGTAGATTGCAGACCTGTAGTTCAGCTCCGTGGGGGCCGTCTTGACTCACAAAAAAATGAGAAGCAGTAGTAGAGTGACTGGCGCCTCGGCGAGGATGGAGCAAGGCCACAGGGCGTCCTGTGGAAGCCTGCGAGGCAACAGGGCCTGCGGTCGAAGCAGCTTGGTTATAGGGTCGTGGTGGATCGTCGGAGATAGCCATCCGTTGGAGGCGGCTCGGACAGTGGAGACGAGGCCAGCGCGATGGCGTTTTGCGGCTGAGGCGGCGGTTCAAGGTCGTAGCATTGACTCTGAAGTAGGCATACCACAACGGCGGCTTGGCACACCGGCGAGGGCGGCTTGCAACAGGCATGGGACCGCGGTGGCTGCTCAGGCCAAGAGGGTCAGACGAGAACTGGCGGTGACGCCGGTGAAAACGTGGCGGCTCCGGAGGGCAGCGGCTCACCACAAGGCTGTAGAAAAAACGGCTCGCGGTGGAGGAGGCCACCGGCTCCAGGCAACGGGGCTGCGTCCACCGCATAAGCGGAAAACGAGGCAGCAAGCGACAATGATTTGACGTCTCAGTGTAGGCAGACCACGGTAGCCGGCCGACTTGCAAGGGCTTCGCGGCGACTTGAAGCGAGACCGAGGCAGCGACAGCGGATTGCCAGCGGCTCGAGGCAGAGCAATAGTGGCGGCTTTAGCGACGGTTGCGAATGGCCGGTTTGGAGGTGATAGCGACTCAGGGCCGTGGCGGCGGCTCAACCCGAGGCGAGCAGCAACTCGGAGGCAATTCAGAGCGAGACCAGATTGAATCCGCATCAGCAGGGGCGGGCGGAACCAGCGGGCATGATCCGGCGGGGAAGAAAACGGAATTCGCGGGTGAGATAGACTGGGTACACCCAGCGAAACCAAAACAGAGTCGGCACTGGGCGGCGCGGAAGATCAATACCGAACTGGTCAATCCAATGTTTATCTCAGCCCGCAAGGCGGACGCTGTAGCAGATATTGATTCGTCTTCGGATTCGACGGATTGCCGCGTTATCCAACCCTAATTTCTCTTGAACTTAAATCTCACATATTGCAAATCTGGACTGATGGTCTTTGAAGCTGATATAGGTCCTTTCAAACCAATCTTTTTTCATCTGGAAAATTACGAACTTCTCGATCCATGGAAGAGATCCCCCCAAGAACTCAATACCGCCGTGCGCGGGCCTCACGGTGGGCGCCAGATGTCGTGGATTTGTTACGGCAGATGTCCTTAGTGTTAGGACTTAGTCGCGAGGCCAACACATCTATGTGATAGCTTGAGAGGGGTTGAGTGGGACGAGAGACACGGGGTTTTACCAGGTTCGGCCCCTCACGGTGGAGGTAAACGTCTACATCCTACTTCATTGATATTGATGATGATGATGCTCACGGTTACAAGGGTGCTCTTTCGCTACCTCTACCTCGAGAGCTATTGACTTGTCTGTCTCAACTTGTGAAACTTGTCCCTCTTGGGGTGCCCTTTTCCTCCTTATATAAGTTGGAGGGGCGGGTTACATGTGGAGTCCTATTGGATTAGGACTAGTCTATCTTCTACTACAAACCGGATACAAGTCCAGGTCTTGCTTCCTTGTAAGGGAAATATCCCTCATGCCTTTCGTCTTAAGCCGGCCCACCGTAATATGAGCCGGCCTTCCCACGAGCCGCCTTCTGGGACGTTGGGTCTTGTTGATCGTCTGAACCGCCTGCCGGGTCACCAGTGAGTCACCAGGCCTGGCCAGGTCATCAGTGAGTCACCAGTCTTCGGGCGGGTTACCGATGAAACACCAAGTTCCAACCGGATCATATCTCCGATCGGGTCATACAGCGGGGTATATCCCCAATAGGGGGTGTTAATGTGCTCATGTGTTCGTGTCCAGGGGAGAGAATGACTTGTGTGTGGGGGGAGGGAGGGACGGGGGGTGGCTTCAAATAAAGAGTGAGGTGTCTATATTTGAGGGACTTTAGCGTAATTGAGATATATATGGTCAATAGTGTGTGCACTCATGGTTGATCAATTTGTTTCACAGTTTGAACTATGAGATAATGATACTTTTGAACATGTGTGACATACCTTGAAGTACCAGAATTAGAAACCTAAGATTGGAATATTGGAATTCGACTCCATCATTAGCTTTTGTAATTCATATAAACGGAGGTATATTTTTTAGCCGGTATTTTGTGATTTCGAATTCATATGTCAAACTTAGAGATATACACATACGGGCATGTTCAAACTTTATAATCACCCACTTTATCCGTACACATACATGTTTTTGCTTTTGTCATCATATTTAGGTTAAACACATTTGGAATTTCATTTGAATTGGAACTTATGATGGTATTTGCTTGTACTAGCTCAAGGATCCATATTTGAATTGAATGGGCAATCTAAGTTTTGAGTTGGAGACGTTGATTTTCGAAACTTGCATATTTTTTGCGTGAAAAACAAATAAATTCCCGGCTATGATATCATAGTCGTTCGTACAAGAGCAGAACACTTAATTTCAGGAGAAAAAAAGCTTTCAAACTTCGCGCTCACATCGAAATATCTCGCGCCCCAAAGTTTAGCCCTGCAATATTCCTATTTTATCCCTACCAGATGAACAGAAAAGGACTGCTTTGGTAACTTCATTATTTTCCCCTCTTTGCCCCAACATTCTTCCCCAGAGCCCCTCTGTAACGTCCCGAGACCGATGTGCCAGGTGTCTTCCAGTTATTCGCTGTTGTTGTGTTGTCTTTGCTTGCGTGTCATGCGTTGCATATCATGTCATCATGCGCATTTCACTTGCATACATGTTCGTCTCATGCATCCAAGCATTTTCCCCGTTGTCCGTTTTGCAATCCGGCGCTCCTATGTCACCCGGTGTCCCTTTCTACCTTCTTTTCGTGTGTGTGGGTTAAACATTTCCGGATTGCACCGAGACTTGTCATGCGGCCTTGGTTTACTATCGGTAGACCGCCTGTCAAGTTTCGTGCCATTTGGACTTCGTTTGATACTCCAACGGTTAACCGAGGGACCGAGAAGGCCTCGTGTGTGTTGCAGCCCAACACCCTTCCAATTTGGCCCAAAACCCACCAAAATCCTCTCCATCATCTAGAGCGTTCGATCATGATCGCGTGGCCGAAAACCGCACCTCATTTGGACTCTTTTAGCTCCCTCTACCTATAAATATGTGCATCTCCCCCAAAATCCGGGTCTAAACCTAAATCCACTCCTCTTCCGCGCGTCCGGACGCATCTATGCCGCGCCGAACATGTCCGCCGCTCTGCTCCACGTCGCCCCGGCCAATCGCGGGCTGCCACGTCAGCATCATCGCCGGCCGCACCAACGAGAGGCCACCACCTCAGCTCCCTCCGCCGCGGCGGCCCGCGGAGCCCATACGGGGCCCGCGCCGGCCCAGATCCGCCGCCGCCCGCGCGCTAGGAGACCCCGCCTTGCCGGATCTTCGCCGCCGCCTTCGCGCCATCGCCGGCGACCAACTCCGGCGACCGGAGCACGCCGCCGTGTCCTTCTCGTTGCCGCCTGCATCCGCCGTCGCTCCACACGCCCACGCGCAGCCCCCTCTTCAACCGCGCCGCTCGGCCCCACCGTGTTCTTTGCGTCCTCCACCGGAGTGCGCCGCTCGCCGGACTTCACCGCCACCTCGCCGGAGTGCCCCGCCTCCATCTCGCTGCACCGGCGCCACCCCGTCGTCGCCAGGCCCCGGATCTGGCCGGAATGGGTCCGGAGCGACCGGATCCGGCCGTCCCCACATCTCCCGGCGCCGTTCCCTCCCCGGCTCGCCGCCCAGCCTCGCCAGTGTCGCGCCGGAGATGCTGCCCCCTGCCTCTCCGATCCAGGTGGGATCGGGAGGAGAACGACGAGCCCTCCGCTCGTGGGCCTCATCGCCAGGCCCCGCATCCGGCCCGTCAGGCCAGCCGGCCTCTCTCCGTGTCTGGGCCGAAGCCCATGGTGAGCCACCACGATTCCCCGCTCGTGCGCACGATAGCTATCCTGCGCCCATGTTTTTTTCTCTAAATCCCGAGATTTCAGAGTTCATGTGCTCATGTTGATCATGCCGTAACTCCGCATCCGTAGCTCCGTTTTGGGTGTGTAGCATATTTAAATGTTCGCCTCAGAGAGCACATCATTTAGTCTCATTGCATCATTTTCATTTGAGCTCATCTTGATGCTCGAAATGCTGTTGGAAGAGTGCTATTTGAGTTAATTGTCAGATCTGCTGCACCAAATAGCTATTTGTCATTTTTGCCATGATTAATGTGTGCATGATATGCTCCTGAGCTCTACATGAGTTTTGTTATATGCTTTGCCATATTTCCAGAGGTGCTATCCATGTATTTTTGTGATATGTGTGGTGACTAGCACAAGCTTTCAAAGTAGTGCATTCATTAATGCTGATTTCAGGGACTTAGTATTTCACTAAGTCCTTGACCTGTTTTTATCAATATGCCATATGTTCATGTTGTTCCCTAGTGACCCGTTCCTTTTTTGAGGATGATCAGTAAGGATGATTTGTTAATTTTGTAGTGCTCTATCCATCCATGTATTTGTTTGTAATTATGGAGCACCCTATCTTGAGTCAATCGAGCTCTACTTTTGCTATTTCGTTAATCTGGGCAGATTGTCTACTTGTTAGCGATTTTGCCGAGGATGTTGTTGTTGATCCATGCATGCTATGTTGTTGTTCTTGCCATGTCTAGCTTGTATAATGTGTATTCGTGATGGGTGTGTGCTTAGATTGTCATGCCTTGCTCTGTAGTGAGTGCATCGAGCTCGTAAACATGCCTACTTGCTATCTTATTTGCATGCTCCAGTTTTTCACTAAGTCTGAGATCTGATTATGTTTTTGCCATGTTCACATGCTTGCAATTGTATTTTCGGATCCCCTTTGGCTCAAGGTCACTAAGGGATTTTTGTTAAGCTCTTTGAGTGGCTTCATTCCATGCTTTACTTTCCCATGTTAAGTTCCTGTAGTATATAGTTTTCTTGCTTCAAATTGTGCTACCTGATCTGAAATTCCAGACTAGTGTTAATTTCACTAAGTCTGAAACCTGTTTACCAATTGCTCTTTTGCCATGCTTGTTTGAACCTGTTAATAGATGAATTGGCCATAGCTCAGTGTTCATCTTTTATCAAGCATTATGAGTGGATCCCTGCCATGTATTTTGTTGCCATGTTTGAGTGATGTAGCATGTTTAACTTGTTGCATTTATATGGCTACTTGCTGTTTATCGCAGACCGGTGCCATATTTGTTTTGCTTGCCATTTCCAAACCGTGCCTCCGATTCCGGTGATATTTATATCGATTTCAACCGAAATCACCTCACCTTTCCAGTGGCACACTTGGATTTCCATGTTGAGGCCAGGTTCAATCATTCCTTGTCAAATCATGCATATGCATCGCATACCGCATCTCGCATATCATACCATGTTCATGTGTGGTTTGTTTACTATGTTGTGTGCTTCTTTCCGGTGTTTGCTTCTTCGGGTTGGTTCCAGTAACGTCGTGTTGTGAGGATTCGTTCGACTACGTCCGTTTGTCTTCTTGATGGACTCGTTCTTCTTCCTTCCGGGATTTCAGGTAAGATGACCATACCCTCGAAATCACTTATATCTTTGCTTGCTAGTTGCTCACTCTTTCGCTATGCCTATGCTGCGATTCCTACCACTTGCTTATCATGCCTCCCATATTGTTTAACCAAGCCTCTAACCCACCTTGTCCTAGCAAACGTTGTTTGGCTATGTTACCGCTTTGCTCAGCCCCTCTTATAGCGTTGTTAGTTGCAGGTGAAGAGTGAAGTTTGTTCCTTGTTGGAACATGGAGATGTTGTTCCTTGTTGGAACATGTTTACTTGTTGGGATATCACAATATATATTATTTAATTAATGCATCTATATACTTGGTAAAGGGTGGAAGGCTCGGCCTTATGCCTGGTGTTTTGTTCCATTCTTGCCGCCCTAGTTTCCGTCATATCGGTGTTATGTTCCCGAATTTTGCGTTCCTTACGCGGTTGGGCTATAATGGGAACCCCTTGACAGTTTGCCTTGAATAAAACTCCTCCAGCAATGCCCAACCTTGGTTTTACCATTCGCCACCTAGCCTTTTCTGTCCCTTGGTTCTGCAGACTCAAGGGTCATCATTATTTTAACCCCCCCCGGGCCAGTGCTCCTCTGAGTGTTGGTCCAAACTGTCAGCCGCCGGTGGCCACCAGGGGCAACTCTGGGCTGGCCTACCGGAAGTTTAGACAATCTGAGTGTGCCCCGAGAATGAGATATGTGCAGCTCCTATCGAGATTTGTCGGCACATTCGGGCGGTGCTGCTGGATTTGTTTTAACTTGTCGAAGTTGTCTTGTAGAACCGGGATACCGAGTCTGATCGGAATGTCTCGGGAGAAGGTATATCCTTCGTTGACCGTGAGAGCTTGTCATGGGCTAAGTTGGGACTCCCTTGCAGGGTTTTGAACTTTCGAAAGCCATGCCCGCGGTTATGGGCAGATGGGAATTTGTTAATGTCCGGTTGTAGAAAACCTGAAGTTGACCTTAATTAAAATACATCAACCGCGTGTGTAACCGTGATGGTCTCTTCGCGGCGGGGTCCGGGAAGTGAACACGGTGTTGGAGTTATGTTTGACGCAGGTTGTTCTAGGATCACTTCTTGATCATAGTTTCTCGACCGTGCTTTGCTTTCTCTTCTCGCTCTCATTTGCGTATGTTAGCCACCATATATGCTAGTCGCTTGCTGCCGCTCCACCTCATACCTTTACCTTACCCATAAGCTTAAATAGTCTTGATCGCGAGGGTGTGAGATTGCTGAATCCCCGTGACTCACAGATACTTCCAAAACCAGCTTGCAGGTGCCGATGAGTCCGTGCAGATGACGCAACCAAGCTCAGGAGGAGCTCGATGAAGATCTTGCCCTTTGTGTTGTTTCGTTCTAGTTGATCAGTAGTGGAGCCCAGTTGGGATCGATTGGGGATCTGTGTAGCATTTGGGGTAGTCTTCTTTTATTTTGGCTCCGTAGTCGGGCCTTGTTTGTAACTGGTTGATGTAATGCTTTATTCATGTAACTGTGTGAAGTGGCGATTGTAAGCCAACTATGTATCTCTTTCCCTTATATATTACATGGGTTGTTTGCGAAGATTACCTCACTTGCGACATTGCTTTCAATGCGGTTATGCCTCTAAGCCGTGCTTCGACACGTGGGAGATATAGCCGCATCGAGGGCGTTACAAGTTGGTTATTAGAGCCTTCCCCGACCTTAGGAGCCCCCATTGCTTGATCGAATTAGCGGACATGTTGAGTCTAGAAAATGTTTTTAAGTCATTTAGGATTTATATATCGGAGAGTTAGGACTTCTTTTTATTCCCAGTCCCTTCATCGCTCTAGTAAGGCATCCTGACGTAGAGTTTTGTCTCTTCTCTTCTCAAATTTCACTAATTTTTTTTAGGATCAGGCGGGTATTTTGGAATCGTTCTGATGGTTTTGTGACGAGAACATTGTTCTTGGTGCCTCCTGTCATTTAGGGGTTGTGGCAGTGTCCCGGGGAGTTGAGCTCCGAGGTGTTGTCGTCACAATTTTATCGTTGCAATTCTGGAATACCTGAGTTTAGTTCGCCGACATCGAAAATCTCTTTTATGCAGTTGTTGGTGAGATAACCTCGATGCCACCCAGTACTGGGGCGGGAGTTCGGGAGTATTGCCATAACTTGTATAACGGATGCTTTTCAAAGGTTGAGGTAGACGATTTCCGAAGGTTTCTTGGTTATGTGTTGAAGGATGGATACAGCTGGATGTAGGATTTGCTAGTTTTGGGTGAGATATTATGCTTCCCCTGTATCCCCAACAACTGATTGCATAACCGGAAAATTTCGGGAGTTTATAAGTGGGAATTCAAGTAGCTCTTAGGATATTCCGACAGAGGTATGATATGAAATTGGGGTTCGACGTCTAGTGGTCCGCCTATCCACGGTTGGTTTTACAGTGGTCTCGTTGTGTCTTAAAGAGTCCTTGGCTATGCCGACTCGGGGACGCTTCGTATGTCATGTGCACTGCCTTGTACATGATTGTGCTGTACGATCGAGCCCGTGTAGGCCCCACCACGAAAACTTCGGACGAAATCTCTATCATATGTTTGTTCTGGCTTATTCCGCAAGCCAATCCTTTGTTTTGTTTTGAGTTGTGGTATTCGAGTTGCTTCAATGTCAAGTGTTTGATTCTATACCTTCCCCAAATGGTGTTCTCATACTTCGATGTGAATACTAATCCTTCTCGATCATCGAGTTTGTCATTTCAATTTCTTGTCAACCGGTGTGCTTCTCTTCAAGTGGATCCGATCATTTCAACATCCGCAAGATCCAATCTCAGTTTTTCATCAACGTTGTTTGTTTCATCCGTCTCCAAGTTGCCTTTGTTTTTCCTGCCCACCCACCCTTTTTCTTCAAGGTATCCGATATCTTAATCAAGTATCCTTTTATTCTTGTGAAGTCTCTCCATTCCTTTTCCGTCAATATTCTTACCCGGTGGTTCTCTAGAAGATGCTCTACTAGTTCATCATTCTTCATTCTTTTTCTTCTCCGGTGGATTCAATTCAAGTTTTCTGTGTTGGTCACATCTTTTCCTCGTTTTAAATGTCTTCTCTTGTCGGCGTACCTCTCAATCATTCCCCATTTGCTATTCAATTGTTCCGGAGTGCTAAAGATATCTCAGAAGATTCGTGTTTCCACTCTGCATTCATTCAAGATCTTTCGAGGTTGTTATCTCATTCAAGTCATTTAACTCAACCGGTGCAATCTCTCTTTTAAATCTTTTCAACGGTGTTCTTTTGGAGTGGGCCCTAACCCACAGATCTTTTCCCAGGATCTTACCTGACTCTTCTAATTTTACCGGAGCTATCCTAAATTCATTTCAAATTTGACGTAAGAATGAATTATCATAAGTCTTATGTTTTCTCCAAGATCTGTCGAATTCTTTTCATCGTTGGCTCAACCTATTCATTTTGATTCTTCCGGAGTGCATAAATGAGTCATGATGGTATTTCTCGTCGTCATTCTCAGTTTGGAAGACCGAAGAAGATTCTTCTTTCAACCTTGCTCCATTCTCTTCAAGATTCGTGATTCTACCTTGTTGCCATCCTCTCATAATTATTTTCGATTGGGAGAATCTTTTTCAACCATCAGGAGATATTCAAGGGTATTTTCAGTTCGATTATCTGGAGTCCATCATTTCAGGTTTTTTTTCCTTTCTCAGCTTCCAGTTATCATCCTCCAATCTTACCGGTGCATCATTCAAATATTCTCTAATCAGTCGTGATCCTTTCGTTCTCATGTATCAATTCCCTCAAGTATCCTGATTCGTTCTCTAATTCTTCTCGGTGTTTATTTATCTTTTCTTCGTTCTTTTTAGTTCTTACGGTGGTTTGCTCAAGTTTCTCTTCCATGGTTATCATATCAATTCTTTCGTTCTTTTCAATCCTACCGGTGTTTCGTTGAAGACCTTATCAAGTTATCGGTATCTCTCTTAATCCTTTTCAATGAGAATAAGTAGTATGCCAAATCCGTTTGCTCGTCATCAATTTAAATTGATGAAGGATAAGCATGATGTAATTCTTATTCTTGTTTCTTCACAGTGATTAATTCCTTATTCTGGAGGTCCATCAAATTCCTGAATTCAATTGTTTCATCTTCTCTTTTTCCTAGAGTTCCAAGTTCTCTCAATTATTTCACCACGGAGATTCATCTAAATCGGTACAAGGATTCACCTTGTGTTTTCAACTTCTCTTTCCTTCCGTTTGATCATTCTTTTGCTTAACGGAGTTCTTCATGAAGGTTCTGCATGATGGTTCATCAAGGATTTAATTTCTTCTCGAAGTGTTCATCAAGATTCTTTTCAGAGGAGCTCAAGTTTTTGTTTAGCTTGCTATCCGGAGTGCAATTCTTTCTTCCGTATCATTGGAGGTGGTATTATGTCATTCTTCATACCAATCCAATTCTTTTCCCGTGAGTGGCAGGTTGTCACCTCATAATTTGAGATGTATTCCATAAGACCATATCAAGTTTATCCTTTTCGTTGTTGGTTTTCCAACAATTCCGTTCTAGCTTTTGGTGTCAGCGTGCTCCCTCAAGATCGCGTTTCCCTTCGTCCACTCCATTCCATTCTTACTTTTGTTCCGGAGCCATTGTGATGTTGCTCTCTTCAAACCATCTTCTGGTCTTGTCAAGATCATGCTTGATTCGTGCTTATCCTTTCAACCAGAGTGTTGTGTCCTTTTGCTCAAGCTCTTTCTTTTTATCAAGTCTTGTATCACTTTTCAACCGGAGTGCTGACCGAAGTTGTTCCCCCTTGTTCCTCTTTTCAAACAGAGTGTTCTCAACTTCGTTCATCTCCGTCGCATTCTTTTCTCGAAATGGCTTAACCTCTTCAAGGCTCGTAGTTTCACTCGTTTGTCAAAGAAGCAACTTTAGTTTTTCCTCTTCTCTTTCTCTCCCGTTGTCCCTCTGGTGCCATTCTAGATCTTGGGACGAGATCCTCTCGTAGTGATGGAGTGTTGTAACGCCCCGAGACCGATGTGCTAGGTGTCTTCCAGTTATTCGTTGTTGTTGCATTGTCTTTGCTTGCGTGTCATGCATTGCATATCATGTCATCATGCGCATTTCATTTGCATACATGTTCGTCTCATGCATCCGAGCATTTTCCCCGTTGTCCGTTATGCAATCCGGCGCTCCTATGTCACCCGGTGTCCCTTTCTACCTTCTTTTCATGTGTGGGGGTTAAACATTTCCGGATTGGACCAAGACTTGTCATGCGGCCTTGGTTTACTACCGATAGACCGCCTGTCAAGTTTCGTGCCATTTGGACTTCGTTTGATGCTCCAACGGTTAACCGAGGGACCGAGAAGGCCTCGTGTGTGTTGCAGCCCAACACCCTTCCAATTTGGCCCAAAACCCACCAAAACCCTCTCCATCATCTAGAGCGTTCGATCACGATCGCGTGGCTGAAAACTGCACCTCATTTGTACTCTCCTAGCTCCCTCTACCTATAAATATGTGAATCTCCCCCGAAATCCGGGTCTAAACCTAGATCCACTCCTCTTCCGCGCGTCCGGACGCATCTGTGCCGCGCCGGACATGTCCGCCGCTCTCCTCCACGTCGCCCCGGCCAATCGCGGGCTGTCACGTCAGCATCGTCGCCGGCCGCACCAATGAGAGGCCGCCACCTTAGCTCCCTCCGCCGCCGCGGCCCGCGGAGCCCATCCGAGGCCCGCGCGGGCCTAGATCCGCCGCCGCCCGCGCGCCAGGAGACCCCGCCATGCCGGATCTTCGCCGCCGCCTTCGCACCGTCGCCGGCGACCAACTCGGCGACCGGAGCACGCCGCCGTGTCCTTCTCGTTGCCGCCCGCATCCGACATCGCTCCACACGCCCGCGCGCAGCCCCCTCTTCAACCGCGCCGCTCGGCCCCACCGTGTTCTTTGCGTCCTCCACCGGAGTGTGCCGCTCGCCAGACTTCACCGCCACCTCGCCGGAGTGCCCCGCCTCCATCTCGCTGCATTGGCGCCACCCCGTCGTCGCCAGGCCCCGGATCTGGCCGGAATGGGTCCGGAGCGACTGGATCCGGCCGTCCCCACATCTCCCAGCGCCGTTCCCTCGCCGGCTCGCCGCCCAGCCTCGCCGGCGTCGCGCCGGAGCCGCTGCTCCCTGCCTCTCCGATCCAGGCGGGATCGGGAGGAGAACGACGAGCCCTCCGCTCGTGGGCCTCATCGCCAGGCCCCGCATCCAGCCCGTCAGGCCAGCCGGCCTCTCTCCGCGTCTGGGCCGAAGCCCATGGTGAGCCACCACGATTCCCCGCTCGTGCGCACGATATCTATCCTGCGCCCATGTTTTTTTCTCTAAGTCCTGAGATTTCAGAGTTCATGTGCTCATGTTGATCATGCCGTAACTCCGCATTCGTAGCTCCGTTTTGGGTGTGTAGCATATCGAAATGTTCGTCTCAGAGAGCACACCATTTCATCTCATTGCATCATTTTAATTTGAGCTCATCTTGATGCCCGAAATGCTGTTGGAAGAGTGCTATTTGAGTTAATTGTCAGGTCTGCTGCACCAAATAGCTATTTGTCATTTTTGCCATGATTAATGTGTGCATGATATGCTCCTGGGCTCTACATGAGTTTTGTTATATGCTTTGCCATCTTTCCAGAGGTGCTATCCATGTATTTTTGTGAAATGTGTGGTGACTAGCACAAGCTTGCAAAGTAGTGCATTCGTTAATGCTGATTTCAGGGACTTAGTATTTCACTAAGTCCTTGACCTGTTTTTATCAATATGCCATATGTTCATATTGTTTCCTAGTGACCCGTGCCTTTTTTGTGGATGATTAGTAAGGATGATTTGTTAATCTTGTAGTGCTCTATCCATCCATGTCTTTGTTTGCAATTATGGAGCACCCTAGCTGGAGTCAATCGAGCTCTACTTTTGCTATTTCGTTAATCTGGGCAGATTGTCTACTTGTTAGCGATTTTGCCGAGGATGTTGTTGTTGATCCATGCATGCTATGTTGTTGTTCTTGCCATGTCTATCTTGTATAATGTGTATTCTTGATGGGTGTGTGCTTAGATTGTCATGCCTTGCTCTGTAGTGAGTGCATCGAGCTCGTAAACATGCCTACTTGCTATCTTATTTGCATGCTCCAGTTTTTCACTAAGTCTGAGATCTGATTATGTTTTTGCCATGTTCACATGCTTGCAATTGTATTTTCGGATCCCTTGCCATGTTCACATGCTTGTAATTGTATTTTCGGATCCCCTTTGGCTCAAGGTCACTAAGGGACTTTTTTAAGCTCTTTGAGTGGCTTCATTCCATGCTTTACTTTGCCATGTTAAGGTCCTGTAGTATATAGTTTTCTTGCTTCAAAGTGTGCTACCTGATCTAAAATTCCAGACTAGTGTTAATTTCACTAAGTCTAAAACCTGTTTACCAATTGCTCTTTTGCCATGCTTGTTTGAACCTGTTAATTGATGAATTAGCCGTAGCTCAGTGTTCATCTTTTGTCAAGCATTATGAGTGGATCCCTTCCATGTATTTTTTTGCCATGTTTGAGTGCTGTAGCATGTTTGACTTGTTGCATTTAGATGGCTACTTGCTGTTTATCGCAGACCGGTGCCATATTTGTTTTGCTTGCCATTTCCAAACCGTGCCTCCGATTCTGATGATCTTTATATCGATTTCAATCGAAATCACCTCACCTTTCTAGTGGCACACTTGGATTTCCAAGTTGAGGCCAGGTTCAATCATTCCTTGTCAAATCATGCATATGCATCGCATACCGCATCTCGCATATCATACCATGTTCATGTGTGGTTTGTTTACTATGTTGTGTGCTTCTTTCCGGTGTTTGCTTCTTCGGGTTGGTTCTGGTAACGTCGTGTTGTGAGGATTCGTTCGACTACGTCCGTTTGTCTTCTTCATGGACTTGTTTTTCTTCCTTGCGGGATTTCAGGCAAGATGACCATACCCTCGAAATCACTTCTATCTTTACTTGCTAGTTGCTCGCTCTTTCGCTATGCCTATGCTGCGATTCCTACCACTTGCTTATCATGCCTCCCATATTGTTGAACCAAGCCTCTAACCCACCTTGTCCTAGCAAACCGTTGTTTGGCTATGTTACCGCTTTGCTCAGCCCCTCTTATAGCGTTGTTAGTTGTAGGTGAAGAGTGAAGTTTGTTCCTTGTTGGAACATGGAGATGTTGTTCCTTGTTAGAACATGTTTACTTGTTGGGATATCACAATATATCTTATTTAATTAATGCATCTATATACTTGGTAAAGGGTGGAAGGCTCGGTCTTATGCCTGGTGTTTTGTTCCATTCTTGCCGCCTTAGTTTCCGTCATATCGGTGTTATGTTCCCGGATTTTGCGTTCCTTACGCGGTTGGGCTATAATGGGAACCCCTTGACAGTTCGCCTTGAATAAAACTCCTCCAGCAATGCCCAACCTTGGTTTTACCATTCGCCACCTAGCCTTTTCTTTCCCTTGGGTTCTGCAGACTCAAGGGTCATCATTATTTTAACCCCCCCGAGCCAGTGCTCCTCTGAGTGTTGGTCCAAACTGTCAGCCGCCGGTGGCCACCAGGGGCAACTCTGGGCTGGCCTACCGGAAGTTTAGACAATCTGAGTGTGCCCTGAGAACGAGATATGTGCAGCTCCTATCGGGATTTGTCGGCACATTCAGGCGGTGCTGCTGTATTTGTTTTAACTTGTCGAAGTTGTCTTGTAGAACCGGGATACCGAGTCTGATCGGAATGTCTCGGGAGAAGGTATATCCTTCGTTGACCGTGAGAGCTTGTCATGGGCTAAGTTGGGACTCCCCTGCAGGGTTTTGAACTTTCAAAAGCCGTGCCCGGGGTTATGGGCAGATGGGAATTTGTTAATGTCCGGTTGTAGAAAACCTGAAGTTGACCTTAATTAAAATACATCAACCGCGTGTGCAACCGTGATGGTCTCTTCTCGGCGGGGTCCGGGAAGTGAACACGGTGTTGGAGTTATGTTTGACGTAGGTTGTTCTAGGATCACTTCTTGATCATAGTTTCTCGACCGTGCTTTGCCTTCTCTTCTCGCTCTCATTTGCGTATGTTAGCCACCATATATGCTAGTCGCTTGCTGCCGCTCCACCTCATACCTTTACCTTACCCATAAGCTTAAATAGTCTTGATCGCGAGGGTGTGAGATTGCTAAGTCCCCGTGACTCACAGATACTTCCAAAACCAGCTTGCAGGTGCCGATGAGTCCGTGCAGATGATGCAACCAAGCTCAGGAGGAGCTCGATGAAGATCTTGCCCTTTGTGTTATTTCGTTCTAGTTGATCAGTAGTGGAGCCCAGTTGGGGTTGATCCGGGATCTGTGTAGCATTTGGGGTAGTCTTCTTTTATTTTGGCTCCGTAGTCGGGCCTTGATTATAACTGGTTGATGTAATGCTTTATTCATATAATTGTGTGAAGTGGAGATTGTAAGCCAACTATGTATCTATTTCCCTTATGTATTACATGGGTTGTTTGCGAAGATTACCTCACTTGCGACATTGCTTTCAATGCGGTTATGCCTCTAAGCCGTGCTTTGACACGTGGGAGATATCGCCGCATCGAGGGCGTTACACCCTCCCTGAGCCCCCTGACCACGCCAAGCCGACGAATCTAGTCCCCCACCGCAGTGGTGGACCTCACACCCCGCCTGATCTACCTTCCGCACCTTGGGACCCCCAACTACCAACTCACCACTTTACCGGAGCCGCTTCAGCGACTGTCTTGTCCACTGCTCCAGATCTCCTTGACCGCCATCATGGTCCACCGGACCAGATCTGCTTAATCGGCGACCTCGTCCACCACAGTGTAGGCCCTCCACTGACTCCCTCGCCCGCCCCATCGCTGGCCCTTCATACAAGCTCTCATCCGTCGCAACAGATCTGCCTTACCGAAAGCACTATACACCATGCCAGATGTGTTTCCGATGCTTTCGTCCACTGCACTGAACCCACTCCACAAAAAGCCATATTTAACTCCACCGGCCCTGCTTTACTGACGTCGCAGCCTCATCGGGTTATTTCAATTTGTACTCCTTCGGTTATTCTCTTCTCTATCGTGGAACTGTTCACTTACCATAGATGAGCTTTCTTGTATGTCGACATGCGCCGCAATGGAAGCACTTGATCCGCTTGAGCAACGGTGACAACCGGCCCAAACTCAACCGTAACACGAGCACCATTGATGATCCTTAGCTATCAAGTATGACAACGATACCCATACACCGCCAAGAAACATGTACTATTATCCAACAGCAGGCGCCTACGTTCACTTTCTTAGCATAAGCACAACACCTTTGAATTTCTTCAGGTCATCATTCAATTTTTCATGAGATGTGTTATTCTTCTTGCACCTGTAGGGCCATACTTCTAGTAGTGAACATGTTACATGCGTTAAATTACAAACCAGTGCAGATATAGTTACAATGCTTTAGTTTTGTCCTAAGTATTACTGTACTTGCTAGATATCACTTCCTACTATTTTACTTCTTGCAAGCTATATTTATGATAATGGTGTTGTTCTGATGCCACCTATTGGTTCCATCAGACTGCTTCATGTTCTCTAT
This sequence comes from Triticum urartu, assembly GCF_003073215.2. Taxonomy (NCBI): domain Eukaryota; kingdom Viridiplantae; phylum Streptophyta; class Magnoliopsida; order Poales; family Poaceae; genus Triticum; species Triticum urartu. The sequence goes on from NC_053023.1 coordinate 266,801,092, forward strand.
GTTTAATTACACATCAGCAAACTAGCTTGTGGTTCCGCTGCTTTTTGTTAGTTTTACACTACATTTTTTATGCTAGCTATTACATCACTGCTCCGAGCCTCTGTTCATTACTTTTTTGTGCGTTCTTGATCTTCCCAAGTTGCATGACTAATTTGATGCTTCTATTAATTATGGAGCTGCTAACCCCATCAAGCAAAATATTTGTTCTTTTGGGACTGGCACCTCGAACAAGCATAAAAATAAAGTGAAGCACATATATTGTCGTGTAAGCACACACCCTTCTTTCATTAGTTTAGATGAAGCATTGATGATCAATTCGAACCAGTGCATGCGATTAAAATTAATTTTACCTACATAGAGGGTGCAGAATAAACTACAACAACTAGATTTGCAACCACGGGATGATGACGATATCTTCAAAGAACATTGCAACAACAGCGAGGCTTCACAAAAACATATGGTAAGCCAGTGTGTTTTAGTACATGTGAAATGTAATGCGTGTGGGCTGCTTTCTTGGCTCGTGCCCTGAACCTGTAATCCTATAGAATCACAAATAGTTCAGTTGTCTGCTTTATTGTATTGCTTGATTCAAATGCTTGTTTGTTACTTCTTAGACTATACCTGAGTTGGCCAATATGTCACCAGTGCCTGCTGTACTATCGTAAAGATATGCATGCCTGGTTCATTTGAGTCCTTAACTTTTCCTATGAACTTCATCACAAGACTATCTTCGTAGTTTATATGAGGCCACACTGTTAACTGCTTTCTCAGATTATTTCAATCGCTTAGATGCCTTGGCAACTTAAATATAGCGGTGGTACACTCCCTTTCAACTAGGGATGTCAATTGGGACCTTTTTAATCCCGATTAAAGTCCACTGGTGGTATGATAGTTCAAAAGAGTTTTTGTTTTTTGAGGAAAATGAACTAGGGAGCTTGCAAAAATTAACTAGATGGGACTGGCGGATGTCATTTATTTGCCACTTGCATCCCTAGTTTCATCTTACCATTTTAATTTCTTTCTAGCTGATGCTGCTTCAAACCATTTAAATATAGCTTGCCATGCTCGGCAATAATTCGTATGTCGTTTACCATGTAAGCTTACTGCTTGGATCATGCGATAACTATCTCTTACTTATGTCCAGCTAAAACCTTTCAGGATGCCATTCACACTAGGACACAATGTACAACCCCAGAATATATTTGTGGAAGTAGTGCGCCATCCATGTTACCAGATAGTAGCAGTTCGGAGGCAACACCGCCAGATAGCAGTCTGAGCACAAATATTATAGTTCTTGAGGCTCTACTAGAGGCAAAAAGAGATGGTTTGGCTGCCATGAATGAGGTAATCTTGATCTTGAGGCTTGAAATTATGCAATTAGGTGCACGCATTATGCAAGCAACCCAAGATTTGGAGGAAGTAAGAATGTTGCATTTGAAGATGGAGGAGGTCCTGCTGCTTCTGCTATCTGAAGCTCAAGGTAATCCTAGTACTTCTTCAGATACCAGTTGAAATTGTCATTAGATTATTATACTTGCATGTTGTGTCATGTCTCTGAAATGATTTCGTTGTAAGACCCCTTATGTTGTCCATGTGTTGTAATGATCCAAATTTTTTAGGCGAGGTAATCCTCACTACTTGTATGATTGACATAAGGTGAACTGTTTTTCATGTGAGCATATTGTATTGGATGAAATAACTATTTGACTCAGAGTGTATCCAACCTACTGAATTCGAAGATCACGGCATTTCGAAATCATAATCATATATAAAGGCGGAATAAATCTTTGTCATGGTTTTGAAGAAATAAATAACAAAACGTAGAATTATGTATGGATATTCGTAATCGAATACAAATTGGATTTGAATTTAGTTGCTAGGGCCCAGGGTAAACGTGAATGCTAATTCTCTCAAGTTTTGAACGAAGTGGCTAAACACCCACAATCATTTGTGGGCTGCCCGAAGCAAGTATTTGCGAGATAGAAATTACTGCCAACCCCTAACACTTGACATCCTAATCGACTGCATTTACACTGATGTCGATAGAGCTAGACTAGTAACTTCAATCAGACGTGACACGACCTCCTCTGAGCCCATTCAGACACGGTGGGTGCCAAACATGGGCGGCAAAACACATTTGATTCAGGCTCGTCCGAAAGACATGTGTCTCTCCCTCCATTTCCCCATTCATACACGGTGGGCGGCAAAACAAACTCTCCTCATTCGAAATTGATGTAGGCAAATATTTTAAATATGGGCAGACGTGTAACTTCCCTCAGACGTGACACAATCGCCCTACCTGTCAGACCCGTTCATACACCATGGGCGCCAACCGTGGGCGGCAAAACACCCTCTCCTCGTCCGAAATCGCTACCGGCAAATATTAGGGAGATGCGAGATTACCGTCCTATCCCCAACCAACGTGATGTCCAAAATTTTAAAAAGGGGATAGGTTCGTAACTTTCCCACATTTCAAACAAGCGTGTTCCAAAGTTTGAGATCCCCCTCCCCCTCCATTTCCCCATTCATACACCGCCGGCACCAGAGCAACCTCCCCACTTCGGCCAGCCTCCTCCGTCCGCCACCCCATCCTCCACCTTATTCTAGCCGCTACCCCTACCCTGTTGTCCACTACAAGAGATGGACGTCTCTCATCCACGGGGCTAGAACAGGATCCTTTCATCGTGTCCGCTCGCTTCATCGGCACCGTCGTTCACCTTGTCGTTGCTGCTCCTACCACCGCCTCGTCCACGGCAACAAGACTTATCCCCCGACCCAGCCATTTGCCGTCTAAAGTCTTCTTCCGCAACGCCGACACCCATCGAACCCGTAACACCCTCAACATATCAGCAAGGGCCTACACGGCATTGCAAGAGAGGTGGTACTTTCATATCTGCTTAAGATAATGATCTCACCCAGAAAATAGATCATAATTTATTTACTGTACTTTCCTTGTCCGTCCCAAATCATAGTGGCTATTTGAAAGCAAACATTGGTTCCGAAGTAGCTTTGTCCGGTTTGCACTTTAGAGCCGCAATGGCATGGTCACTATACTCGTAAAGCTTATGGTTTCCCTGCTTTATATTTACTACCATCATCGTAGGTGCTTCGTGTCGTGCTAGCACTGCTCCTCAAGACCTCAACCAATCAAGTGAAACAACATGCCACTCATAATCCCAAAGCTTAGTTGTTGAAATACGAATCTGATATGATGCTGATATTACTAAAACAGAGAACGTTTAATTGGTCACCTAATGTTCCTCTATTCGTTCGAAAAGCATGTGCGCCACCCACTGGTCCAGCTAGTTCCACTTTCCTGATTTTAGTCTTGATGCTTATGGGTTTCTCCTTTTATCTACTCTACTATGATCTACGTCGGTGCTTTCTGTCGTACTAGGAGTACTCCACCCTTCAAGCTAAGCAACACAACACTTATAATTCCAAAGCTTAGTTGTTCAAATATGATTGTGATATGATACTGGTATTAGTTAATAGACACGTTTAATTGGTTAGCTAAAGGTCCCACTTGAGTTTCCAAATGCATGTCGCAACGTATAAAGAGACAGCAGAATTGCATTTCTTTGTCACTTGTTGACTGTATTTTCTTGTCCATACCAAATCTTAGTTGTTATTTCAAAGCAAACATCGGTTTCTAACTACCCTTTTTGTGGTTTGCAGCTTCAGATCTGCCATCCAACTGCCACGGTCAACACTATACTCATCATGCTTATGGTTTCCCCATTTTATGGTGACCACGATCAGTCTACATGGTTCGTGTCGTAATAGCACTGCTCCACCCATCGAGCCAAAAAAACTTAGTTGTACAAATTCAAATATGATATTATGCTGATATTAGTAAAACAGAGAGATGTTTAATTGGTCAGCTAAATGTTCCTACTTTAGTTTTTAAATGCATGTGAGCCACATATGGAGAGACCGGAAGGAATAGTATTTCTCTGCTCTCTATGGTCCATCATGGGTGGGCAACATACATTGTATACAAAGACTTGAATATCTTCAATCTGCTTGCTCTTCTGCTCTTCTGCTCTACTTTAACATGATACTCTTCTCTTCTTTAATTAGCATGTTCCTTGTTGGGAAGAGTAGGAGAGACATTTGCGGACGATTGGTCAGGTCGAGTTGTTCTTCCTTAGTATATCTTGAATCTGTCAGGTCAGGTCGACTTGTTCTTGTTTACTATATGTTGAAGCTATCATCTACAAAGTATCATCACTTCTAGAGCTCTCATATTTTGAGTAGTAGGCCACATTATATTAATGCCCACACCAAATTACATCTTGCATGGTATCTCTTAGAAGAATTGCAAAGGTAGCACAAATGGGTTTACAGGGAGGCAGTATTGGATTAGAATCAATTCTGCATTACAAAGATAATCTCACTTGTTTTTATGTTTTCATGCATGATAGGTATTGAACATGATCAAAATGAATATGAGAATGGGCACGCGACAGGAATATTGCAAAACAATCCACTATCTAACAAACTTGGCATGGTGGAGAATGGCCTATATTATTCACCCATCAAGGTGCTTGCTCAAACTCGACAAGGTTGTATTGGTCGCACATATTTTGCATATGACCTCTTGCATTAGTTCTACTTTGTTACACCACCATCTGCTTAGTTTAAGCATCATATATGAGTATATACTATACCTATCCATTTTATGTACCTATTCCATGTGTCGTCATACTATGTTTTTCAGTCAAATGTTGTTCTTTCCTAATAGATGTCGAAAAGGAAGAGGGTGATTGTAGATACTCAAGGAGTACAAACTAGGTATTTAGAAAAAATAGTCATACATGTTAAATCAGATAGATCAACAGCCATAGAAAACACATGCCCAATTGTAGCAGACTTGATGCGGAGCATCCCACGACCATCCACATGGACGCCACCTCAACTATCCAAGCTCCAAGTGGACCAATGACAAGGGCTAGGGCACGTGCTATTCAATCCGAGGTGAAATCACTCCTACTTGAGTTTTCCCCCTCTTCGAGTGAGACATGGCTACTGCCTAAGTCCGAGATACTATGTGTCACCAGGTACAACGCTCAAGACTCGGAGCTGAGGACTGTAGAAGAAGAGACAGATGTCAACACTCTGGACAGCCCGGAACTTCCGGCCAGAGCCTGGAACTTCCGGCCCCCGGACCTTCCGGCCGACCCGGAGCTTCTGGCCGCCGATGACTTCGACCAGCCCAGGTGTGCCAACTCTCAGGTTAGCCCGGACCCCGTCCCGGACCTTCCGGCGCCTGGAACCTCCGGCCTGCCCGGACCTTCCGGCCCCCGGATGCCAGCACGGCTCCACCGCGCCAACTCTCTGGTTAGGTCAGACCCTCCCTGGAACCTCCGGCGCCCGGAACTTCCGGCCCCTGCCTGCGCGCAGCCACTTGGGCCGAGGCCCGTGTACCCTTTCGTTACCTAGACTATATATACTCTATCCCGTACAACTTTCTAGGGTTAGCATTGGTTTAGCTCATTGAGAGATAGAGCATTGCTCATCCATATTGGATCTACTCCACGAGAGAGACCGCGGCCCCTCTACAGAGAAGATCCACCTTGGATTCAAGACCCCTTTACGGGAAGATCTCCTTGTGGATTCAAGACCTCCTCTCGGAGAAGAACCGGCTACCCTTTTGTATCGTCCTTAGTTGTCCGTAGATTCGTGTATCGTTTTATGTATCTGAGGATCTAGCACATGTGTGACTTGTTCTTGTTAGTTTGAGTGTTTTCTCTCGTGTTTCCCCTCGTGTTCTTCGTGTTTCTCTTTGGGATCTGCTCCTTTCGTGAAAGATCGGCCATCTAGGGTTTCACCCTACATCAAGACTTTACCCCTACTCCACAGGCCAGACCCCTATTAGAACTGCTAAGAGCCCAGCGTCAGGTACTGTCTATGATATCAACTAGTACAAATGCCCGTGCGTTGCACTGGGCATTTTTTTTGTAAAATCTACTCTGAATGCCACTACACGCCACTACTTATATCCAACTCTGACAAATGTCAAAAATAAGGTTATCCTTGTGTATCCTCTATAACACCACGCTCCCTAGTTTTAAAGAGCTCATTCAGTTGAGGTATTCAATTAGAATTTGGTCACCCAATTTTCAAAAGGTCAACAATTTCTCAAACTATCTCATTCAAATCTGATCATTTGAGAAGGGGGTTGCACGACGTGATACTAGGCGGCGATGTGTTCACTCACCATTTTATTTTCGAGGGCAGCGATTTGCTTCGGAGATCATGACTGGTCGCATCTCCGAATCTACATCGACGACTTCTCGGCCGTTGCTTCAACAAACTCCTGGGTTGATTTTTTTTGCTCCGTTGAGGCAAACCTCAGAGGCGGCATCGAGCTATGCTCACAGCATGCCATCGGTGGATGTAGGAGGAAGAGGAGTTCGGCTCCCCTAAGGATTTGAGTGTTTTTTCTATATGGGTGAGTTTGCAAGGACATGTGTTCCTTAATATTTGGCCTTCGGCCTTTTTGCAAAGAAAAATCAAGTTATCACTTTTGGGACAATGAAGTAAGAAGCTACTCTACCATCCTTCATCGACACCTACTTTAATTTTTCACTCCCATTGGATGGATGAGTAGTGATGCATGGAATAGCCTTTGAGCGGTAGAAACGTACATTGTGATTGTTACATACTCTTCTAGAGTTTCATAATTCATGTAACTAAATTACCGTGAATTCAAATTTAATAAGATCGATGTGTTTCATAAACAATTTAATAGTTCTGTTATTTTGAGAAATCTAACTAAATTTTAATAGAACAGAAATAATTCAAAAAATATAGACATAAACTATCAAAACTTTAATGAAAATAAACTCGAAGCAGTATTTCATAAGAACATTTGGTCACTAATTTTTTTCTTGGCGGACTACAAATGAGAATATAATAAGTTTCTAAATAAGATTGAATTTTTGCAAAGTTTGGATATATATTTGAAAAGAGAAGTCTACAAGGTTTGTGGCCGCAAGGCTGCTTGCGTGATATAGCTGGCATAGTTCGTGAGTTCCAGCTAGTTGAGTACCGATTCTATACATCATGTTGACCTAAGATGACTTTTAGTTGGAGAACTATAGATAGAAAGCATGTCCTGCCACCGTAAGTGTTGTAATCGGTAAAGAATGTTATGTAATCCTTATAGCATCTTACCCAAAAGAGATACTGACATAACTTATTCATGATCCCATCATATATGCGTTTTTCTTTCTTTCAGGCATAAAAAGTTCTGGGAAACTTTAAGCCTTGACAAGTAACCATAAGCCTAACCAGTTTTAGGTAAGGCTGGTTCAGTAACAAACAACTTCGAAAAGGAAGAAACCACACGTCACATAAACGTGCTAGGAGATAAATAAGGTAAGTGAAAGAACTTGGATTAAATGGAAGAAGAGCCTTGTACCAAGCAACACACATCCTCGGGCAACCTTGACAACAAACGCAACTTAAACAACCATTAACAACGACACTTCTCTGCTTCTGAAATGTGACACAAACCTTGCAAATGTCGACTGAAGAGGACGCCATGTCACTTTCAATGTATATCTTTGCTTTGATGGTGGTGCCTGCAATTTTGGTCTACCAATGTGCTCCTCAACTGAGTGCATGATCTCTTTGGTGACTGAAGCCATTCTCATCTACATTGGATATGTGAAGCAAATAGCAAAAAAACATAAAACCATTGGCTATCCATGTAATATTTCATAATCGCTTGTTTCAAATAAAACCACAATTTAAGTTTATATGGTTATTGATCCTGATATAACCCAAAATAGGGTCGCCGAGGTAGTCTATGAAAATTTTGATACATGTCATGTACTGGTAAAAAATGAATATGTTAATCGACCAGCTGCAGTAAGCTAGAACTGTTATGAATAACCAAGTTTATTGCAACCTCGGGTTTCATTGATGCATACTAATTTTTTTCACATTGTATAAAGGCTATTTAAGGAGCATATTATTTCAGTACGATTTGCCCATATGGCATAGCAAACTTGTGTGTCTTATCATACTAAGCTATACCCTTGCAGACAACATTGTGCAAACCAACACACACTTACACCAATGTAAAAGAAACACGCACTTTGTAATCAAATTGGTAGATACAGTGCAAAATAATGCAAAGAAATTGATTATTAGATGAATAATCTGCAAGTAGCTACATGGAAATATGAGAGTATTTGTTTTGAGGTTTCGAACAGTTGATCTCAGGAAACTTCAAATGAAGACAAGGCCGAGTAGCAATATACCTGGATCGTCAACCCATTTTAGATGGTGTAGCTGGCAAGTTTGCAATGTAACTAGATCTACAGAGCTTCCCCAAAACACATGTTCACATACACCAAAATAAAGCCTCCACCTAGCAAAATAGCATGCCTAGTGCTGATAACTTCGTAATGGCAGAATGTAAGGCAGCGGAAAAAAGTTCCAATTTAAATAAAATGGAATCAAGTATTTACAAGCGATTCAGCATCTTGTGCGCCGGGCTGGATCTCGGGGAGCTTCTCCTTCTTCTTCAATGCATCAATCTTGTCGTGTAAGATGAAACGAACATCAGCGAAAAGGGGGAGAAATCTCCCGATATAATTAGTCACGGGGGCGGGTGGGCACGTACCTCCATCAAGAGCGGAGGCGTCAGAGACCTCGCATCACTGGCGCTCATAGCCCTCAAACACCTCGCTCATGACTACTTCACTTGATAGCTTCCGTCTGCGTGCACAAATGCCCCCACCAAGAAAATATATTGTACTTCATTTAAGCTTGAATCTATGAATTTTGCACAATATATAGTGCCTAGCCATGAAATTACAGTTCAAATATATGCATTTAGTTTAATTACATATAGTTTATCAGAATTACATTGTCTTGGACACAAACAAACAAGTTCCTAATCCATCTAATCATAGTTAAAAAGGGCTTACACGTTCTTTGAATCTAAAAAACATACACCCGCTTAGAACTTTTGCACGTTTAGTCTACTGCTCTCAATTTGTGACTGCTTTTCACATTTAGGTTTCAGGCAATGAAAAAAGAAGTGGAGGGTAGAAGATTTGTATAGAAATTCGCCTGCTAGAACATAATATTATCTTCCTCTCTCTCAGTATACACGCACATATGCACAAGTAATAAATCGAACTACAAAAATGAAAGAACCGCACCTGCAGCGGTCCTTTTGTTGCGGCCAGGCCAGGCGGACGCTAACATGGTGGCACTGGCGATAGATGACACCACCGATTCGGAGCTATAGTCTGCTGTTGCCGAGCTCGCATACTTTCTCTTCTTTGGCTTCACGGATCTCTCGCCCGCCTTTCCTCGTTCCCTCCTTGGCTCCTACCATGTCTCCCTCTACTTTGTCACTGCTCCTTCTTGATGTGGCACATGAGCGGGAGAAGGAGGTGGCACGTAGATGAGCCCGCGTCGGGACCTCTTGTAGAGGTAACACAACAGCAGTTGGTGGAGGTAGAGTCGTCACACGTGGAGACGGGCGTCGAAGACTGCACGCCCTGCAATCGGAGGAATTTGGGGAGTGGCCGCCATGGGTTGGTCGGTCAAAGAAGAATCGAGCTCGCGCAAAAGGCGTGTGGTGGAGGGAGCGCTTCAATGGATGATGGAGAGAGCACCCCTCATGCATTGAAGGATCCATGCCCAGAGTCGGAGGAGGCTAGGGAGTCATCGGCATGGTTAGTTGGTCCGAGGAGAACCGAGGTCGATGAGGATTGGGGAGCGCCGCCGCACATATGGGATAAGGTGTTTTTTTTCTTAGCGCTCGAGTGGTGAATCGTTTTTTAGTTATAGATGGCATAGTGGGTAATTTACAAAAACTTTAGGAGTATATAGATTGTTTTAAATCTCAACCATCAATCTTTATGGTTAACATAAAATCAATGGTTATAAAAAGCTGACTTATGAAGAACTATGAAAGTTTTCGTCCTTTAATATTAGGTAAAGATTCAAAATTGGAACTCCTACATTTCTGCATGTGCCTTACCTTCTCTCTTATATGAAAACTAATTTCAGAAGAATCTCCTTGCTCAAAGGATCATAGGATCTCACAACAATACTGGGCACTGCATTGCTCTTGTGAGTACCTCTTGCCCTTTGTCAACATACTTACACTCATTGTTGTTTGATTATGTAGCATCACTGTAATTGTTCGCTTCTTTATCCTCCCTTTGCTCAAAACTATAAGATCTATATTTACTATTGGATAATTGAAGAATTAACACAATGGTTATGAAGTTTTGGATTGCTCATGTAAGTACCTGTTGTCATGTATTCCCTCTGTATCGAATTAATTGTTGATCAATTGGATGTATTTAGAACTTAATAGTGCTAGATACATCCATTTGAGCGACAAGTAATAATGGATGATGGTGGTGGTATTACTGTAGCTTAATCTCGGGTCAATATGCTTAATCTCAGGTCAAATTGCACTCCGTGGTCAAACTTCCCGAAAGGTCACCCATCCTCACACTACTCTAGCTCAAGCACGCTTAACTTCAGAGTTCTACCCAACCCCAGCAACAGCTCATTTCACAGGCACTTGTTGATATATCTAGCATATCAATCATATTATACCTTGTTGATGTCTAGGACTTTGTTTATGTTCATGACTATGATGAAATTTTGAAAATTATTTCAAACTTCCCGGTCATATTACGTATCATTTTTTGAAAAAAATTCAAAACCAATTTTTTTTCTGTTACTAGTGGCGCACCACATCCATGGTGCGCCACTAGTAAGTTTGAAATTTTTTAAATTTTTTTTGCCTCTAGATGTTGAAAGCCCCGTAACTTTTTTTCTGTTAGGTTTTTGGGGATTTTGAAAATGTTTAACGGGGTTATGAAGTTTACTATTGGATAAATGAAGAATTAACACAATGGTTATGAAGTTTTGGATTGCTCATGTAAATACCTGTTGTCATGTATTCCCTCTGTATCGAATTAATTGTTGATCAATTGGATGTACTTAGAACTTAATAGTGTTAGATACATCCATTTGAGCGACAAGTAATAATGGACGGTGGTGGTATTACTGTACTTGCAACGTGAGATAGTTGATTGTCTAGCATTACTCTGCATCTTATCTTCCCTGCCCTCCACTTTCTCCAAATTATCATATGTACATTTATTCTTACCAAAATGTTGAATAAAGCCAATGCCACTTCACATGTTGATGTCTGCATTCCTCTCGTAACACTCAACTTAATTAATTACTGTTTGATTATGTATCATCAGTCTGCACCTGAGCTTCATTATCCTCTGTTTCTTCCAATATTATTTGATCTATATATACTCTTTGCAAAATGTAGAATAATGGCAACGCTTATAAAGAAGTTTCTTTGGGGAATTTATTGAATTATCCTTCCATCGACATGGAGAAGGGCTTTGTCCAGTCCGTGTTAACATGTAATGTAAGTTCATCCTTCTCAAGCCTTCAAAGTTTGTTCTAGTATAGATTTGTGTAGGCATGATTTCCTCCACTGCCATTTACTTTGTTGTTTACATCTGATTTGGATGTTTGCGACAACTACAAATAGTAAATTGTACTTGTAAAGACATGTTCCTTAGGCAGAACAGATCCATTTATTTGCTTACTTAATTGTGAAACATGTTACGTGTCTCCTTATTTCTCTTTCGGAGTCGTATCACTTATGTCAGGAAGAAATTGAAGGAAATATGCCCTAGAAGCAATAATAAAGTTATTCTTTATTTCCTCATATCATGACAAATGTCTATTATTCATGCTAGAATTGTATTAACCGGAAACTTAGTACATGTGTGAATACATAGACAAACATAGTGTCACTAGTATGCCTCTACTTGACTAACTCATTAATCAAAGATGTTTAAATTTCCTAACCATAGACATGAGTTGTCATTTCATTAACGGGATCACATCATTAGAAGAATGATGTGATTGACTTGACCCATTCCGTTAGCTTAGCACTTGATCATCTAGTTTACTGCTATTGCTTTCTTCATGACTCATACATGTTCTATGAGGTTATGCAACTCCCGATTACCGGAGGAACACTTTGTGTGCTACCAAATGTCACAACGTAACTCGGTGATTATAAAGGTGCTCTATAGGTGTCTACGATGGTAATTGTCGAGTTGGCATAGATCAAGATTAGGATTTGTAACTCCGATTGTCGGAGAGGTATCTCTGGGCCCACTCGGTAATGCACATCACTATAAGCCTTGCAAGCATTGTAACTAATGAGTTAGTTGCGAGATCATGTATTACGGAACGAGTAAAGAGAATTTCCGGTAACGAGATTGAACTAGGTATTGAGATACCAACGACCGAATCTTGGGCAAGTAACATACCAACACTACTAGAAAAAGAGCTGCTAGTGGCGCACCTGTTTTCGCTACTAATGGCGCACTACAGGTGCGCCACTAGCACCATGCCATTAGATTTTTTTCTAATGGCGCACCTGTGGTGCGCCATTAGTGTCTAGTATACTAATGGCGCACCGCTGGTGTGCCATTAGTATCTGGTATACTAAACAATTTATTTTCAAAAAAAAATTTAATTTTTTTTTATTTTTTTCAAAAAATTTCATTTTTTTCATTTTTTTTCTTAATCTCAGGTCACTATGGCTTAATCTCGGGTCAAATCGCACTCTGTGGTCAAACTTCTCGAAAGGTCACCCATCCTCACACTACTCCAGCTCAAGCACGCTTAACTTCAGAGTTCTATCCAACCCCAGCAACAGCTCACTTCACAGGCACTTGTTGATATATCTAGCATATCAATCATATATACCTTGTTGATGTCTAAGACTTTGTTCATGTTCATGACTATGATGAAATTTTGAAAAATATTTCAAACTTCCCGGTCATATTACGTATCATTTTTTGAAAAAAATTCAAAACCAATTTTTTTTCTGTTACTAGTGGCGCACCACATCCACGGTGCGCCACTAGTAAGTTTGAATTTTTTTAAAAAAAATTTGCCTCTAGATCTTGAAAGCCCCGTAACTTTTTTTCTGTTAGGTTTTTGGGGATTTTGAAAATGTTTAACGGGGTTATGAAGTTTACTATTGGATAAATGAAGAATTAACACAATGGTTATGAAGTTTTGGATTGCTCATGTAAGTACCTGTTGTCATGTATTCCCTCTGTATCGAATTAATTGTTGATCAATTGGATGTATTTAGAACTTACTAGTGCTAGATACATCCATTTGAGCGACAAGTAATAATGGACGGTGGTGGTATTACTGTACTTGCAACGTGAGATAGTTGATTGTCTAGCATTACTCTGCATCTTATCTTCCCTGCCCTCCACTTTCTCCGATTTATCATATGCACATTTATTCTTACCAAAATGTTGAATAAATCCAATGCCACTTCACATGTTGATGTCTGCATTCCTCTCGTAACACTCTACTTAATTAATTACTATTTGATTATGTATCATCAGTCTGCACCTGAGCTTCATTATCCTCTGTTTCTTCCAATATTATTTGATCTATATATACTCTTTGCAAAATGTAGAATAATGGCAACGCTTATAAAGAAGTTTCTTTGGGGAAATTATTGAATTATCCTTCCATCGACATGGAGAAGGGCTTTGTCCAGCCGGTGTTAACATGTAATGTAAGTTCATCCTTCTCAAGCCTTCAAAGTTTGTTCTAGTATAGATTTGGATAGGCATCATTTCCTCCACTGCCATTTACTTTGTTGTTTACATCTGATTTGGATGTTTGCAACAACTACCAATTTTAAATTGTAGTTGTAAAGACATGTTCCTTAGGCAGAACAGATCCATTTATTTGCTTACTTAATTGTGAAACATGTTACGTGTCTCCTTATTTCTCTTTCGGAGTCGTATCACTTATGTCAGGAAGAAATTGAAGGAAATATGCCCTAGAAGCAATAATAAAGTTATTCTTTATTTCCTCATATCATGATAAATGTCTATTATTCATGCTAGAATTGTATTAACCGAAAACTTAGTACATGTGTGAATACATAGACAAACATAGTGTCACTAGTATGCCTCTACTTGACTAACTCATTAATCAAAGATGGTTAAATTTCCTAACCATAGACATGAGTTGTCATTTCATTAACGGGATCACATCATTAGAAGAATGATGTGATTGACTTGACCCATTCCGTTAGCTTAGCACTTGATCATCTAGTTTACTGCTATTGCTTTCTTCATGACTCATACATGTTCTATGAGGTTATGCTACTCCCGATTACCGGAGGAACACTTTGTGTGCTACCAAATGTCACAACGTAACTCGGTGATTATAAAGGTGCTCTATAGGTGTCTATGATGGTAATTGTCGAGTTGGCATAGATCAAGATTAGGATTTGTCACTCCGATTGCCGGAGAGGTATCTCTGGGCCCACTCGGTAATGCACATCACTATAAGCCTTGCAAGCATTGTAACTAATGAGTTAGTTGCGAGATCATGTATTACGGAACGAGTAAAGATACTTTCCGGTAACGAGATTGAACAAGGTATTGAGATACCGACGACCGAATCTTGGGCAAGTAACATACCGACACTACTAGAAAAAGGGTTGCTAGTGGCGCACCTGTTTTCGCTACTACTACAGGTGCGCCACTAGCACCACGCCATTAGATTTTTTTCTAATGGCGCACCTGTGTGCGCCATTAGTATCTAGTATACTAATGGCGCACCGCTGGTGCGCCATTAGTATAGCCAACGGTGCGCCATTAGTATCTGGTATACTCATGACGCACCACATAGAAGTGCGCCATTAGTAACAATTTATTTTCAAATTTATTTTCAGAAAAAAAAATTAAATTTTTTTTTCAAATTTTTTCTTAATCTCATGTCACTATGGCTTAATCTCGGGTTAATATGCTTAATCTCAGGTCAAATCGCACTTCGTGGTCAAACTTCCTGAAAGGTCACCCATCCTCACACTACTCCAGCTCAAGCACGCTTAACTTCAGAGTTCTATCCAACCCTTGCAACAGCTCACTTCACAGGCACTTGTTGATATATCTAGCATATCAATCATATTATACCTTGTTGATGTCTAGGACTTTGTTCATGTTCATGACTATGATGAAATTTTGAAAAATATTTCAAACTTCCCGGTCATATTACGTATCATTTTTTGAAAAAAAATTCAAAAAAAATTCAAAACCAATTTTTCTCTGTTACTAGTGGCGCACCACATCCACGGTGCGCCACTAGTAAGTTTGAAATTTTTTAAAATTTTTTTGCCTCTAGATCTTGAAAGCCCCGTAACTTTTTTCTATTAGGTTTTTGGTGATTTTAAAAATGTTTAACGGGGTTCCCTCGGTTAAATTCGGATGTAACTTTTCAAGTAGATGATTTTTCATATAAAAAACTTTTTAATCCAAGTTCGTATGCAAAAGTTATGCCCATTTTACAAATTTCCAGAGATTTTGCAAATAAAGTCGAAATTCATATTTGTAAATTTTCCCAACAACTAGACCACATATCACATGGGAAACTTATTTTCTTTTATTTTTTGACATTTTTATCACTTTAATTTACTAGTGGCGCACCGTGGATGTGGTGCGCCATTACTAGTTAAAACTACTAATGGCGCACTATCCCCTGGTGCGCCATTACTAGTTTTGAAAAAATAAATAAAAAAAATTTGAAAAAAATTTGATTTTTTTTACTAATGGCGCATCGTGGATGTGGTGCGCCATTACTAGTTTAACTAGTAATGGCGCACTATCCACTAGTGCGCCATTAGTAGTTTTGAAAAAAAAATTAAAAAAATTTGTTACTAATGGCGCACCAGGGATGTTGTGCGCCATTAGTATTTGGACACTAATGGCGCACCAACAGATGGTGCGCCATTAGTATATAGTAATGGCGCACCATATGTCAGGTGCGCCATTAGTGTCCATTTCATCTATAGCCCTTTTCCTAGTAGTGCGATGACAAAGGGAACAACATATGTTGTTATGCGGATTGACCGATAAAGATCTTCATAGAATATGTGGGAGCCAATATGAGCATCTAGGTTCCGCTATTGGTTACTGACCGGAGACGTGTCTCGGTCATGTCTACATAGTTCTCGAACCCGTAGGGTCCGCACGCTTAAAGTTCGGTGACGATCAGTATTATGAGTTTTTGTGTTTTGATGTACTGAAGGTAGTTCGGAGTCCCGTATATGATCACGGACATGATGAGGAGTCTCGAAATGATCGAGACGTGAAGATCGATATATTGGACGACTATATTCGGACACCAGAAGTGTTCCGGGTGGTTTCGGAGAAAACCGGAGTGCGAGAGGGTTACCGGAAACCCCCGGGAGAAATAGTGGGCCTTATGGGCCTTAGTGGAGAGAGAGAGGGATGGCCTAGGGCAGGCCGCACACCCCTCCCCCTCTGGTCCGAATTGGACTAGGAGAGGGGGGTGGCGCCCCCCTTTCCTTCTCCCTCTCCCCTTCCTTTCCCCCTCCTAGTGGGAGTAGGAAAGAGGGGAGTCCTACTCCTACTAGGAGGAGGACTCCTCTTCCTGGCACGCCTACAGGGGCCGGCCGGCCTCCCCCTTTGCTCCTTTATATACGAAGGCAGGGGGCACCTCTAGACACACAAGTTGATCTATTGATCTCTGCCAGCCGTGTGCGATGCCCCGTTCCACCATAATCCACCTCGATCATATCGTAGCGGTGCTTAGGCGAAGCCCTGCGTCGGTAGCATCACCATCACCGTCATCACGCTGTCGTGCTGACGAAACTCTCCTGTGAAGCTCTGCTGGATCATAGTTCGTGGGACGTCATCGAGTTGAACGTGTGCTGAACTCGGAGGTGCCGTGCATTCAGTACTTGGATCGGTCGGATCGTGAAAATGTACGATTACATCAACCGCGTTGTGCTAACGCTTCTGCTTTCGGTCTACGAGGGTACGTGGACACACTCTCCCCTCTTGTTGCTATGCATCACCATGATCCTATGTGTGCGTAGGAATTTTTTTGAAATTACTACGATCCCCAATAGTGGCATCCGAGCCTGGTTTATGCGTAGATGTTATATGCATGAGTAGAACACAAGTTAGTAGTGGACGATACAAGTCATACTGCTTACCAACATGTCACACTTTGGTTCGACGGTATTGTTGGCTGAAGCAGACCGGACCGACATTACGCGTACTCTTACGCGAGACTGGTTCTAACAAAGCTCTTTGCACATAGGTGGCTGGCGGGTGTCAGTTTCTCCAACTTTAGTTGAATCGAGTGTGGCTACGCCCGGTCCTTGAGAAGGTTAAAACATCACTAACTTGACAAACTATCATTGTGGTTTTGATGCGTCGGTAAGAAATGGTTCTTGCTCAGCCCGTAGGAGCCACGTAAAACTTGCAACAACAAAGTAAAGGACGTCTAACTTGTTTTTGCAGGGCATGTTGTGATGTGATGTGGTCAAGACATGATGCTATATTTTATTGTATGAGATGATCATGTTTTGTAACCGAGTTATCGGCAACTATCAGGAGCCATATGGTTGTCGCTTTATTGTATGCAATGCAATCGCCCTGTAATGGCTTCACTTTATCACCAAGCGGTAGCGATAGTCGTAGAAGCAATATTTGGCGAGACGACAACGATGCTACGATGGAGATCAAGGTGTCGCGCAGGTGACAATGGTGATCATGATGGTGAATCAGAGATGGAGATCACAAGCATAAGATGATGATGGCCATATCATATCACTTATATTGATTGCATGTGATGTTTATCTTTTATGCATCTCATTTTGCTTACATCGACGGTAGCATTATAAGATGATCTCTCACTAAATTTCAAGGTACAAGTGTTCTCCCTGAGTATGCACCGTTGCGAAAGTTCGTCGTGTCGAGACACCATGTGACGCTCGACCTTTCACATAGAACGAGTGAAAGACAGTTTTGCACATGCAGAATACTCGGGTTAAACTTGACGAGCCTAGAGAACACCTAGAGACTGAAAGGTCGAGCGTGAATCATATAGAAGATATGATCAACATAGTGATGTTCACCATGGAAAAATACTCCATCTCACGTGATGAACGAACATGGTTTAGTTGATATGGATCACATAATCACTTAGATGATTAGAGGGATGTCTATCGAAGTTGGAGTTCTTTAATAATTTGATTAACTGAACTTTAATTTATCATGAACTTAGTACCTGATAGTATTTTTCATGCCTATGTTGTTGTAGATAGATGGCCCGTGCTGTTGTTCCATTGAATTTTAATGTGTTCCTTGAGAAAGCAAAGTTGAAAGAAGATGGTAGCAATTACACGGATTGGGTCCATAACTTGAGGATTATCCTCATTGCTGCATAGAAGAATTATGTCCTGGAAGAACCGCTAGGTGCCAAACCTGTTGCAGGAGCAACACCAAATGTTATGAACGTCTGGCAGAGCAAAGCTGATGACTACTCGATAGTTCAGTGTGCCATGCTTTACGACTTAGAACCGGGACTTCAATGATGTTTTGAATGTCATGGAGCATATGAGATGTTCCAGGAGTTGAAGTTAATGTTTCAAGCAAATGCTCGGATTGAGAGATATGAAGTCTCCAATAAGTTCTCCAACTGCAAGATGGAGGAGAATAGTTCTGCCAGTGAGCATATACTCAGAATGTCTGGGTATAACAATCACTTGATTCAACTAGGAGTTAATCTTCTGGATGATAGTGTTATTGACAGAATTCTTCAATCACTGCCACCAAGCTAAAAGAGCTTCATGATTAACTATAACATGCAAGGGATGGATAAGACGATTCCCGAGCTCTTCGCAATGCTAAAGGCCGCGGAGGTAGAAATCAAGAAGGAGCATCAAGTGTTGATAAAAACAGAATTTTTGATGTGGAATGCTACCTAACATATTTATCCATGTAATTCTCTTTATTGTGGCATGAATGTTCAGATCCGTAAGATTCAAAACAGAAGTTTAATATTGACATAAAAACAATAATACTTCAAGCATACTAACAAAATAATTATGTCTTCTCAAAATAACATGGACAAAGAAAGCTTATCCCTAGAAAATCATATAGTCTGGCCATGCTCCATCTTCATCACACAAAATATTCAAATCATGCACAATCCCGATGTCAATCCAAGCAATTGTTTCATACTTTTGATTATCTCAAACCTTTTCAACTTTCACGCAATACATGAGCGTGAGCCATGGACATAGCACTATAGGTGGAATAGATGGTGGTTGTGGAGAAGACAAAAAAGTAGAAGGAGATAGTCTCACATCGACTAGGCGTATCAATGGGCTATGGAGATGCCCATTAATAGATATCAGTGCGAGTGAGTAGGGATTGCCATGCAATGGATGCACTAGAGCTATAAGTTTATGAAAGCTTAAAAAGAAAACTAAGTGGGTGTGCATCCAACTTGCTTGCTCATGAAGACCTAGGGCATTTGAGGAAGCCCATCGTTGGAATATACAAGCCAAGTTCTATAATGACAAAATCCCACTAGTATATGAAAGTGATAAGATAGGAGACGCTCTATCATGAAGATCATGGTGCTACTTTGAAGCACAAGTGTGGCAAAAAGGATAGTAACATTGTCCCTTCTCTCTTTTTCTCTTATTTTTTCTTTTCTCTTTTTTGGTCCTTCTATTTTTATATTTGGCCTTTCTCCTTTCTTTTTTATTTTTTTATTTATTCACATGGGACAATGCTCTAATAATGAAGATTATGACACTTCTATTTACTTACAACTCGAAAATTACAACTCGATACTAGAACAAAAATATGACTCCATGTGAATGCCTCCGGCGGTGTACCGGGATGTGCAATGAATTAAGAGCGACATGTATAGAAAATGATGAATGGTGGGTTTGCCACAAATACTATGTCAACTACATGATCATGCAAAGCAACATGATAATGATGGAACATGTCATAATAAACGAAACAGTGGAAAGTTGCATGGCAATATATCTCGGAATGGCTATGGAAATGCCATAATAGGTAGGTATGGTGGCTGTTTTGAGGAAGGATATGTGGTGGGTTTATAGTACCAGCGAAAGTTGCGCGGTACTAGAGAGGCTATCAATGGTGGCAAGGTGAGAGTGCGTATAATCCACGGACTCAACATTAGTCATAAAAACTCACATACTTACTGCAAAAATATGTTAGTCATCGAAACAAAGTACTATGCGCATGCTCCTAGGGGGATAGATTGGTAGGAAAAGACCATCGCTCGTCCCCGACCGTCACTCATATGGAAGACAATTAAAAAACATCTCATGCTCCAACTTCGTTACATAACGGTTCACCATACGTGCATGCTATGGGACTCACAAACCTTAACACAATTATTTCTCAAATTCATAACTACTTACTAGCATGACTCTAATATCACCATCTTCATATCTCAAAACAATCATAAGGAATCAAACTTCTCCTAGTATTCAATGCACTTTATATGAAAGTTTTTATTATATCCCTCTTGGATGCCTATCATATTAGGACTAATTTTATAACCAAAGCAAATTACCATGCTGTTCTAAAAGACTCTCAAAATAACATAAGTGAAGTCCGAGAGTTCATCAATTTCTACAAAATAAATCCACCGCCGTGCTCTAAAAAGATATAAGTGAAGCACTAGAGCAAATTTTGCCTAGCTCACAAGATATAAGTGAAGCACATAGAGTATTCTAATAAATCACGATTCATGCATGTCTCTCCCAAAAGGTGTGTACAACAAGGATGATTGTGGAAAACTAAAGAACAAAGACTCAAATCATACAAGATGCTCCAAGCAAAAAACATATCATGTGGTGAATAAAAAATAGCCTCATGTAAAGTTACCCATAGACGAAGACGAAAGAGGGGATGCCTTCCCGGGGCGTCCCCAAGCATAGGCTCTTGGCCTCCCTGAATATTACCTTGGGATGCCTTGGGCATCCCAAAGCTAAGGCTCGTGCCACTCATTATTCCATAGTCCATCAAATCCTTATCCAAAACTTCAAAACTTGACAACACAAAACTTCAACAAAAAATAACGTAAGCTCCGTTAGTATAAGAAAATAGATCACCACTTTTGGTACTGTTGTGAACTCATTCTTTATTTATATTGGCGTCATATCTACTGTATTCCAGCTTTTCAATGGTTGATACCCCCCGATACTAGCCATAGATTCATCAAAATAAGCAAACAACGTGCGAAAAACGGAATGCGTAAAAAACAGAACAGTCTGTAGCGATCTTGATATTGCGAATACTTCTGTAACTCCAAAAATCATGAGAAATTAGGAAGTCCTAGGCAATTCGTTTATTAATCCTTTGCAAAAAGAATCAGTATTTTATCGCACTTCTGTTAAAAATGTTAGAGTTGTGTCGAATATTGTGTACAAGGTAGGTTACAGTTGGACTATGAGTTGTATTGTGTTTACATAGGATGTGGAGTCGTGTCCTAGTAGGACACTTATATCCTAGGCCTCTCATATATAGCGAGGGTAGACACACAATGTAACCTATGCCAACATAATAGCACAGGAATGCAGGGGAAGCTGGCGGCTTGTGCCGGCGTCCAGGGCGACACGGTGCGGTATTGTAGCGGTGTCATGGGGAGGAGCGCCCATAGTCAGGTGAGGGAGTCCTGGACTAAGGGGTCCTCGGGCGTCCGTCCTGTCATCTATGGGCCATACTGATGGGTTGTGAAGATATGAAGAGCAAAGACTGTACCCGTGTCCGAATAAGACTCTCCTTGGCGTGGAAGGAAAGCTTGGCGAACGACTATGAAGATTCCATCTTATGTAACCGAGTCTATGTAACCCTAGATCCCCCCAGTGTCTATATAAACCGGAGGGTGTAGTCCGGAAAGGATATACTCAATACCTTAGTCATACATGCTATACTTCTAGGGTTTAGCCATTACGATATCGGGGTAGATCAACTCTTGTAATACTCATATTCATCAATATCAATCAAGTAGGAAGTAGGGTATTGCCTCCATAGAGAGGGCCCGAACCTGGGTAAACATCGTGTCCCCTGTCTCCTGTTACCATCAACCTTAGATGCACAGTTCAGGATCTCCTACCCAAGATCCGCCGGTTTTGACACCGACATTGGTGCTTTCATTGAGAGTTCCTCTGTGCTATCGCTGAAAGGTATGATGGCCCCTTCAATCGTCAATAATGACGCTGTCTGCGGAGAAACTTTCATCCCCAGACAGATCTTCGTGTTCGGCGGCTTTGCACTACGGGCCAACTCGTTTGGCCATCTGGAGCAGATCGAAAGCTACGCCCCTGGCCATCAGGTCAGATTCGGGAGCTTGAACTATGTCGCGGACATCCGTGGAGACTTGATCTTCGCCGGATTCGATGCCGCGGTGGCCGCTCCCGGTCACCCCGGTGACCATGGCCTAAACCTGTTATCGGGCCGCATCCAGGAGATCGCTCATGTAACCACTTTGGCCCTAGAGCCGGAGCGGGCCGTGCCATCCAAAGATGGGAGGATTAACGACACCTCGGACGCCGCAGATCCCACAGCGTTGGAGCCGCACATGGACCTGGTCTCATACGATGCCTATGCCACCGGAACGCTGGACTCGTCTCTGGCTGTAGGTTCCGAACCACGCAAGCCCATGGACGCTGAGCTTGATCATTTATCGATCTTCAAATTCAGCGCCGCAGACATCTTATAGCACTCGCCTTTGGGCGATGTGCTAAACTCATTAAAAAAACCTGTCCTTGGCAGAGGACTCTCAGCCGAACTATACCCGGCTCGAACTAGGGGCTGACGGTGGAGAATTGTGCTCCCCACCCACCACCCACTTCGTAGCCACAGTCGAGGATTCGACCGATACAGTTGATTATGACTCCGAGAATATCAACGGCATGGACAATGATGCCGATGACAACGAAGACCCCGTGGATAAAACTAATGAACAAGATGAACGGGAAGATAGGCAGGTTAGCCCTGCTAAACAGGCCACACATGAAGACTCGGAGGACAACAATTACCTTCCGCTCTTTGAGGATTAGGTGGGCCTCGGCACTGAGGATTTCATCATGCCTGAGGAACCTCGTGAGCAGGAGCGCTTTAAGCGCCAACTAATAGCCACTGCAAGGAGCTTGAAAAAGAAGCAGCAGCAGCTTCAAGCTGAGCAAGATCTGCTCAATGATAGATGGACCGAAGTCCTAGCCGCCGAAGAATACGGCCTTAGTGGACCAGCCAAAAGCTACCCGAAGCATAGATTGCTATCCCAGGGTGACGATGAGGCGCTGGAGCCCGTACCATCATCACACAATGCGGCAGGTCGACCACAACTAGGCCCAGGTAAAGCGGCAACTCAAGCCGAAAACCAGACTGCCCTACCTCGCAGTAAAAGCAAGAACAAAACAGCTCGGGGTTATACATGCGAACATCAACAAGACTTGGGTAGCAAAGCAGAACACTCAAGATCGATCTACAGATCGCAAGGACATACCTCGACACATGACGACGACCACCTATTCGGACGTGACAAACCTAGACACACCCGGGCTGAAAACCGCAAATGGACTTTATCGGAGATACGCCACAGTGTGGCCCAACATAGAGGCGCCGGACACCCTCTTTACTTCACAAATAAAGTAATGGAGCATGAATTCCCAGACGGGTTCAAACCCATGAGTATCAAATCATATGATGGAACAACGAATCCCGCGGTATGGATCGAGGACTTCCTCCTCCATATCCACATGGCCCGTGGAGATGACCTTCATGCCATCAAATACCTACAACTAAAACTCAAAGGACTAGCTCGGTACTGGTTAAACAGTCTGCCGGAAAATTCTATCGGGAGCTGGGTGGATTTGGAGGACGCCTTTCGCAACAACTTCCAAGGAACATATGTTCGACCACCTGACGCCGATGACTTGAGTACCATTGTACAACAGCCCGAAGAGTCGGCCAGAAAGCTCTGGACCAAGTTCCTAGTTAAAAAGAACCAAATCGTCGACTGTCCGGACACGGAGGCCATTACGGCCTTTAAACATAGCGTCCGGGGTGAATGGCTTGCACGCCACCTCGGTTAAGAAGGACCTAGATCCATGACAGCCCTTGACGCTCTAATGACCCGCTTTTGTGTGGGAGAAGACAACTGGCACGCTCATAGAAGCAACAGCGCCAGCGACTCGGGCACTTCCTAAATACGAGACGGCAATGGCAAGCCACGACGAAGCATACATAACAGTTGCAATGATAATGAAAGATCACACGACACAGTGGTCAATGCTGGATTTAGCAATCCCAAGACCGGCCAATGGAAAAAGCCATTCAAGGCAAATAGAGACAGACCATCCAAACTAGACAAGATATCGGACCGGCCCTGCCAGATTCATGGTCACCCCAATAAACCAGCTAATCACACCAACAGAAGCTGTTGGATCCTCAAGCAGGCCGCAGGCTCAACACCAGACACAATGGAAATGGGCCACCAGGCAATAGGGACAACGGAGCGGCTCACCAGCTAAATGCCGGAGGGCGGAAGCAATTTCCCCATGAAGATCGATCAAATCTGGAACAGAAATAGCAGTCCGACTTCCACTGCCCATCTCGTATAGCCGTTAAAACTATACCGCGCATACATAATTATGCACTCAAGATACCATGGGCATTGACGGAAGCACAATACAAACAAGTATGTAGGCACTCCAGTAACATTCTTTAACCGCTCTCCTATTTTATTTTGTTTCATTATCTCTTAAAAGCAGGTGGTGCAAAGGGGAAACACCTACGACCGACCCCATAGGAGTTCGGATCCGTACACTCACCTACGGGGCTCCCCCCTTCAAGGATTGTCCTCGCTGAGGACAGGCGGCACAGACGTGCGACAGGAGGTCCAAAAGAATTTTTTGTAGACCGCACTCTCTTCTCGAGCCTGTAACATGCCTTTTTCCTCTGCCTTCGACCCAGGACATATCAAATTGCCGGGGTCATGACCCTTACGCTATGTTTGGATGTATGCATTGGGAGCCTTGTCATTGCATTGGGTTGAATATCAATATCACACTATATTGGTATTGAGATTGAATGTCAATATTTTTTTTTGGATGCTTAGATATTCGGAACACAGACTTGATATTGAGGTCGAATGCCAAATGTTGTTTGGGTTGTCAATGTGAGGCATTGAATGGTATGAGACTTTGCTGGGAGATCAAGCAAAGAGGAGGCTGGACGCTAGACATGGGAGAGGGGAGATGGTCGGAGCTCTACGGAGAGAGGAAGGAGCCGGTCAGCAACACACCTGCGCGGGGCGGCAAAGTTCATGGTGGAGGCATGCCGGTCGCAGGAGATCATGGTGGAGGCGGGGTAGGAGGGCGGCGCCGGTCATTGGAGAGCTCTGGCGGGGTGGGAACGTGGCACCAACTGCTAGAGAGCTCCGGCGAGGCGGGAACATGGCATCGGCCGCTGGAACTTGGGGTGGAGACGAGGCGGGAGGGTGGCGCCGGCCACCGGATCTTGGGGTGCAAGCACACCGGCCGCCGGGGCTCGGTGTGGAGGCTGGCGGGATGGGCGCCGCTGCCGTTCGTCGAGACGGGAGGTACGAAGCCGGGTTGGTTTCGTTAGCGAACAGATAAGCACGCTATCCCCTTGAATCCCACCCAATGCCTAGCGATGTCGAGCACATAGGCTCCGAATTGGGCCAGCAGTTTTTTGCGTTAGGGACGGACCGCTCAATATTGAGCCCGAATGCCACGACTGAATGCCAAGACCAACCAAACGGTGGCATTCAGGATATTAGGCCCAGACAAATGCCAATACCCAATACTAGGCCTGAATGTAAACATCCAAACGGAGCGTTATGTATATCAAGTAACCATTGGCATACCACTCAGGTCCCAGTTCAAATTATCCGAATTAATCACTCGTGTCTTTTTGCAAAATGAATATGCCTCCTATGGTCGTTTCATAGATATACGCCGGCTTAACTTGCCAGGGGTTCGGTACGGGAACAAATGGGTTGCCAACAAAGTACGAATAGCTTTTACAGTGTACTTCGGCATCACGAGTTTGGCCTTATATGCATCAGCTCCGAATCATGTCTTGGGTCAATAGTTGGGTTGCCCGGCTCTTGTGCTTGCTACCCTATGTTCCGCTCTATCGGCTAGGGTAGTAAAGGGAGAAGTACTGCGATTGTGCTACCAATTCACCCGGTGACGCACCTCAGTAGAGAAAGCTGAAAACTG
Source organism: Triticum urartu (assembly GCF_003073215.2). Classification (NCBI taxonomy): domain Eukaryota; kingdom Viridiplantae; phylum Streptophyta; class Magnoliopsida; order Poales; family Poaceae; genus Triticum; species Triticum urartu. The sequence continues at coordinate 266,827,283 of NC_053023.1, forward strand.
ACTATCATGATGCGGCGAGAGCTGGTCAACCACTGAATGACTTATCGGAATCTCTAGTGATTCCTCCGTGTCACACGAAGGACCTCTTTTCCGGTCAATTATGTAAACGCATCACATGAGTAAGCCGCATACATGCTAGGGGCTATGTCGTAGGCCCACCATAAAACTCCTATGGCTAAGTGAAAGTGTTAATGCCCCTATAGTCTGGTTGCCTGGTTCGCCGCATTGACACCTCCTTCACGGACCAAGACGTTGGGTCAAGAGTGATCAGATGCTTTTTCGAACACCCTTGTACTTCCTACAAGTGGGCTGAAGCTGACGACTGGAAAACTTTCAGATTATATTAAATCGACAGCACAGGAGGAACACAAGATTTCGAGAAAAACATACAAATAGATTTACTATAAAATTGTCTCATACAATTCTCATACACTTCACTCGAACATTATGTCTTTTGAGCATTAACCCTCTATCAAGCGGGCAGCTACAAGGACGTCTTCAAAATAATGTTACGGTTCATGGCGGTCCTTGCCCTTGGGTGGACTCTTCACCGCAGCGTCGATGGCCTTCATATTACCCCAGAATGTCTTGACTCGGGCAAAAGCCATCCGTGCACCTTCAACACACACCGATCTCTTCACAGTGTCGATACGTGGCACTGCGTCAACAAGCCGCTGCACCAAGCCGAAGTAACTGTTCGGAACATGCTCAGTTGGCCATAACCGGATTATGACGTTCTTCATGGCAGCACCAGATATCCTATGAAGCTCGGCCCACTGGGACATCTGCCCATTCAGCAACAGGGGTGCTTCGAGGTGCCAAATTGTGACTAGAAAAGCTTCTCCGTTGCGTACCCGTCTCACTCCTGATAATACTGCACCGCATTGGAAGAACTCTTCGGCAAGTCTAAAAACTCGTTCGAAGAACTCCACAATTGGTTAACCTGAGCATAGTTCGGATCACCGAACTTAGCCTCTAGCAAAAATGGCTTACTAGCTGCAATGTCCCCAGCCTGCCGGATCTCCTGACGGGCTGCTCTGGATTCAAACTATGCTTCTCTTGCCTCTCATAGGACCTTGTCAATTTCAGCCGTTTTGGCTTCATTCTCCTTCTCAAGGAGTTCACACCGGCTAGCAGCACTTTTTAGCTCGAGAGCCATCGTGGATATCTTCTCCTCGTCTTGACGCCAAGCAGCTCGTTCGGCTTTTAACTCAGCCGATGCCTTCTCGATAGCCGCATTACTACACCGGCCCTGCTCCTTGGCTCGGGCTAGCTCCGCCCGAAGAATTTCAATGGTGGCAGCCCCATCTGCAGCTAGGCACAACTTTTAGCATCATCCTTATATCACAAAATTGTATGCACAAGGACTGATATGAATACATACCTTGCGACTCGTCAAGACGCATATTGATTAACGTAATGTCATCCCCGGCTACATCAAGCTTCCATTGCAGCTCGGCAATATCCATAGTCTAGGAAGTAGCAAGGGGGGAAGCAACCTGTGTTCAAAGTTAATCAGATTAGTCCTTGGATATTTCTTTTGATCCTCCGTTTGCTTCCTATGGGAAGGCAACCTGAGTCTCAGGGGCTACTGTTATACACAGGTGTATTTTCTGAATAAAACACAATTGCACATATTACAGTACAAACCTCGAAGCCTCTCAGCAGACTTGCAAAGGCCTCATTCAATCCGCTCTTTGCTGATAGGAACTTTTTTTACCACCGTACCCATCAAGGTACGATGGTCCTCTGAAACGGACACCTGCCGCAGCATGTTTATTAAGATATCCGGCGCCTCTGGGTCTCCAGAGGCAGCTGTAGGAGTACGGTCACCCTTTGAAGGGATCCGTCTATTTGTATCCGGTTGCATTCCGGCTTGTCCGGGGACTTCATTGTTGTTCCCCGGACCCCGGGCCGCCGAAGTATCACCTTCTTGTAGCGTCTTCGTCATCCCTGGCACCACTTGTTGGTCGGGGGAGACCCTATGCGACAACACCTCAAAGTCATCTGCCCTATTGGACGGAGAAGCCGGTGGGGGCGTCTTGCTTTCCATCATCTCCGGGAGAAGGTCCCCCGAGGAAGAGGATTGTTGAAGGGGGCTACGCGCTGAGCTGCAACAAAATATATATTCCAGGCATCATAAGAAAAGAACGGGATATGTTTAAAAGAACCTTGTTCACTTACGGTTTGGCCGGAGGCTTGTACTCGTCATGAGACTGCGCTTCGACGTCCTCCAGGCCTGGGCCGTCCCCTAGAGGCACCTTGCCTCACTTAGGAGCCAGCTTCTCCCAATCTTCGGAGGCGGCCCTCTTCTTCCTACGAGGGAAGGAGATAGTGGCCCCCCCTTCACTTTTGTCTTCGGATGAGGGGACTTTTATTCCTTCGGACGCAAAGTCCGAGGTTCCCTGGGAATAGAGGCCATCCTTGGTCCTCTTCCCTCCGCCTCGTCCTCCTTCTTCGGCATCTGGTATGGTGCTGGGGCCAGCATGCTTGTTAGGACAGGATTTGCTGGGCCCTCGGGCAGAGGGGCCGAACACATAATCAGTTTCGCCTTCTTTATCTAGCCCTGGAAAAAGATAGCTTGCTCAATACCATATTACTGTATGCATGACCACAAAGTATTCGAAAGCCAAGTGCTTACCGGGGTATCCGGACGATTACAGTTAAGGTCGGCGTCCTCAGTAGTATTCGGCCAATGTTTCCGCTTCTCGAAAAATAACTTCCACATCCCTTCGTGTGTGGGTTGAAGTTTTGGAGGGTTTGTGGTCCTTCTGGATTAAACTCCCACATGCGGCGAGGCCTGTGCTGGCAGGGCAGGATTCGGCGAACTAACATCACTTGGAATACACTGACGAGATCGATATCTCTCTCGAGGAGGGTTCGGATGCGGCTTTGTAAGGTCCGCACTTCATCCACTAATCCCCAGTCTAGCCCCTTGTTGACCCATGACGCGAGCCATAACAGTGGGCTGGGACGGAAGGTGGGGGCAGCTACCCATTTAGCACTGCGGGGCTCCATAATATAAGACCACTCCCGTTGCGAGTAATTTGAAGCCTCGGAAAAAGAACCTTTTGGCCAGGGAGTGTTGGCGAGTTGGCTGATTGTAGCACCGCCGCACTTCGTCTGTTCCCCGTCGACTACCTTCGGCTTCACACTAAAGGTTTTGAGCCATAAGCCGAAGTGCTAGGGGATTCGAAGGAAGGCCTCGCATGTAATGATAAACGCCGAGACATGGAGGATAGAGTCCGGGGCAAGATCGTGAAAATCTAGTCTGTAATAAAACATTAGCCCTCGGACAAAGGGGTGAAGACCAAACCCTAACCCCCGGAGGAAGTGGGAGACGAATACCACCCTCTCGCCAGATCTGGGGGTCAAGATAACTTGTCCTTGAGCAGGAAGCCGGTGGTGGATTTCTGCGGTCAGATATCTTGCCGCTCGAAGCTTTGTTATATCCTCCTCAGTAACGGAGGAAGCCACCCATCGGCCTTGGGAGCTGGATCCAGACATGATGGGAAGGCTGAAAGCAATGGAGTCGAACTTTGGGTGCCGGAACTCGGGGTTGGGGAGGCTTAGGAGAGGTTTGGCATAAAAAAGACGGCCCTTGGTTCCTTTATATACACCTTTGGTATTGAACGTCTCCTCTTAAGCCTAAGAACCTACCTATTCCTACGGAATCTTTCTCGTGGGACGGTTGGGTTACCCACGCTCGTATTGATGAAAATCCCGTAATAAGGGGGACACGATATCTGCTTTGACAAGGCGTGCCAATGACAACCGTGTCTCGGAACATGGGGTGAAAACGGTTCGAAATTATGACCGGGCAGGCGTGACGTCATACTACTAAAGTTGTCAACACATTGGACTCGCGTGTTATTATGTTCTCTTTGCGGTTGTGTGCGGTGTGTCTTACAGGTCTGGACAAGATCAATTTGTCTGGAGACTATTCAGGAGTTCAGAAGGAGGAACCCGCCTTGCAATGTCGAAGACAGCACTACGCGCTGGATACCTTGCCATTGAAGCCAGGTTCAGGGGCTACTAAGGGAGTCCTAGACTAAGGGGTCCTCGGGCGTCTGGCATGTCATCTATGGGCCGGACTGATGGACTGTGAAGATATGAAGACCGAAGATTGTACTCGTGTTCGGATAAGACTCTCCTTGGCGTGGAAGGCAAGCTTGGCGAATGACTATGAAGATTCCATCTTATGTAACCGACTCTATGTAACCCTAGATCCACTCGATGTCTATATAAACCGGAGGGTGTAGTCCGGAAAGGATATACTCAATACCTTAGTCATACAGGCTAGACTTCTAGGGTTTAGCCATTACGATCTCGTGGTAGATCAACTCTTGTAATACTCATATTCATCATTATCAATCAAGCAGGAAGTAGGATATTACCTCCATAGAGAGGGTGTGAACCTGGGTAAACATCGTGTCCCCTGTCTCCTGTTACCATCAACCTTAGACGCATAGTTCGGGACCCCCTACCCGAGACCATGGGGAGGAGCGCTCGTAGTCAGGCCCCGGGGATGTAGCCATATCTGTGAACCTTGTTAACAAATCTCGGTGTCGTGCTCATGTGATTGCTTGGACCTCGGATGATCAACGGTATGCCTCAGATTTATTCTAACAAGTGGTATAATCAGCTAGGTTGTTCGGAGCTTGTGGATTGTTGATTAGAGGAAAAATCGAGTTTGAGATGCAGCCGGTGACAGTGTGGTTCTGGACGAGATGGGAAAAGGCAATCAGAGCAGCAGGCAAGCACGGTTTTCGGTGGGACATGTAGCAGGCTCGTGACAAGATCGGATTGATCAAATCGATCCGCGTGTGTGTGGCAAGCATGGGTGGAGGCAGGCAGGCGCTCGGTGGTGGTGGCCTAAGCGCAACAGTGCACGGACAGGCCTAGGCCCTGGTGCGGTTGAGCCACGGACCATATGAGGGTGCACAGATGATGGCTGCAAGGCCCATGGTGCGTTGCTGACTGAAGCGCAGGGAAGGGCCAGGTAATGGGCATTGTCGCTGGTTCGCTGGAGATTGATGTGTGTGAGCTGCGTACAGTTGAGATTTGTTTGAAGACCAAAAAAGGGCTGAGTCCTTGTGTGACACGGACTGAGGCATGTCAATTGGCAAGGAAAAAGTCTATCAAAGGATTTGACAAAGTAAATAGCTAGCATTGAGAGGTGAGCCTAGGAGCTACACCACGTGAAGACCAACATTGTTTTGGTTGAATTTCTACTAGTACTGGGAGGTGACCACGTTAGGTTTGCTAATGTACTTTGGCATCATGGAAAGAAGCTCGGTTATTTTTCGCAAGGTCAACCGTACAAAGAATCATGACGCCATCGGGCATCTGGTTTGAGGTGGAGAAGTTCATCAGAACTAAAAACCTTGGGTTATGACAGGCAAGGACGAAAGATTTGTTGGTGCAACATTGATGCTTGAAGGCATTGCCGGAAGTCATGTCAGCTAAGATGGAATTATCATGTGATGGATGGAGATTCTTTGAAGACGATTTGGGAGCCTCGAGCGTGTCATGCAGCCGGAATAGTTCGGTTGGGTCAGACCGGACAGTCTGACGGGATCGACGCGAGTCGGTTGGTACATGAGACGGTGGTGGGATCGGCGACAACGACATAGGAGCGTGATGCTGATGGTGGCCGACTTCTGGGGCGTGGAAACATGTGGCGGAGGCCCGAGGGCCTGTGCGGCTCCGACAAGACTATGGCACGGGGTTGATTCAAGATGGTGTGCCCAAGGATCTAGAAATCGATGGGGCGCGAGGGTGGACTGATCATCTACCATGGAATCATGTTGAAGGTGGAGCCGAAGTTTGGAAATCTTCACTCGGTGTTGTTTGAGGGGCTACAACGTAAGTGCAAAGAGAGTCGAAGCCTATTCAGTGGGGGGGGAAGCGAGTGACACGTAGTTTGGAATGGAGCCCAGTGGTCTGATGGAAGCATGAAACTCGTCATCGGTCGGTGATGATCGATGGTAGTCTGTAGTGGGGGTTGATTGGTGTGGGTTCGAGAGCCTTGAGACTCGACCGGCACAGCAGAGGCTCGACGCAGTAATAGCGGTGAGGCTTGCAGTATGCATGGGAACATGGAGACGGGCCAAGGCTATGGTGGTCATACATGTGGTGAGACAACTACGAATTTGACTCGGGATGACTACAAGCAATGGTGAAATTCCTTCAAGTTTCAAACAGGAACTCAAGAAATGAGCGGTGATGTTGAGTTCAGGTAACTCTTATGTGTAACACCCAATATGTGAGTTGTTCACTTTCATGCAGGTCATTGACAATCTGTGTGTGAGGGCACTGGACGGATACTCTGTAAGTTAGGAGCACAAACTAGAGTAACAAGGAACTTAATTTTGCTCGAGTGTTGACTGTGGTCAACAAAAGAATGGACTACAAGTTGTAGGTGGAGTCACATGGAGTCTTTGAAGTAGCAGCGGTGCTCGTGGGATAAGCTCAAATCCAATGTACACGGAAGTTTGATGGAATGATGAATTCAAGGTGGTGGAGAATATTCGCCAAGGTGGAGTTTGTTAGAGTTGTGTCGAATATTGTGTACAAGGTAGGTTACAGTTGGACTATGAGTTGTATTGTGTTTACATAGGATGTGGAGTCGTGTCCTAGTAGGCCACTTGTATCCTAGGCCTCTCATATCTAGCGAGCGAAGACACACAATGTAACCTATGCCAACATAATAGCACAGGAACGTAGGGTAAGCCGGCGGCTTGTGCCGGCGTCTAGGGCGACCGGGTGCGGTATTGTAGCGGTATCATGGCGAGGAGCGCCCATAGTCAGGCCCCAGGGATGTAGCCATATTAGTGAACCTCGTTAACAAATCTCGGTGTCATGCTCGTGTGATTGCTTGGTCCTTGGATGATCAACGGTATGCCTTGGATTTATTCTAACAAAAAATAAAAACTAATCTCCTGGGCGCAAAAGTTTCTGTTTTTAATCCTCAATGTTTCTGTGCAACTGTGGCTCAAAACCAATTTGAACAGCCCTTGCAAAAGTGGATCCAACGCTCTTCTACTCGAAAGGCATCCGTATGAAGCAGTATGTGCCACACGGGGTGATGAACATGGTCTTCTCTTCGTCTTCCCTGGACATAAAGATCTGATGATATCTAGAGTATGCATCCAGAAAAGAAAGGAGGTCATACCCTGAGGTGGAATCCACAATCTGATCGATGCGCTACAAGGGAAGTGGGTCCTTCGGGCATTTTAGATCTGTAAAATTTATGCACAGCCTCCATTTCCCATTGGCCTTGCACACCACCACAAGATTTGCTAACCATGTTGGATGTAGTACTCCTATGATGTGACCAGCTGCCTCATGTTTCTTGATCTCTTCGGCAATGAACTTCTACCGCTCCAAGGCTTGCTTTTGGACCTTCTGCTTGACAGGTTGGGCATGTGGGCAGACAGCTAGGTGGTGCTCTATTACCTCCCTAGGAACACCGGGGATATCAGATAGTTGCCAGGCAAACACATCGATATTCGCCCACAGGAGGGTAACAAGTGTGCTTTACTATTTGTCATCAAGAGTGGCACTGATAGTGAAGGTACCATCAGCGCCAGCCAGCCCTGCCGGGACCTTTTTCACAGCGGGTGCATCAGCCTTGGACTTTATGCTATTGGAACTCTCCGGCAAGTCAACGACAGGTGCATCGTACTCTGAAGAGGTACGCTTCTCGGATTCCTTGCTGGTGTCCCTATTGCATCCTTCTCGTCTGACGGAATGGAAATCATGCCTATCGGCCCTGGCATCTTCAAGGTGTTGTAGGCATAGTCGTATGCCTCCATGAACTTAGCCAGGGCTGAGCGACCAAGGATTCCATTGTACGGCATGGGGAGGTCGACCACATCAAACACGATCTTATCAATCTAGTAATTAAAGTCTCCCCCGAGTATCACCGACAACGTGATCTTCCCCTTAGGACGACTCCTCCCGGGGTTGATTCCTTGAAACATGCCCGTGACCTTGATCTCTTCCTATGCTATCTGAAGTTTGCTCTTAACCTTTGGAGAAATCATATTTAACTCGGCCCCGCCATCAACCAACATCTTTGTGACTTTGTGGTTGCAAATTGTTGGTGAGACCAACAATAGCAAGCACCCTACCGCAGTGGTGCAGTCAGGGTGGTCCTCTTCGTCAAAGATAATTGGTGTGTAGGACCACTTGAGCGGCCTCTGAGAAACTACTGCTGGCTCCACGAGATTGACTTCACACGCCCACTGTTTCAGTTGGCGGTGAGAGGAGTGCAGAGATGCACCCCGTTAGTGCACATGGCGTTAGTGGCTTTCAGGAATTCCTGCTCGCTGGTTTCCTCTTCATCCCCTCCATCACTCTCATCATTGCAATCCTCCCTCTCATGGCTTCTGGCTGGTTTTCGTTGATCCTTAGGAGTCTTGCCGGGGCGGCTTGCTCTGCCACCTCGGCCCTTCCCACTAGTGCCATTCTGACCTTTCTCGTTATCCCACTTCTCATACTCAGCTCTCTGTTTCTTGACAAGCTGCTCAACCTGGTGACACTTTTGGAGATTGTGCCCTTGGTCCAATGAATCTTGCAGTACAGCTGATCACCTTTCCCTGCCTTCTCGATAGCTGCGGCTTCTCGGCAGTCGGTGCACGTGGTAACTTACTTGCCGGGTACCTCGGTCTTAGTCTTCTTGATGGTACTAAGCGTGCCTGATCCCTCAATGGTCATCACTGCCTTATCTTTGTGCCTTTTATTGTGCTTCTTGTTCTTCTTCTTCTGACTGGTGGCCTCGTCATCATCCTCTGAGTCGACATTGGTGCCATCCTCTTCTTCGAGGAGCCTCCTCCCCTCTTCTACTTGAGCACACTTATCCACTAGAGTGTAGAGCTCCTTCATAGTCTTCGGCTATCGAAAGTTCATCTTACAACGCATCCGACGATTGCACACATTGGACTGAAACGTAGCTATCACAGTTGCCTGGTGGTGTCTGGAATATTCCTATGGTCTCGACTGAAACTCTGCATGTACTTCCGCAAAGACTCTCCTTCCTTCTGCGAGAGAAGCTGCAAGTCGCTGGGCCGCCCTGGTTCTTGATGGCCGCCAGTGAAGGCGCCAATGAACTCATGGCACAGGTCAGCCCAGGTTGAAATGGAGTTCTCCGGCAGGTGCATCAGCCATGTCCTCACATTTGGCTTGAGCGCCAAAGGGAAGTAGTTGGCGAACACCTTCTCATCTCTTCCTTCGGCAGCTTGAACAACGATGGGTGTAGATGCTCAAGAACTCTGCCGGGTTCAGTCTCCTGTCGTACTTCTCTGGTATCTCTGGCTTGAACATGCGAGCGGATGGCCAGTGAACTTGCCGCAACTCATGGGTGAAGGTAGGGCACCCATCTTCGAAAGGCAGGTACACGCCTTCGGCGAGTGCAGGCTCGTCGACATTGGGGCCATCATGCCTGTCAGACTAGCGGTGGGTGTTGCGGCGTCGCTCAATGGTGACACGCTCGCCTTCCATTTGCCTATTCTCCAGGGCTCACCATTGGTCTTGATGCGCTCAAGGGTCGAACAACGCCATCGAGAAGTCGTCAGGTTCTTGGTCGCGCGGCTGCTGCGCTGGCAGCTGTGGAGGGGACCGCACCGTAGGAGTGGCCCCTTCCGCACGACCAGCAGCGTGGACCGTTGTCGTCACCTGGGGAGGCCGTGGTGGGCTAGCTCATTGCGATCCTCCCGCCTCGGCGAAACCAATCAGGCTCAGAATGGCAGCTCTCCATCCGTCCATCTGATTGGCTTCCAGCAGAAATCTCAACAGCAGCTAGGCCCGCGCCATGGTCCCCGAAGCGGTGCTTGGCATGGATGTTGATGAAGATCGTAACGTCGCCCGTCCCCTAATAGTGTCGGTAGTTCCCGCGCCGTGTTCTCGTCGCTGTGAGCCAGTTGCCAAGATGGCGTGGTTATGAGGTGGAGGCACTTGTTGACCGGCGGGTCCGTCTGGTGCATTGGCTGGGTCAGCTTGCTCTGGGGGTGGCGCATGTACTGCGGTCATGCCCGTAGCGGGGGCAGCCCGAGGATTACAATCCGCCCCAGAGTGAGTGCCACCGCTATGGCTATGCCCTTCGGCCGAGCGGAGAGGTGCAGACGGAATGATCTCTCCACCTGTACCTCGCGGAGCGTGGCCACTGGGATGATGTTGGTGTTGTCCTTCTCCGGTGCCTCCTGCTCCCGTTTCGGCTACATGGGAGGTGGTGACGATGCCGCCTGCAGCATCTGTGATCACACACGGTGGGGCCTTCGAGGAGGACAGCTGGGCAGCAGCACCAGGTTTCTTCTTGGGCGCCATAGATGATGGAGCCACTGATGATGAAGACGATGATGAAGATGATGCACTACGTACGCTTCTTGGGTTCCCACAAGCGCCGCCCCCTACCTAGCGCGCCAAAGATGTCGTGGGAAACCACGACCACCTATACAGCCATGAGCCTCTTATGGTTCATCAAGTAGGATGAGCACCTTGCACAAAGAGCGGAGAGCTTCGCGCAGCACATCCAAGATCACACGGGCGATTTTACCAGGTTCGAGCACCGTGAGCCATAAAACTCTACTCCTGCTTTGGTGTATTGATGATGGATGGTGGTGGAGACACAATGCTCTAGCCCAGTAGGGTGGCCTAGGGGTGAGAGTATCTACGCGCGTATGAGTGTACAAGGGTCCGAATCCTCTCTATGGCTGCCATGGGCCCCCTTTTATAGTTCAAGGGGTTACCACAATGGCAATCCAGTCATTATGCACTGATTAGATAGCAAACAGTGCTATCATACCTAACATTGTAGACGGGCCAGAGCGCATTAAATGCACCACTTAGTGTCACGTCAGAGCTTGCTCGGCAAGCCTTGCCGAGCTGTTCGGCCATCTTCTCTCCTGTCCGTGTGACACATCACTGGACGGGTGTCATTTGGAGGTGATTTCTGTAGGTAGTGGCTGCCATGTGGCAAGGAAAAGCCACTTAGTCACTTGGAGGCTTGACACCACACTGATTGATGACTTGCTGTTGCTGTGAGGTGGTGCACTGGAGCCTTGGCGGAGTAGTTTGCCTCCGTAAGCCCCGGCAGTCCTGTGGGACAGCCTTGAGGCTTGCTTCTGGGGTAACCCCGACCTCCTCAGGCTCGCCGGCCCGTCAAGGGACGTCTCCCTTAGTGGTATCTTGCTTCTCTGGCTTGACTTGGTCTTCTTGGTCTGCAATCTGATTCTTCAAAGAGCTGATCTCTTGAGCTTGTTCTGGTCTTGGATGTTGTGATCTCGATCTTAGGCCTGTGCACAGTCTGGGCAACAGACCCAGGGTTTGTTGCAACAACACCTATTATTCTCCAGTGATGACTGCCTCACACTGCGGCCGAACAAGTAAACCCTCGTACCCACTCTGCATGGGAAACAATTGTCGACTCTTCCTTGGCTCCGGGTCGTTCCCTTATGTAACGCCCCAAGACCGGAGCGTCGGGTGCCTTCCTTGATTTCCGGGTTTTGTCGTGTGTTTTGTTTGGTTCGTTGCATTTCATCTTTGCATCATGTGCATTGCATCATGTCATCATGTCATAAGTCTTTTGCATCTCTACTAAATAATTTTTATGGATCTTCGATCCATTTAAATCGAGGGAAGAGTGACTTCTCTTTATAACATTATCCTCCTAATATTTAGGGAGCTATTATAAATATTCCATTAATTTGGATTCACCCATAAACACTTGCAAAGTAATTCCCCATGCCTTTGTCCCATTCATCATCTCCTTCTCCTTTCGTTCTATTTCCTTTCTTTTGCAAGTGCCATTTTCCCCTTCTCCATTAATGTTCATTCTTTTCCTATAAATTCTTGACCATGCCTTCAACCTCTCTGTCAAATTTCAGATCCTTTGAAGTTGTTTTGGTTAGGTTCAAAAATGCCTCAAGTTTGAATCATATTTAAAATTGTTTTATTTTTCTACCTCTAAAAATATCCAAGACAATTTTATCAAATAGAGTATAGTTCCAGGAGATAGAGGATATTTTTTATATATGAAAAACTCCTCTTCTAGCCCCCTGGCCTTTTTCTTTTATTGTAACTGTTTATCTAAATAAACAGGAAGTATACGATAAAAGAAAAGGTGTTCCTGGGCGACCTCCTTAGGCCCAGCCACAGCCAGGCCTACCCACCTTGGGCCAAGGCCCATCCTTCCCCGCAGCCCACCTAAACCCTCTATAAACCTAGGCCCGGCCGATCACCTCTCTAACCCTAGCCGATCGAGCAGCAGCTCATCTCGATCCCCGTCCTCCTCGTTCCCCATCTCCCTCACGCGCCACCCACAGGAACGGCACGCGCTGCGCCCTCATCCTGATCCCCTCCTACCCGTGCTCCTCGTCCGGCCCCGCCGTCCAGCCGCGATGTGCCCTCAAGCGCCTCGCCTCACCGCTGCCTCCCCGCCGCCCTGCAGCATCTCGTCAGACCGCGCCTGCTGCAGCTGCTCTTCCCGCGCGCCGCCGGGCCTCCCCGCTGCCAGCACCATCGCCTCCCCGCCATGGCGTCGCCACGAAGCACCCATCCACTGGCTCGGTCGCTCCTCTGCTCCCATTTTCCCTCTGCTGCTTCACCGGTTCCTCTGCTCCATCATCTCTGCCCCGCGCCTCAACTCTGCGCCGTCCCCGTCGCCCTCCTTGCCTTGCTCCGGCCTCCTCTTCTGCACGACCCGAGGGTGTCCCTACTCATCATGCTTGCACGCCCAACGACCACCTCGGACCGCCAGCAACCTCTCCCGCTTCGCCTCCGTGCCTGCTTGCTACAGCTGCCATGACCCACCACTACCTTGCACCACCATCACCACGGCCGACCTCGCAGGCCACTCCATGCTTCTCCTAGAGGCCCTTGTTTCCTTGTCTGCTCGGCTACAAGTGCATCGGCAGGCGTTCAGAGCACCGGGGCACTGGTTGCCTCTATTTGCGGGTGCTTCGTTTTGTGCTTCATGGAAACGTCGCCAAGTACCTCTACGATCACTGTATCACCAAGATCACCCGGTCCAAGACCACCTCAAGTTCGAATACCGCACGGTTACGCCAAGTTCATCTACGAAACGTGTACATCTACTCCGTCAAGACCGGACCGACAAGTACCTCAACGTCATATGTACAACGAACATCGCCGAAGACCCGGATAGCAAAACGTCAAGTACCTATGACCGAAGAACGCCATGTACCTCTCCGAAAAACGAACATGTACCACTATGTCCGAAGACCTCGAACCCGTCAAGTCCGACAACGATTGTGCACAACTACCGACGACGTGCATGTTGCCAAGTACCCTCTCCAGATCGTCATGTTCGACTACCGATAAACATGTACCACTACCAACACCGAGATCGCGAGAACCTCTATCGTCGACCCTAGAGCGTGCGAGAACAACTACTTCCACTACCGCCGTCGCGAGAACGTCTACTTCCTCTACTTTGCACCGAACGAGAACTATTTCACTTGCACGCTTCTAAGGTATAACCTCGAGACGACGTCCATGAACGAATGCTTGCAATGTTTGAGATGCTCGGGTTTTGCACTGTGTCCAAATTGTCACTCGTTTCCATGTCGCCAACTCGTGGGACACCCGGAATCCGGGAGCGCCCCACCATCTTTTGCACGCATCCGCACACTTCTCCTTTGCATTGGTATCTCAATTGAGTTACTGGAACTTTCACGCTGCCGTGGCACTGTTTTCATTACCGTTGCCGTGGCACCCCTTTCCTTTCCACCACGGTGACAAATGCTTCATAACATGCTCATGTCAACATTTTCATAAATGGCATAAAACTTGCATATGTCATCCGCATCATGATAACAACATTTAAAATGCTTAAAATTGGTGTTTGCTTCAAATTGCTAAATAACATATGGGGATTTTCAGGAATTGTTGTTTGTTATTTCCGGCCTGATTTAAACTTGCCTAGATAGGTAGTTTTGTTGTGCTTCACCCCTTGCCATGTTAATCAACATTTAATATTGTTGGGTACATAAACGAGATTGAAGTAAATAACTTGTTGTGGTGTTTTGTCAATATGCAACTCGTTGCATATTGATCTCCACTTAATTTGTAGGTTTGCTTGTGCACTTTGCCATGCCATGCATATCTAAACCGGACATGCATCATACTTGATTGTGCATCATGCCATGCTTATGTGGTGGTTGTTTACTATGTTGTTTGCTTCTTTCCGGTGTTGCTTCTTCGGTTTGGTTCCGATAATGTCATGTTTGTGAGGATCCGTTCGACAATGTCCGTTTGTCTTCTTCTTGGACTCGTTCTTCTTCCTTGCAGGATCTCAGGGAAGATGACCATACCCTCGAACTCACTTCTATCTTTGCTTGTTAGTTTCTCGCTCTTTTGCTATGCCTTTGCTACGATACCTACCACTTGCTTTATCATGCCTCCCATATTGCCATGTCAAACCTCTAAACCACCTTGTCCTAGCAAACCGTTTTGAGTCATGCCTCCCATAGAGCCTTCCCCGACATAGGAGCCCCCTGCTTGATCGAATCATTGGCGTTGTTGAGTGTAGAAACATGTTTTGAGTCATTTAGGATTATATATATCGGAGAGTAGGATTCTTTTTACTCCTCAGTCCCTTCATTGCTCTGGTGAGGTATCCTGACGTAGAGTATTGACTCTTCTCTCCTCAAATTTCACTAAAAAAATTAGGATCACGCGGGTATCTTGGAATCGTTCCGATGGTTTTTTGACGAGAACATTGTTCTTGGTGCCTCCTGACATTTAGGGGTTGTGGCAGTGTCCTGGGGAGTTGAGCTCCGAGGTGTTGTCGTCACAATTTTATTGTTGCAATTCTGGAATACCTGAGTTTCGCTGACATCAAAAATCTCCTTTATGCAGTTGTTGGTGAGATAACCTCGACGCCACCCAGTACTGGCGCAGGAGTTCGGGAGTATTGCTATAACTCGTATAACGGATGCTTTTCGAAGGTTGAGGTAAATGATTTCCGAAGGTTTCTTGGTTATGTGTTGAAGGATGGATACATCTGGATGTAGGATTTGCTAGTTTTGGGTGAGATATTATGCTTCTCCTATATCCCCAACACCTGATTGCATAACTGGAAAATTTCGGGAGTTTATAAGTGGGAATTCAAGTAGCTCCTAGGATATCTTTCCGACATATGTATGGTATGAAATTGGGGTTCGACGTCTAGTGGTCCGCCTATCCACGGTTGGTTTTACAGTGGTCTCGTTGTGTCTTAAAGAGTCCTTGGCTATGCTGACTCGGGGACTCTTCGTATGTCATGTGCACTGCCTTGTACATGATGGTGATGTACGATCGAGCCCGTGTGGGCCCCACCACGAAAACTTCGGATGAAATCTCTATCATATGTTTGTTCAGGCTTATTCTGCAAGCCAATCCTTTGTTTTTGTTTGGAGTTGTGGTATTCGAGTTGCTTCGAAGTCAAATGCTGATTCCATACCTTTTCTAAGCGGTGTTCTCATATTTCTATGTGGATACTAATCCTTCTTGATCATCGAGATTGTCATGTCAATCCTTTTCAACCGGTGTGTTTTCTCTTCAAGTGGATCCGTTCATTTTCAACATCCGCAAGATTCAATCTCTACTTTCTCAACGGTGTTCGTTTCATCCATCCCAAGTTGTCTTTATTGTCCCTCCCTCCCACCCTTTTTTCTTCAAGGAATCAGAGTCCTGAATCAACTATCGACTTTTATTCATGTGAAGTCTCTTCATCCTTTTCTTTCAAGTTTCGATCTGGTGATTTATCATGGAGATTCTAACGGAGCCTCAAGTTCATTATTCTTCATTCTTTTTCTTATCCGGTGTTTTCAATTCAAGCGTTATTGATCATATCTTTTTCCTCATTTCAAATACCTCCTCATGCCGCTACTCTTCATATTAATTCATTTCTCGCTATTCAATTGTTCCGGAGTGCTCAAGATACCTCTAAGATTTGTGTTTCCACTCTGCTTTCGTTCAAGATCTTTCGAGGATGTTCTCTCATTCAAGCCTTTTAATTCAACCGGTGCAATCTATCTTCCAAGCGATCTTTTCGATGGTGTTTATTTTGAGTGGGCCCTAACCCATAGGTCTTTTCCCAGGATCTTACCCGACTCTTGTAATCTTCCATGAAGTTACTCTCAAACTTCTTTTCGAAGTTTGACATAAGAATGATTTATCATCAGTCAAATGTCTTTCTCCAAGATCTTTCAAATTATTTTCATCGTTGGTTCAACATTTCTATTTTTTCATTCCGGAGTGCCCCAATAATTCTTGGTGGTGCTTCTCATCGTCATTATCAACATTTGAAGACCGAAGAAAGGTTTCTCTTAAATCTTGGTCCGTTCTCTTCAAGATTCATGGTTCTAGCTTATTGCCTCATCATTGTATTCGACTGTCAAAATTCTTTTCACCTATCCGGAGCAATCCAGGAGTCTTTTTAATTTGATTCTCCGAAGGCCATTATTTCGGATTTATTCATTCTAAGCTTTCAGCTCTCGTTCTCCAAATCTGACCGGTGCTTCGCTCAAGTATTCTCCAATCAGTTCTTGATCTCTTTCATTCTCTTGTGTCTAAACTCTATCAGGTATCTTCGTTTATTTCATTTGATAATCCTTCCCGGTGTTTCTTCATGTTTTATTCATTCTTTTTCAATTCTTACGGTGGTTCTTCCAAGATTCTTCTTCCTTCGTTTATCATATCAATGTATTCGTTGTTTTCAATCCTACCGGTGGATCGTTGAAGTCTGTCTTATGTTTGCTCCATATCCCTTTTAATCCTTTTCCACGAGAACAAGTAGTATGCTAAATCCGTTGCTTGTCATCAATTTAAATTGGTGAAGGATATGCATAACATAATTATTATTCTTGTTTCATCTAAGTGATTAATTCCTTATTCCGGAGTGGTTCATCATATCACATTCTTGGTTCGGGATGTTTTATCTTTCTTTCCCAGAGTTCAAAGCTCTCTCAATTTTCTCGTCATGAAGATCCATCTAATCATTGCAAGTCTTCACCTTGTTCTTTCAACTTCTCTTTCATTTCGATTGATCATTTCTTTTGTTACCGGAGTTCTTCATGAAGGTTCTACATGATGGGTAATCAAGGATTTAATTACTTTTCGAAGTGTTCATCGAGATTCTATTCAGAGGAGCTCATGCATTCTTCATCTTGCAATCCGGAGTGCAATCCGTTCACGCATATATTTTGAGGTGCTGCTATGTCATTCTTCATAACTTGAGTTCATGTTTCATGATTCACATATTGTCAGGAATGAGGTATCTTAAATCCATCAATCTCTTCATTAGAGTTATCTTGTATATATTTCACCTAAAGCCTTCCATTGGGAATGTTGCCATTACGATGCTTATCTATGATCCAATTTCCACTCCTCATCTCGATGAAGGAGTTTGCATCTCCGTGTTGCTCTCAATCCAACTGATTGTTTTTGTTAGTGGCTGGTCTTCACCTCATAATTTGGGGATGTTTCCCTTAAGACCATTGGAAATCATATCTTTTGTTGTTGGTTTTCGAACAACTCCATTCGTCCCTTCTCCTAAAGATGTTTCTTCAAGCTCATTTGTGGCAGAAATTGTCATTTTCTTCTCCATCCCTTTATCCCAACAATCTAGCTTCTATTCGTTTGTTCCGGAAGCTTTGTGATGTTGCTCTCTTCACTCATCATCTCGGATTGTGAAGATCATGTTCTTTCCTTTGCTTATCCATTTAACTGGAGTGTCGTGCCCGCTTTTCGAGTTCTTCCCATTCTGTCAAGTTTTGCCTCCCTTCTCAACCGGAGTGCCGTCTGGAATCTTTCTTACCCATTGTGCCATTCTTTCAATAGTTCCGGAGGCAGTGTGTTGTTGATCTCATCAAGTATGTTCTCATCTTGTCAAGCTCATCTTCAATTCCTTCCTTTTACAATCGGAGTGCTGTCCAAATTATATCATTCTTAATCCTTCCCTATCTTGTTTTAACCGTAGTGGTTTCAATATATATCTTGCCCTTCAACCTGAAGGTTTTTTTCGCAATGTTCTTTGTTCCTCTTCTCTAAAGGAGTATTTTCGACTTTGCTCACCTTCGTTGTATTCTTTCTCGAATTTGTTCAACCTCGCAAGGTTCCTTGGTTTCACTCATTCGTCAAAGAAGCAACTTAGTTCTACCTCTTCTCTTTCTATTCCGTTTTCCCTCCGGTGCCATTCTAGATCTCGGGACGAGATCCTCTCATAGTGGTGGAGTGTTGTAACGCCCCAAGACTGGAGCGTCGGGTGCCTTCCTTGATTTCTGGGTTTCGTCGTGTGTTTTGTTTGGTTCGTTGCATTTCATCTTTGCATCATGTGCATTGCATCATGTCATCATGTCATAAGTCTTTTGCATCTCTACTAAATAATTTGTATGGATCTTCGATCCATTTAAATCGAGGGAAGAGTGACTTCTCTTTATAACATTATCCTCCTAATATTTAGGGAGCTATTATAAATATTCCATTAATTTGGATTCACCCATAAACACACTTGCAAAATAATTCCCCATGCCTTTGTCCCATTCATCATCTCTTTCTCCTTTCCTTCTATTTCCTTTCTTTTGCAAGTGCCATTTTCCCCTTCTCTATTAATGTTCATTCTTTTCCTATAAATTCTCGACCATGCCTTCAACCTCTCTGTCAAATTTCAGATCCTTTGAAGTTGTTTTGGTTAGGTTCAAAAATGTCTCAAGTTTGAATCATATTTAAACTTGTTTTATTTTTCAACCTCTAAAAATATCCAAGACAATTTTATCAAATAGAGTATAGTTCCAGGAGATTGAGGATATTTTTTATATCTGAAAAACTCCTCTTCTAGCCCCCTGGCCTTTTTCTTTTATTGTAACTGTTTATCTAAATAAACAGGAAGTATACGATAAAAGAAAATGTGTTCCTGGGCGACCTCCTTAGGCCCAGCCGCAGCCAGGCCTACCCACCTTGGGCCAAGGCCCATCCTTCCCCGCAGCCCACCTAAACCCTCTCTAACCCTAGCCGATCAAGCAGCAGCTCATCTTGATCCCCGTCCTCCTCGTTCCCCATCTCCCTCGCGCCGCCACCCGCAGGAACGGCACGCGCTGCGCCCTCATCCCGATCCCCTCCTACCCGTGCTCCTCGTCCGGCCCCGCCGTCCAGCCGCGCTGTGCCCTCAAGCGCGCGCCTCCCCGCCGCCCCACAGCATCTCGTCAGACCGCGCCTGCTGCAGCTGCTCTTCCCGCGCGCCGCCGGGCCTTCCCGCTGCCAGCACCATCGCCTCCTCGCCATGGCGCCGCCACGAAGCACCCAACCACTGGATCGGTCACTCCTCTGCTCCCGTTTCCCTCTGCTGCTTTATCGGTTCCTCTGCTACATCATCTCTGCCCCGCGCCTCAACTCTGCGCCGTCCCCGTCGCCCTCCTTGCCTTGCTCCGGCCTCCTCTTCTGCACGACCCGAGGGTGTCCCTGCTCGTCATGCTTGCGCGTCCAACGACCACCTCGGACCGCCAGCGACCTCTCCTGCTTCGCCTCCGTGCCTGCTTGCTACAGCTGCCATGACCCTCCTCTACCTTGCACCACCATCACCACAGCCGACCTTGTAGGCCACTCCATGCTTCTCCTGGAGGCCCTTGTTTCCTCCTCTACTCGGCCACAAGTGCATCGGCCGGCGTTCAGAGCACCGGGGCACTGGTTGCCTCTATTTGCGGGTGCTTAATTTTGTGCTTCATGGAAACGTCACCAAGTACCTCTACGATCACTGTATCATCAAGATCACCCGGTCCAAGACCACCTCAAGTTCGACTACCGCACGGTTATGCCAAGTTCATCCACAAAACATGTACATCTACTCCGTCAAGACCGGACCGACAAGTACCTCAACGTCATGTGTACAACGAACGTCGCCGAAGACCCGGATAGCAAAACGTCAAGTACGTATGACCGAAGAACGCCGTGTACCTCTCCGAAAAATGAACATGTACCACTACGTCCGAAGATCTCGAAGCCATCAATTCCGACAATGATTGTGCACAACTACCGACGACGTGCATGTTGCCAAGTACCCTCTCCGGATCGTCATGTTCGACTACCGATAAACATGTACCACTACCATCGCTGAGATCGTGAAAACCTCTACCGTCGACCCTAGAGCATGCGAGAATGAATACTTCCACTACCACCATCGCGAGAACGTATACTTCCTCTACTTTGCACCGAATGAGAACTGTTCCGCTTGCATGCTTCGAGGGTATAACCTCGAGACGATGTCCGTGAACGAATGCTTGCGATGTTTGAGATGCTCGGGTTTTGCACCGTGTCCAAATTGTCACTCATTTCCTTGTCGCCAACTCATGGGACACCCGGAATCCGGGAGCGCCCCACCATCTTTTGCACGCATCCGCACACTTCTCCTTTGCATCGGTATCTCAGTTGAGTTACCGGAACCGGAATGCTGCCATGGCACCATTTTCGTTATCGTTGTCGTGGCACCCCTTTCCTTTCCACCACGGTGACAAATGCTTCATAACATGCTCATGTCAACATTTTCATAAATGGCATAAAACTTGCATATGTCATCCGCATCATGATAACAACATTTAAAATGCTTAAAATTGTTGTTTGCTTCAAATTGCTAAATAACATATGGGGATTTTCCGGAATTGTTGTTTGTTATTTCCGGCCTCATTTAAACTTGCCTAGACAGGTTGTTTTGTTGTGCTTCACCCCTTGCCATGTTAATCAACATTTAATATTGTTGGGTACATAAACGAGATCGAACTAAATAACTTGTTGTGGTGTTTCGTCAATATGCAACTCGTTGCATATTGATCACCACTTAATTTGTAGGTTTGCTTGTGCACTTTGCCATGCCATGCATATCTAAACCGGACATGCATCATACTTGATTGTGCATCATGCCATGCTCATGTGGTGGTTGTTTACTATGTTGTTTGCTTCTTTCCGGTGTTGCTTCTTCAGTTTGGTTCCGATAACGTCGTGTTTGTGAGGATCTGTTCGACCTCGTCCGTTTGTCTTCTTCTTGGACTTGTTCTTCTTCCTTGCGGGATCTTAGGCAAGATGACCATACCCTCGAAATCACTTCTATCTTTGCTTGTTAGTTGCTCGCTCTTTTGCTATGCCTTTGCTGCGATACCTACCACTTGCTTTATCATGCCTCCCATATTGCCATGTCAAACCTCTAACCCACCTTGTCCTAGCAAACCGTTGTTTGGCTATGTTACCGCTTTGCTCAGCCCCTCTTAGAGCGTTGCTAGTTGCAGGTGAAGATGGAGTTTGTTCCATGTTGGAACATGGATATTTGTTGGGATATCACAATATATCTAATTTACTTAATGCATCTATATACTTGGTAAAGGGTGTTACACCTTACTTGGCCTCGCCGTCATCCACTGCCTTGGTGCTCTTGGCACGGTGTGGTCAATGAACGACATCCATCGGAAGAGGACTGTACATGGAGAGGCTGACACCTGGGTCCAAGGCCGCACGCAAGGAAGTGCCTCCTTTTTGCGAGTAGGAAGTGCCTCCTTATTACGCCCAAAATAATGATTCCTCCTCCTGACAGCTGGGACCGACCGGAAGGGCCCCTGTATTTCGTGAAAAAAACCTTCCCCCCCCCCCCGTTGACAGCTCAGATCCACTAGCTATTACAAACAAAATTAATGAATACCCCCGCTGTTAGGTCGGTCCCACCATATTTGGAGGCTGACTTGTGGGCCTACTAAGTTGACGCGGATGCAGGGCTTTGTTAACTTAGTCAATATAAATGATTCTAGCTGCGGTGACCATACGATGTCCATCCAACTGCTGTCGTGCTTCTTCAACCTCTGGTCTTGTTGCTCCAGCCGCCAAAATCAGCACCGGCCGTGCTCCTGCTCCTGCTCCTGCCTCCCGTGGCCGGCTGTGCTGCCACGCAGGCCTCACCGCCCCACCCTACTCCCACCGCTGGCCAGGCCTTCCCTCTACTCACCCACACCGCCTGTTATTCTCTGCTGATAGCAGCCTCAAACCGCAGCTGAAGCAGTCAACCCTCTTACTCCCCTCCTCATGGGCATCCACTCCTGCGTATTCCCCAGCTCCGGGTCGTTCCCTTCCTAATTCACGCCGTCGTCCACCACCTAGGTGCTCTCGGGCGGTACAGCATCGTCAACGCAGTCAACGGACGACAACCATTAGAAGAGGACTGTAAGTGGAGAGGCTAACAATTGGGACCATGACCGCACGCAAGGAAGTGCTTTGTTATTACACGCAAAATAATGATTCCTCCACCTAAAAGCTCGGACCTACCGGATGGGCCTCTATATTTCATGAAAAAAACGTTCCCACTGACAGCTGGGACCCACCGGCTTTATCTCCGCACGGAAGGAACTGCCTTCCCACCCCCTGGCAGCTAGGACCCACCAGGTTGAAGCGAAGGTAGCGTATCAGTCCAGCCACAAATGTGTACGTACATAGTGGCCGATCAGACTCTCTGCAGGGACGTACCGTGGCCGAGTAAGGAGCGGCGCGTGTTGTAGTAGAGGCGCTGACGAAGCATGTCACGCAGTCCCGTCTATGTCGTGTACACGTACGAACCGCCAGGCTGCAAGATAGTAAATACGGCTAAGTACGGACATACAGGCGGGGTCTCTAACGCGTACAACGACGTCGTCCTGTTCATCGACAGCCAATCGGCTAGGTTGGAACGGAGTAAAAAGCATCGTGTGTTCATCAGGAGCCAATAGGCTTGGATGGAACAACCGAAATGAAGTCTGGCGTATCGCAGAACGATGGAACCGGCCTTCTGTTCGACCGTGTACAGTAGGTAAGAGGTCCTGTTCATCAGGAAGGGTCTGGCGTACCGCAAAATGGTGGAAATAGACTTCTGTTCAAGTGCTTATAGTCGAAATGGGGTGTTGTTGATCGCGAGGGTGTGGCGTACCGCAAAACAGAGGAAAACAGACTTTTGTTGGAGGGCCTATGGTCGAAACGGGTTCCTGTTCATCGAGAGGGGTGTGGCGTACCGCAAAACAGGACTCCACGAGCTACTGTTCATCCACCGTCGACTTCCTCCAGCCTCCACCTGGTACTGTTCATGCACTGTGGACTTCCTCCTGCCTCCGCCAGCTACTGTTCATCCATGGGGGTCGTGTTCATCCAGCCTCCACCGGCTACTGTTCAACCAGCCCTCCACCAGCTACTGTTCATCCATGGGGTCCTGCTCAACCAGCCCTCCATGGGGTCCTATTCAACCAGCCCTCAACCAACTACTGTTCATTCGCCCCCACCTCCTCGATCTGGGTCATGTTCATCCAGCGGCAACGGCCTCTATTACCACAGGATCCCGTTCATCCACCCCCACCTCCTCGATCGGGGTCCTGTTCATCCAGTGGCAACGGCCTCTACTACCATGGGGTCCTGTTCATCCAACCCCCACTGGGAGTTGTTCATCCAAACCCCATCGGGGACAGTTCATCAAGAGGTAGCTTCGATCGGCTTCAGTTAGCAGAATTAGGGAAGGAATCAATCGGGTTCAGTTAATAGCAAAGGATTGATTGGTGTTCAATAACGTAGCTAGTGCAATCACTCGATTTCACTTAGAGCGCAACGCCTCGCTCGGGTTTAGTTAGAGCACAACACCTCGCACACATGAGCGTCCGTGTACGATAGAAATGCATAAACCTCCGTGCATCACTCGGCCACGACCACCCACCATAACAGGGAACCCCCCAAAATTTTCCTCGCCCTCGTTTCTACCATGATTTTTTCCATCATGGACGGCCCAAAGAATATCATGCAGGTGCGTTTCCATCTCTCCCTGGACGAAAAGCCAATTTTCGGTCATGATTTTTTGTCATAGAAGTAGGAGCCCACGACATCTATGATGATACCGGGGTTTTGTCACAATTATGATCATAGAAGTGTCATAAGCATGACAGAAAAAAATCGTTTGGCCCAAATGTCGCAGATGTGTCTTTTTTGTAGTGATACCTGGGTAGCATAATCCCTAAAACAAACTGATGAACCACAAGTGTAGGGGATCTATCGTAGCCTTTTTGATAAGTAAGAGTGTCGAACCCAACGAGGAGCAGAAGGAAATGACAAGCAGTTTTCAGTAAGGTATTCTCTGCAAGCACTGAAATTATCGGTAACAAATAGTTTTGTGATAAGGTAATTGGTAACGAGTAGCAAGTAATAAAAGTAAATAAGGTGCAGAAAGATGGCCCAATCCTTTTTGTAGCAAAGGACAAGCCTGGACAAACTCTTATATAAAGTAAAGCGCTCCTGAGGACACATGGGAATTATCGCCAAGCTAGTTTTCATCACGCTCATATGATTCGCGTTCGGTACTTTGATAATTTGATATGTGGGTGGCCCGGTGCTTGGGTACTGCCCTTACTTGGACAAGCATCTGATATGTCTCCGTTGTATCTATTTTTCCAAACACTTTTGCCTAGTTTTGGACTCTAACTTGCATGATTTGAATGGAAGTAACCCGGACTGACGATGTTTTCAGCAGAATTGCCATGGTGTTATTTTTGTGCAGAAATAAAAGTTCTCGGAATGACCTAAAAATCAACGGAGAATTATTTTGTAATATATAAAAAATACTGGAAGGAAGATCCACGTAAGGGGGGCTCCACCTGTCCACGAGGGTGGGGGCGCGCCCTACCCCCCTAGGCGCGCCCCCTGCCTCATGGGTCCCCTGACGCTCCACCGACCTCAACCCTCACTCCATATATTCACTTTCGGGGAGAAAAAAACCAGAGAGAAGGATTCATCGCATTTTACGATACGGAGCCGCTGCCAAGCCCTAAACTCTCCCGGGAGGGCTGATCTGGAGTCCGTTCGGGGCTCCAAAGACGGGCATCCATCGCCATCGTCATCATCAACCTTCCTCCATCACCAATTTCACGATGCTCACCGCCGTGCGTGAGTAATTCCATAGTAGGCTTGCTGGACAGTGATGGGTTGGATGAGATTTATCATGTAATCGAGTTAGTTTTGTTAGGGTTTGATCCCTAGATTCCACTATGTTCTGAGATTGATGTTGCTATGACTTTGCTATGCTTAATGCTTGTCACTAGGGCCCGAGTGCCATGATTTCAGATCTGATCCTATTATGTTTTCATCAATATATGAGAGTTCTTGATCCTATCTTGCAAGTCTATAGTCACCTACTATGTTTTATGATCCGGCAACCCCGAAGTGACAATAATCGGGACCACTCCCGATGATGACCGTAGTTTGAGGAGTTCATGTATTCACTATGTGTTAATGCTTTGTTCCGGTACTCTATTAAAAGGAGGCCTTAATATCCCTTAGTTTCCGCTAGGACCCTGCTGCCACGGGAGGGTAGGACAAAAGATGTCATGCAAGTTCTTTTCCATAAGCACGTATGACTATATTCAGAATACATGCATACATTACATTGATGAATTGGAGCTAGTTCTGTGTCACCCTACGTTATGACTGTTACATGATCGATCGCATCCGGCATAATTCTCTATCACCGATCCATTGCCTACGAGCTTTCCATATATTGCTCTTCGCTTATTTACTTTTCTGTTGCTATTGTTACAATCACTACAAAACACCAAAAATATTACTTTTGCTACCGTTACTTTTGCTATCGTTACCACTAGTATCATATTACTTTTCTACTAAACACTTTGCTGCAGATATTAAGTTATCCAGGTGTGGTTGAATTGACAACTCAACTGCTAATACTTGAGAATATTCTTTGGCTCCCCTTGTGTCGAATCAATAAATTTGGGTTGAATACTCTACCCTCAAAAACTGTTGCGACCCCCTATACTTGTGGGTTATGAAGACCATTTTCTGGCGCCGTTGCCGGGGAGCATAGCTCTATTCTTTTAGTCACTTGGGATTTCTATCTTCTTATCATTATGAAGAACTTGAAAGATCCAAGAACCAAGATTTATCCCTCAACTACGAGGGGAGGTAAGGAACTGCCATCTAGCTCTGCACTTGATTCACCTTCCATTTTGAGTAAGCTGGCGACACCTAAACCTGCTTCTGCTATTATTTCTGATATGTCGCATGTTATTGATGATGCCAATTCTGCTATGCATGATACTTATGATGAAACTACTTCTATGCTTGATACTACTGTGCCACTTGGTGAATTTCTTGATGAACAACTTGCTAGGGCTAGAGAGAATGAAATTATTGAAACTGATAATATTGATGAAAGTGATGATGAAGATTCTCCCCTAGATATGAATTGCCTGTTGTTCCTGAAGGTTATGTTATGGATGAAGAAACTGCTAGAGACTTTCTTGCTTGCAATGATAGGAGTGATCTTAAGAAACTATTAGCTAAGCTGAAACAAAAAACTTTAAATGCTAGGATGAAATATGATCCTGCTTATGCTGCTTCACCTATCTTTGTTACTGATAAGGATTATGATTTCTCTGTTGATCCTGAGATAATTACTTTAGTTGAATCTAATCCTTTCTATGGCTATGAATCTGAAACTGTTGTGGCACATCTTACTAAATTAAATGATATAGCCACCCTGTTCACTAATGATGAGAAAACTCGCTACTATTATATCCTTAAATTATTTTTGTTCTCATTAAATGGTGATGCTAAGATATGGTTTAATTTTCTTGATCCTGGTTGTGTGCGTAGTCCCCTGGATATGATTTATTACTTCTCTGCTAAATATTTCCACACTCATAAGAAACAAGCTGCTTTAAGGGAAATATAATTTTGTGCAAATTGAAGAAGAGAGTCTCCCACAAGCTTGGGGGAGGCTTCTCCAATTACTTAATGCTTTGCCTGATCATCCTCTTAAGAAAAATAAAATAATTGATATCTTTTATAATGGACTAACGATGCTTCCAGAGACCACCTGGATAGTTGTCCTGGTTGTGTTTTTGGGGAAAGAACACCAGATGAAGCTGAAATTTTATTGAATAATATGTTGACCAATGAAAATAATTGGACACTTCCTGAGCCAAGTCCTAAGCCAACTCCGAAGAAAAGGGGTGTTCTATTTCTCAGTCCTGAAGATAGGCAAGAGGCAAAGAAATCTATGAAGGAAAAAGGTATAAAAGCTGAAGATTTTAAGAATTTACCTCCTGTTGAAGAAATACATGGTCTTAATTTACCTCCTGTTGAAGAAATACATGGTTTTAATCCATCACCTATTGAAGAAACACATGGTCTTGATAACCCAACACAGGTAGTAAAGGTAAATTCTCTCTATAGATATGATAAAGCTGAAATCCCATTTACTAAGTTTTCTAGCCCATGCTTGGATGAGTTTGATGACTTTATGGTTAAACAATAAAACTTCAATGCTTATTTTGGTAGGGAATTAAAACTCAATGCTGATATGCTTGAACACTTGGGTGCTTGCATGGCTAATGTTAAAGGTGAACTAAAACTTATTAGTAAACATGCTTCTATGGTTACCACTCAAGTAGAACAAGTACTTAAAGCTCATAATGATTTTCTCAATGAATTGAATAGTAAGAAGAATGATAATGTTGTTAAGAGTTATGAATAGAGGTGGTAAAATGACTCAGGAACCTTTGTATCCAGAGGGCCATCCTAAGAGAATTGAGCAAGTTTCTCAGAGAGATAATATTGATGCACCTAGCCCTTCTAAAAGGAACAGAAAGAAAAATGATAGGACTTTGCATGCTTCTAGTGAACCTGTTGTTGACACACCTGAGAATCCTAATGATATTTCTATTTCTGATGCTGAAACACAATCTGGTAATGAGCATGAACCTAGTGATAATGTTAATAATGATGTTCATGTTGATGCTCAACCTAATAATGACAATGAAGTAGAGATTGAACCTGTTGTTGATCTTGATAACCCGCAATCAAAGAATCAATGTTATGATAAGAGAGACTTTTTGCTAGGAAGCATGGTAAGGAAAGAGAACCATGGGTTCAGAAACCCATGCCTTTTCCTCCCAAACCATCCAAGGAAAAGGATGATGAGGATTTTGAGCGCCTTGCTGAAATGATTAGACCTATGTTCTTGCGTATGCGTTTGACTGATATGCTCAAAATGAATCCTTATGCTAAGTATATGAAAGAAATTGTTACAAATAAAAGAAAGATACCAGAAGCTGAAATTTCCACCATGCTTGCTAATTATACTTTTAAGGGTGGAATACCTGAGAAACTAGGAGATCCCGGAGTACCAACTATACCATGCTCCATTAAAAGAAACTATGCTAAAACTGCTTTATGTGATCTTGGAGCCGGTGTTAGTGTTATGCCTCTCTCTTTATATCGTAGAAGACCTGATTTGAATAAGTTGACACCTACTGAAATATCTTTGTGGCTGATAAATCAACTGCTATACCTGTCGGTATTTGTGAGGATGTGCTTGTTGTGGTTGCAAACATTACTATTTTAATGGACTTTGTTATTCTTGATATTCCCGAGGACGATAGTATGTCTATTATTCTTGGAAGACCCTTTTTGAATACTGCATGGGTTGTTATTGATTGCACCAAAGGCAATGTCACTTTTCAATTTAATGGCAATGAGCATACAATACACTTTCCGAGGAAACAACCTCAAGTTCTTAGTATAAACTCTATTGGAAAAATTTCAACAATTACTATTGGAGGTTTTAAATTTCTTCTTCCTACTGTCAAGAAGAAATATGATATTCTTATTGTTGGGGATGTGCATATCCCCGTTGAGGTAACCTAGTGTTATTCGAAAATTCTACGGTTCCATTTACTCGCAATGAGTTTGTTAACAAGACCTGATCAACCTTGTTAGTGGATTCCTTTTGATGAGCATGAGATGGATGAATTTAGAAAACACAACTCTCTGTACCCTCCTTTTACTTTCTGTTATTTCGATGAAATAAAACAAAAATAGTATATTCTGTCTGTTTTCTGAATTATCCATGCAATAAATAAATACCCCGAAAATAAAAGTTCTCCAAATGCCCTAAAAATTAAATATGATTTTTTCTAGAATATTTGAGAATATGAGGCACTGAGAACACAACAGGGGGGCAAGCACCTGACCACGAGGGTGGAGGGCGCGCCCACCCCCTGGGCGCGCCCCCTGCCTCATGGGCCCATGGTGGCTCCCCTCCACTTATTCCAGCTACCACACACTCCTTCTTCCTCCCAAAAACATCACTAGCCAGCTCAAACCCGAGCCCAAGCTCATTTTGCTGCCATTTTCAATCTCCTTGCTCAAAGCTCCATTCACAAAACTGCTTTGGGGGATTGTTCTTTGGTATGTGAGTCCTCCAATGGTCCAATTAGTTTTTGTTCTAGTGCTTTATTCATTGCATATTTTTGCTGCTTAGGTGACCCTGTTCTTGAGCTTGCATGTCAAATTTATGTGGTCAAAAGTAGTTTTGAAGCATGATATTGTCTCTAGGCACTTGTAGGAGTAGTTGATATCAATTTTGTTGAGTTTGGTTCACTTTTATTTTGAAGTTACTAAAAATTTCAGAAATTTTCAGAAAAAGATGAAGAGATTTTTGAGGGGCTCATCGAGCCGAAGCTCAAAGGATAAGCAAAGTGAGGAGGATAAGAGGCCCAAATATAATCTCCCTCGCACCGCGGAGGCTCGGCCGTGTGAATGGCCTTGTGATAATTTCTTGAGAGCGGCCGGGATTTATGATGATTTCTATGAATTGGCTGAGAATGTAGGCCTCACCGCCTTCCTCCACGACCAACGCGAACAGTATCTCTTGTGGCATAATACACGAACAAGGAACAAAGCCGTACAAGTATAATCATATGCAAGAGGAAAAGCTCCATCAAGGGAGCCCCCAAGTAAACAGGGTATTTGAATTTGTGTGTCACAAACAAAGTTTTGACAAGGAGATTCTCTACAAGCAACTTTTTTTTCAAAAAGGTATAATGCTTGGTCGAACCGAACACAAGTTAAAAATTTAAAACTTTGACCATGAAGGCAACTTAGCTGGTTAATGTGTTCGGTATTGATGATGCGACCCGAGCTTGATGCGGGACAAGGTTCCATCCCCCAAGCCAGTCCCAAGGTGGCGGAGCAAAGAGCTCGGCACTCCGAAGTGGTGACATAGCACGGTCAATGCAGGCCGTCAGAGTGATGCCGAAGTCCCTGGCATGGGGTAATGAAGTGTTGACGAAGCCCCCCGTCCAGCCGAGGTGACGTGGTATGTCAGTACGCCGAGTTGACGATACTGCCCAACCCGGATCATTTTCCTATGCACAAAAAATAGTGCAAACCGGAGATAATAGTAATTATAATAAAAAAATCGTTGCATAATAAATAATTTATGCAAAGTGAGTAATAAAAGAAATATGGCCTGGCGCCGAAGTCAATGTTGATGCAGGGCGTCGGCGTGATGCGGTAAAGGCGTGGCAAAGCCTGAATTCACAGGTCGGTCCGAGTTCCGGATGCGGCGTTTGCCGGACCATGTACGGAAACTGACCGAACCACCATGCGACCCTCGTTAATGCGGCCATCATTTGATAGACCTGTGTACATATGATGAACAAACCAAAGTAATAATTCCTTGGGAAAAATGAACCCGAATAAGCAAAAAATACTAGGATTAATAGCACCTGGTTTATTTGTTGTAGCAATCCGAAGAAAGGTGATTCCGAAAATTGGGACTCGATCCGCACACCCATTGCCTGATGGGCTATAAAGCGACGGTATGGCGATGCTGTCAAAGGTTGGCTCGCCGAGGCAAAGCCCTCGGTCCAGCTAACGTGATGGAGCTGGTCGGCTAGTGACACCGAAGTCTCCGGAGTAGGTTGATGGAGAGATGGCGAAGCCCCAGGTCCAGCCGAGATGTCGAAGCCTCGATGTCAGCCGATGAGTCGAAGTAGGTCGGTGTGATGGACACCAGCTTGAAGAAGCGATAGTGCGGCCCTGCCGATGCAGGTCGTGACGTGGTCGATGTTGGCTTGATGAAGTGACTGTGCGGCGATGCCGGTATGCCCACTCCGTGTAATCTGTGTGGCGGCGATGTTGGTGATGATTTATCCTTCGCGATGCCGGACTCTTGTTCGGCTTGCCGAGATGATGATCCGAAGAAGTTGAGCTCGGCTCAACATAGTGACGATGTGTCTAGCGCAGGTCGGCAGCCTTGGAGCAATATTGTCGGACTGGTTTGACACAAGCATGATGATGAAGATGACCTCAGGAGAGGCTTAAAAATTTACGGGCACGTGTTTAAAAACAACGCACAATACCCTAGAAGAGAATTCCTCTAAAAAGGTTGTCCAATATCACGTTCATAAAGAAACATGAATTCGGGTCGGATCCGTATTCGCGCAGAAAACGGATCTGAAAATTGGTCCACTCATCGGAAGGTTCCCGGAGTTTGAACCGTCGGATCGAGCTGAAATTTGGAGGGGTGGTAGATATGGGAATTCCGCTGTAGATGAAAGGTTGGATCTTCCAAAGGACCTCCGAGCTGGGCTCTGGATACCATGCCCTAAACTCGTCCAGATTCCCATCCAAATTTGACAGGGCTCCGGTATATCGTAGATTGTCGGAGGTTCCTCCATCGGAACTCGACGAAATTTTGCATGTCTGTTGTAGACGTAATTCCGCACTATTTCACCGAAGCAATCGTCAAACCGATGCTCGAGGAGGTGGTGACGGCGAATACAAGTTCGCTGTCCATAAAAACAGCACGGCCACTCGAGGGCAATGTTGACGTTGAGCCCTCGAGCTCCATGGATGACTCCTCTATGATCATGATAGAGATCAGAGTTGATGTCGAAAAAGGCCCCTGTCTGGACATGATGATTGGAGATGGAGCATGGTGCTCGGTCGAGCCAAGGTGACCAGTCGAGCCGGCGGCGAAGATGCCGGCGTCACAGTTGACCTACGGGTGAGCCATTGATCCTTCTGCCGATCACACAGCGGAACTCTCAATTAAAGAACAAATTTCGGTGTCAAAACCGGCGGATCTCGGGTAGGGGGTCCCGAACTGTGCGTCTAGGATCGATGGTAACATGAGGCAGGAGACACGATGTTTTCCCAGGTTCGGGCCCTCTTGATGGAGGTAATACCCTACGTCCTACTTGATTGATATTTATGATATGAGTATTACAAGAGTTAATCTACCACGAGATCGTAGACGCTAAAACCCTAGAAGCTAGCCTATGGTATAATTGTTGTATATCTCTATCGACTAGCCTGGCCTCGGTTTATATAATGCACCAGAGGCCTAGGATAACAAGAGTCCTAGCCGAATACGCCGGTGGGGAGGAGTCCTTGTCTTGATCACCAAGTCTTGTGGAATCTTCCTGAGTATACGGCCATGGGAGTCCTCGGCCCAATCTAGGAGATCGGGAGACGACGTGGTGTGTACCCCCTAGTCCAGGACACCGTCAGTCATCATCAACCTTCCTCCATCACCAATTGCATGATGCTCACTGCCGTGCGTGAGTAATTCCATCATAGGTTTGTTGGACAGTGATGGATTGGATGAGATTTATCATGTAATCGAGTTAGTTTTGTTAGGGTTTGATCCCTAGTATCTACTATGTTCTGAGATTGATGTTGCTATGACTTTACTATACTTAATGCTTGTCACTAGGGCCCGAGTGCCATGATTTAAGATATGAACCTATTATGTTTTCATCAATATATGAGAGTTCTTGATCCTATCTTGCAATTCTATAGTCACCTACTATGTGTTATGATCCGGCAACCCCGAAGTGACAATAATCGGGACCACTCCCGGTGATGACCGTAGTTTGAGGAGTTCATGTATTCACTATGTGTTAATGCTTTGTTTGGCACTCTATTAAAAGGAGGCCTTAATATCCCTTAGTTTCCGCTAGGACCCCGCTGCCACAGGAGGGTAGGACAAAAGATGTCATCCAAGTTCTTTTCCATAAGCATGTATGACTATATTCGGAATACATGCCTACATTACATTGATGAATTGGAGCTAGTTTTGTGTCACCCTAGGTTATGACTGTTACATGATCGATCGCATCTGGCATAATTCTCTATCACCGATCCATTGCCTACGAGCTTTCCATATATTGTTCTTCGCTTATTTACTTTTCTGTTGCTATTGTTACAATCACTACAAAACACCAAAAATATTACTTTTGCTACCGTTACTTTTGCTATCGTTACCACTACTATCATATTACTTTGCTACTAAACACTTTGCTACAGATATTAAGTTATCCAGGTGTGTTTGAATTGACAACTCAGCTGCTAATACTTGAGAATATTCTTTGGCTCCCCTTGTGTCGAATCAATAAATTTGGGTTGAATACTCTACCCTAGAAAACTGTTGCGATCCCCTATACTTGTGGGTTTTCAGCATCCCACTTATGATTAACCCCTATTGCAAGCATCCGCAACTACAACAGAAGTATTAAGGTAAACCTAACCATAGCATGAAACATATGGATCCAAATCAGCCCCTTACGAAGCAACTCATAAACTAGGGTTTAAGCTTCTGTCACTCTAGCAACCCATCATCTACTTATTACTTCCCAATGCCTCCCTCTAGGCCCAAATAATGGTGAAGTGTCATGTAGTCGACGTTCACATGGAACCACTAGAGGGATGACAGCATACATCTCATCAAAATATCGAACGAATACCAAATTCACATGACTACTTGTAGCAAGACTTCTCCCATGTCCTCGGGAACAAACGTAACTACTCACAAAGCATATTCATATTCATAATCAGAGGGGTATTAATATGCATAATGGATCTGAACATATGATCCTCCACCAAGTAAACCAGCTAGCATCAACCACAAGGAGTAATCAACACTACTAGCAACCCACAGGTACCAATCTAAGGTTTGGATACAAAGATTGAATACAAGAGATGAACTAGGGTTTGAGATGAGATGGTGCTGGTGAAGATGTTGATGGAGATTGACCCCCTCCCGATGAGAGGATTGTTGGTGATGACGATGGTGATGATTTCCCCCTCCCGGAGGGAAGTTTCCCCGGCAAAACAGCTCCGCCGGAGCTCTAGATTGGTTCCGCCAAGGTTCCGCCTCGTGGCGGCGGAGTTTCATCCCATGAGCTAGCTTATATTTTTTCCGATGAAAGACTCCATATAGCCAAAGGGACCCACGAGGCAGGGGGGCTCCAGGGGGTAGGGAGTGCCCCACCCTCGTGGATGGTGGGTGGCCCCCCTATGGTACTTCTTTCTCCCAATATTTTTTATATATTCTGAAAATAATTCCCGTGGAGTTTCAGGACTTTGGGGGATGTGCAGGATAGGTCTCTAATATTTGCTCCTTTTCTAGCCCAACATTCCAGCTGCCGGCATTCCCCCTCTTCATGTAAACCTTGTAAAATAAGAGAGAAAAGGCATACGTATTGTGACAAAATATGTAATAACAGCCCATAATGCAAAAATATTGATATAAAAGCATGATGCAAAATGGACGTATCAACTCCCCCAAGCTTAGACCTCGCTTGTCCTCAAGCGAAGCCGAAATCGAAAAATATGTCCACTTGTTTAGAGATAGAGGTGTCGATAAAATAAAATACGGACATGAGGGCATCATGATCATTCTTAGAACAACAACATATATATATATATATGTATATATATATTGTCATACGATCTCTTATGCTAAAGTAACAATTCAATCACAATTTCTAGTATGAACCATAAACTTCATTCAGAATCAACAAACTCTAATCTCAGTCATTGAGGCAATTGCAATTTATCATAACATCAGAAAGAGTCAATAAGAGCTTTGCAGCAAGTCCACATACTCAACCATCATTTAGTCTTTCACAATTGCTAACACTCATGTGATATTTATGGTTATGAATTTTTAATAGGACACAGAGAAAGATAGGGGCTTATAGTTTTGCCTCCCAACCTTTTACCTCAAGGGTAATGTCAACAATAATAGTTCAGGTAAACTCACATCCAATTAGCTATATATATCAGGATCTTTCCAACACATTGTGCTTGCCAAAGGATAAAATGTAAAAAGGAAAAGTGAAGATCACCGTGACTCTTATATGAAGTATAAGACAAGAATAAAAGATAGGCCCTTCGCAGAGGGAAGCAAAGGTTGTCATGTGCTTTTATGGTTGGATGCACAAAATCTTAATGCGAAACAACGTCACTTTATATTGCCACTTGTGATATGGACCTTTATTATGCAGTCTGTCGCTTTAATTTCTTCCACATCACAAGATCATATAAAGCTTATTTTCTCCACACTAATAAATCATACATATTTAGAGAGCAATTTTTATTGCTTGCAATGATGACAACGTACTTGAAGGATCTTACTCAATCCATAGGTAGATATGGTGGACTCTCATGGCAAAACTGGGTTTAAGGATATTTGGAAGCACAAGTAGTATCTCTACTTGGTGCAAAGAATTTGGCTAGCATGAGAGGAAAAGGCAAGCTCAACATGTTGGATGATCCATGACAATATAATTTATTTCAGATGTAAGAACACATAACCCATTACATTGTCTTCCTTGTCCAACGTCAACGCTTTAGCATGTCATATTTTAATGAGTGCTCACAATCATAAAAGATGTCCAAGATAGTATATTTATATGTGAAAACCTCTCTTTCTTTATTACTTCCTATTAATTGCAACGATTCCCAAAACTATGTTTGTCAACTCTCAACAACTTTTATTCATCATACTCTTTATATGTGAAGTCATTACTCTCCATAAGATCAATATGATCTCTTTATTTCTTTTTCTTTTATTTTATTCCCTCAAGATCATAGCGAAATAATCCAGCCCTTGACTCAACACTAATCTTTATTATATATAGCTCACGGACTCGATTACATAGAAGGATCTTAAAGCAAAAATCACAACTATATCGTACTAAAACTTTATTCTACTAGATCGAGATATTACCAAAAGGATCGAACTAAGAAAAACGGTAAAGATAAAAGTGTGATGGTGATACGATACTGGGGCACTCCCCCAAGCTTGGAAGTTGCCATGGGGAGTGCCCATACCCATGTGTTTATGTTTCCTTCCTCGGAGGTGGTGATGATGGAGTTATTGATGATGTAGGCTTGTCGTCCATCTTCCAAGGCATAGGCTCACCATGATAGAAGGATAATCGAGTCTCCGGGATCCTCAAATATGCAGCCAAACTCATCCTCTTGAATCTATATTCATACTCACAGTTTTGGTTTTGCAGGTCATAGATCTGGGCATGGAGGCGCTCGATTTTCTCGTGAAGCTTGAAGATGGCCTCCCCCATGTTCTTGGCATCCAACTTGTGGTTGTTGGTGAACTCCATGATCATTATATGATTGGAGTCGAGTCCACATTCCACCATCTCCTGGCACTTGAAAACTTGTTGCTCCAATGCCTCGAGCCTTGTCTCCACGCTTCCGGTCCTCCTTGGTCCCTCAACATCGCGGATATGCAACAACCCCTCATGCATCTATATGGTTTGAGGGTGTTGCAGCACCTCCGCGAGGTAGGGGTTGATGACCTTCTCGAAGAACTTGTCCTTGGGGGCACTTGAAGACGCCATGGCGATCTAGATATGTCAGAAAAACAGCTCGAAACAAAGATAGAAGATATTTGCGTGATACGGTGGTCAAAACCTTCGGGAGATTATATAGTGAAATTTTACCGACCAAAAGAAGTATCATGCAAGAAAATAGTGTCCGGAGAGCACACAAGTTGC
The DNA here is from genome assembly GCF_003073215.2 of Triticum urartu. Classification (NCBI taxonomy): domain Eukaryota; kingdom Viridiplantae; phylum Streptophyta; class Magnoliopsida; order Poales; family Poaceae; genus Triticum; species Triticum urartu. The sequence continues at coordinate 266,863,939 of NC_053023.1, forward strand.
CCACGAGGTAGGGGGCGCGCCCAGGGGGTAGGGCGCGCCCTCCACCCTCGTGGAAGCCCATGTCCTTCCCGGACTGCTTCTTATTTTCCTATTTTCTTAAATATTCCAAAATGGAGAAAAATTGCCATTAGTACTGTTTTGGAGTCGGTTTACTTACAGTACCACGTACCTATTCCTTTTAGGAGTCTGAAACATTCTGGAAAGTGTCCCTTATGTATTCCTCCGGCGTTACGGTTTCAATAACATTAGTTTCAACATTTATGGGATTATCTGAGATATAATGTTTGATTCTCTGACCATTTCCCACCCTCGGATTTATGCCTTCGAAGTTGTTGATTTTTATGGCAGCGGAACGATAGACCTCCTCGATGATGTAAGGACCTTCCCATTTAGAGAGAAGTTTGCCTGCAAAAAATCTTAAACGAGAGTTGTATGGCAATACATAGTCACCTACATTAAATTCACATTTCTGTATCCTTTTGTCATGCCATCTTTTAACTTTTTCTCTAAATAGTTTGGCATTCTCATAGGTCTGGGTTCTCCATTCATCAAGTGAGCTAATGTCAAAAAGCCTCTTCTCACGGGCAAGTTTGAAGTCATAGTTGAGCTCTTTAATAGCCCAATATGCCTTATGTTCTAATTCGAGAGGTAAGTGACAAGCTTTACCATAAACCATTTTATATGGAGGCATACCCATAGGATTCTTATATGCAGTTCTATAGACCCATAATGCATCATCAAGTTTCTTGGACCAATTCTTCCTAGATCTATTAACAGTCTTTTGCAAAATTAATTTAGGCTCTCTATTGCTCAATTCTACTTGACCACTAGACTGTGGGTGATATGGAGATGCAATTCTATGATTAACATCATACTTAGCAAGCATCTTACGAAAAGCACCATGAATGAAATGTGAACCACCATCAGTCATTAAATATCTAGGCACTCCAAAGCTCGGAAAAATAACTTCTTTAAGCATCTTAATAGAGGTGTTATGGTCAACACTACTAGTTGGAATAGCTTCTACCCACTTAGTAACTTAATAAACAACAACTAAAATTTGTGTATACCCATTAGAAGAAGGAAACGATCCCATATAATCAAAGCCCCAAACATCGGATGGTTCAATAACAAGTGAATAATTCATAGGCATTTCTTGACGTCTACTAATATTGCCAATTCTTTGACATTCATCACAAGAAAAGACAAACTCACAGGCATCCTTGAAGAGAGTAGGCCAATAAAAAACTGGATTGCAATACATTATGTGCAGTTCTGTCCCCAGCATGGTGTCCTCCATAAGCCTCAGAGTGGCACTTGCGTAGGATCTGTTCCTGTTCATGCTCAGGTATACAACGTCTAATAACACCATTTACTCCTTCTTTATAAAGATGTGGGTTATCCCAAAAGTAATGTCTTAAATCATAGAAAAACTTTTTCTTTTGCTGGTTTGTGAAACTAGGTGGTATAAACTTAGCAACAATACAATTAGCATAATCAGCATACCATGGAGCAGTACGAGAAGCATTTATCACAGCTAATTGTTCATCAGGAAAGCTATCATCAATATAGGTAGTGGGTCATCAAGAACATTCTCTAACCTAGACAAGTTGTTTGCAACGGGGTTCTCAGCTCCCTTTCTATCAATGATATGCAAATGAAATTCTTGTAGCAAGAGAACCCATCTAATAAGTCTATGTTTAGCATCTTTCTTTTCCATAAGATATTTAATAGCAGCATGATTAGTGTGAACAGTTACTTTAGAATCAACAGTATAAGGTATGAACTTATCACAAGCAAACACAACTGCTAAAAATTCGTTTTCAGTAGTAGCATAATTTCTTTGAGCAATGTCTAGAGTTTTACTAGCATATTGGATAACATTTAATTTCTTATCAACTCTTTGTCCTAGAACAGCCCCTACAGCATAATCACCAGCATCACACATAATTTCAAATGGTAAATTCCAATCAGGAGGCTGAACAATAGGTGCAGAAACCAAAGCTTTCTTAAGTATTTCAAATGCTTCTACACAATCATCATCAAGGACAAAAGGGACATCTTTTTGTAAGAGGTTATTCAGAGGCTGAGAAATTTTAGAAAAGTCCTTAATGAACCTCCTATAAAAACCGGCATGACCAAGGAAACTTCTTATACCTTTGATGTCCTTGGGACACAACATCTTTTTAATAGCATCAAATTTAGCTTTATCAACTTCAATACCTCTTTCAGAAATTTTATGCCCCAAGGCAATACCTTCATTAACCATAAAGTGGCACTTCTCCCAATTCATGACAAGATTAGTTTCTTCACATCTCTGCAAAACTCGATCAAGGTTTCTTATGCAATCATCAAAGAAGTTCCGTAAATGGAGAAATTATCCATGAATAGCTCAACAATTTTTTCATAAAAGTCAGAGAATATAGAAGTAATACATCTTTCAAAGGTAGCAGGTGCATTACATAAACCAGAAGGCATACGTCTATAAGCAAAGGTACCCAAAGGGCAAGTAAAAGTTGTCTTTTCTTAATCCTCTTTTGACACAGGTATTTGAGAGAAACCAGAATAACCATTTAGAAAGCAAAAATGTGTATGTTTGGATAATCTTTCTAGCATTTGATCAATAAAAGGTAACGGGTAATGATCCTTTTTAGTAGCTTTATTTAATTTGCGGAAATCAATTACCATTCTATAACCTGTAACAATTCTTTCTGGAATCAATTCATCTTTATCATTAGGAACAACAGTAATACCTCCCTTCTTAGGGACACAATGGACAAGACTTACCCACTTTCTATTAGCAACGGGATAAATTATACTTGCCTCTAGAAGCTTTAGTATTTCTTTTCTTACCACTTCTTTCATCTTAGGATTTAACCATCATTGGCGATCAACAACCGGTTTCGCGTCTTTCTCCAATTTTATTTTGTGCTGGCAGAGAGTGGGACCAATGCCCTTAAGATCATGAAGAGTATATCCAATAGCAGCACGGAGCTTCTTCAGAGTTTTCAATAATTTCTTTTCTTCATGCTCTGAAAGGTTAGCACTAATAATAACAGGATATATCTCTTTCTCATCAAGATAAGCATATTTAAGAGGTATCGGGCAATGGTTTAAGCTCAAACACAAGATCACCCTTAGGTGGAGGAGGATCCCCTAGAATTTCAACACGCAAGTTGTGTTTTAGAATAGGTACCTGTTTAAAGAATAATTCATCTATTTCCCTTCTTTCATTCATAAAATATCATTTTCATGGTCTAGCAAATATTGTTCTAAAGGATCACTAGGAGGCATGGAAATAGAAGCAACACCAATAATTTTATCTTTACTAGACAATCTTTATCATGGGGTTGTCTACAAAATTTAGCAAAATTAAACTCATGAGACATATCCCCTAAACCAACAGAAACAATATCCTTATTGCAGTCTATCTTAGCATTGACAGTATTCAAGAAGGGTCTACCAAATATAATGGGACAAAAGTCATCTTGTGGGGAACCAAGAACAAGAAAATCAGCAGGATATTTAACTTTCCCACACAATACTTCAACATCTCTAACAATCCCAACTGGTGAAATAGTGTCTCTATTGGCAAGCTTAATTGTAACGTCAATTTCCTCGATCTCAGCAGGTGCAATATCATGCATAATTTCTTTGTATAAGGAATGAGGTATTGCACTTGCACTGGCACCCATATCACATAAGCCATTACAGAAATGATCTCCTATTTTAACAGAAATAACAGGCATGCCTACAATAGGTCTATGTTTATTTTTAGTATCAGGTCTAGCAATTCTAGCAAATTCATTGCAGAAGTAAATAACATGCCCATCAATATTATCGGCCAAGAGATCTTTTAACCATAGAAACACTAGGTTCAACTTTAATTTGCTCAGGAGGTTTAGGTGTCTTAATATTACTTTTGTTAACCACAGTTGAAGCTTTAGCGTGATCCCTTATTCTAACAGGGAAAGGTGGTTTCTCAATATAAGCAGTAGGAACAACAGGATCATTATAAGTGATAGTCTTTTCTTCAACTTTAATAGGTGAATCTTCTTTTACTTCAATGGGAGGATTATATTTAAACCACTTCTCCTTAGAGAGATCAACATGAGTAGCAAAGGATTCACAGAAAGAAGCTACTATTTCAGAGTCAAGTTCATATTTAGTAATAAATTCATGGAAAGCATCGGTATCCATAAAAGATTTAACACAATCAAACTTAGGTGTTATACGTGACTCCTTACCTTCGTCGAGGTCCCAATCTTCAGATTTGCATTTAATTCTTTCCAATAAATCCCATTTGAATTCAATAGTGTTCATCATAAAAGATCCAGTACAAGAAGTATCGAGCATGGAGCGATTACTGAGAGAAATCTGAGCATAATTTTTTTTAATAATCATTTCTTTTGACAGCTCATGATTGGACCATGAATATAACATTGACTTAAGCCTCCCCCAAGCTTGACCGATGCTCTCTCATTCGCGAGGCCAAAACTTATATATATAATTACGATCACGATGAACCAGATGCATAGGATAAAACTTCTAATGAAATTCCAATTTCAATCGTTGGTACTTCCATGATCCAATATCATCACATAGCATAAACCATGTCAATGCATCTCCCTTCAAAGATAAAGGGAAGACCTTCTTCTTGATAACATCCTCAAGAATACCTGCAAGCTTAAATATTTTTAGTAATGTTCCATCACCTGTGAAAGGATTAGCTAGCAGTTTCTCTATCATACCCGAATGAATTTCAAAGTAAACATTTTTAGTAGGTTCAATAGGTTGAGGAGAAAATATTTGCTCTACTGGTCGAGGTGAAGATACCCCGAACAAGCCCCTCAATGGATTATGTTCCATAGTAACAAGTGACAGTAAATTTCAGTACATTATATAAAATTTTTCCTTACCAAATTCCACCTAACAAAGGTGCTTCACTCCCTGACAATGGCACTAGAAAATATTCTTGATGACCCACAAGTGTAAGTGATCTATTGTAGCCTTTTTCGGTAAGTAAGAGTGTCGAACCCAACGAGGAGCGGAAGGAAATGACTAGCAGTTTTTAGTAAGGTATTCTCTGCAAGCACTGAAATTATCGGTAACAGATACTTTTGTGATAAGGTAATTGGTAAGGAGTAGCAATTAATAAAAGTAAATAAGGTGCAGCAAGATGGCCCGATGCTTTTTGTAGCAAAGGACAAGCCTTGACAAACTCGTATATAAAGTAAAGCGCTCCTGAGGACGCATGGGAATTATCATCAAGCTAGTTTTCATCACGCTCATATGATTCGTGTTTGGTACTTTAATAATTTCATATGTGGGTGGACCGGTGCTTGGGTACTGCCCTTACTTGGACAAGCATCCCACTTATGATTAACCCCTATTGCAAGCATCCAAAACTATAACAGAAGTATTAAGGTAAACCTAACCATAGCATGAAACATATGGATCCAAATCAGCCCCTTACGAAGCAACTCATGAACTAGGGTTTAAGCTTTTGTCACTCTAGCAACCCATCATCTACTTATTACTTCCCAATGCCTCCCTCTAGGCCCAAATAATGGTGAAGTGTCATGTAGTCGACTTTCACATGACACCACTAGAGGGATGACAACATACATCTCATCAAAATATCGAATGAATACCAAACTCACATGACTACTTATAGCAAGACTTCTCCCTTGTCCTCAGGAACAAAAGTAACTACTCACAAAGTATATTCATGTTCATAATCAGAGGGGTATTAATATGCATAATGGATCTGAACATATGATCTTCCACCAAGCAAACCAACTAGCATCAACTACAAGGAGTAATCAACACTGCTAGCAACCCACATGTACCAATCTGAGGTTTGGATACAAAGATTGAATACAAGAGATGAACTAGGGTTTGAGATGAGATGGCGCTGGTGAAGATGTTGATGGAGATTGGGCCCCTCCCAATGAGAGGATCGTTGGTGATGACGGTGGTGATGATTTCCCCCTCTCGGAGGGAAGTTTCCCGGCAGGACAGCTCTGCCGGAGCCCTAGATTGGTTCCGCCTCGTGGCGGCGGAGTTTCGTCTCGTGAGCTAGCTTATGATTTTTTTTCTCGACGAAAGACTCCATATAGCCAAAGATGGGCATCAGAGGGCCACCAAGGGACCCACGAGGCAGGGGTGCGCGCCCAGGGGGGTAGGGCGCGCCCCCACCCTCGTGGATGGTGGGTGCCCCCATCTGGTACTTCTTGCGCCCAATATTTTTTATATATTCTAAAAATAATTCCCATGGAGTTTCAGGACTTTTGGAGATGTGCAGGATAGGTCTGTAATATTTGCTCCTTTTCCAGCCCAGAATTCCAGCTGCCGGCATTCCCCCTCTTCATGTAAACCTTGTAAAATAAGAGAGAAAAGGCATAAGTATTGTGACATAATGTGTAATAACAGCCCATAATGCAATAAATATCGATATAAAAGCATGATGCAAAATGGACGTATCACAAATAAATGCTACAGACAAAATTTGTTATTTATTACAACTTGCCGCTAATAATTGTTAGATGTTGACCATGTTGACTTTGATTTGCATGCGCTTCAACCAGGTGGGGACCCGATAACAGCCCACTGGTTGCGGGAAGAAAATGGTAGGAGAAAAGGATTGCTCGCTATCTTTACCTAAGAATAATATCGACTGAATGTAATGATACTCCCATAGGAAATAATATCCTCCTATTAAAATTGTACTTTTCAAATCATAAATTTAAAGAACCTATGTATGAGCATTTACCTTTGTTTATTTGTTTATAGGGGACCATGTGCATGTACCTGGGCCGGATTCATGTCAGAGTCTTCCTTCCAATTAATTATGGGATCCTCTATTAGGCCTAAATCACTTGGTTGCATGTCATCAACAAGTGGAAAATTTGCCCCGCGCGAAAAAATAGTATGCGCTACGTACGGGGCACTAAAGGATCGGACCGTCCAACAAATTCCAAAATATTGTGTTTATTGTTCTAACTGCACATTTATTCAAGCAAAAGACAAAATAGATTACTGATTGTACATTGTAAACAACAACAACAGTAACCAGGGCTGGGGGTGCAACAGAAGTAGTAACCATGCCAGAAGAGTAAAGACGCAACCCTCTCTTCCAAACCAAACATTAGCCAACATTACAAAAGGGCTACCAAAAAAGAACAAGTGTATACATCAAACTAAATAAAGATCTTACTACACCAAGTATACGCATCTAACTAATTGGGTTAGTTAGACGTTACTATTTATTAAGCCATGGAGATTGGTTGATGGGTTGAACCAGATGGGTGCCTGACGGGGGAAACTCTAGCCAGCAAGTCAAAGTCGTACACTTGCGACCCTTTGTCCTACATTTGGCTATAGAGCGTGGCTGCACATATCAGGGTATGGTGCATGGCGAGACGCATGGTACGTTGTGTACAAACATTTTTGCCTAATGAATGTAACCGCGCTGCCATCATGATCCTTGCCATCGGTTATCTCTTGGTAATCGAATAATCTAGTTCGATAAATAGAGAGTGTGTGCCGAGGCTACTTACTAGCCTCCAGTCAAAAATTCCTAAAGGCTCAGAGAAGCTGGTATCTTTCTCAAAGACCATGCAGTGACTGTGATTGTATTCCATGGAACAACACATCTGGGATGTGCGAACGATCAACAATCGTTTGTCATCGTCTGATCGATCTAGGAACCACCTGCAACTAACATGTTGCTTTTCTTTGAAAGTTTCTGGGATTAGGAAGGGTAGGGACACCAAGCGGCCTAGAACATCATATCAAGTTGGAGTCAAATAAAAAAAGGGCTTAGATTATAGTCAATCTTAAGAATGGCATGTTATGAGCATGATATTTTTTCAGTAAATGTCGATAGTAATATAAGCAAGCCATCATGATATCATAGGAAAGTAACATACTGCATTAACAACCCTTTGTAGTGATGACTGGAGTAGGCCAGGAATACGTCCAGACATGGAAGGAGTCCATGCCGTAAATGAAGCTCTTGTCACTACTGCAGGATGCTGCTAATGCGACACTACAATCAGAGACCCTTCGATGAAATTGTGTGTGATGCATTAATCACAAACGGTGATGTAAAACAACCATCAAAAAAGATGCAGAACATTTGTGACGGCGGATAAATCAAACACGGTTCATATTTTAGTTGCATGTGTGATGCGGGGCATACGGTTCAGTTCAGTGAGCTATTTGCGATGAGGAAGAAGAACAGAAATGGGAAGCCAAATGAAGCCGTGTGTGATATACGACATATAGTTCAGTCGGATTAACTATTTGTGATGAGGTGGAACAACAGAAACGGGAAGCCAAATGAAGGTGTGTGTGATTGAGGGCATACACTTCAGACGGATAAACTATTTGCGATTAGGCAACACAACAAAAACGGTCAGCCAGATCAACGTGTTTGCGATTGACAGCATACACTTCACACGGATGTACTATTTGCGATTAGCCACAAGAAATAGAAATAGTTAGACAGATCAACGTGTGTGTGCTAGATGGGCACACATTCTAATTAAAAGAAGCATGTGCGATGGTAATAACGAGCGTGCACGATTGTTGGAACAAGATGTGTGCCGACATCGCATATTGCAGTGCACCCTATGCTGCAAACGCCACGTTTGCGGCCGAGAAACCGTGCCCATGCTACGCCATTCAGGAATAGTGCCACACTAAGAAATTATAGAACCGTCAATAAATTTTGAGCCTGCGTCCCGTCAAATTCCAAATTACTACCATGGTATATTTAATTGCAAACCTGTTCACACCAATCAAAACCTAAACGAAAAGTGTATTAGTACTCAGTTATAAATACTACTACTGCAAGATGACTGCACATTCCTCCTCAACTCCTCCTTGAAAGTGCGTTAAGTCGACTAGAGGGGGTAACTAGGCGATTTTCATGAATTCTTCACTAAGGAATTTCAGAGTGAGGAAATTCCTTAGCGAAGAACTACTTGCAGCGGAATAAGTACTCCGGTGCGAACATAACAGAGTAGTAGCATAGTCATCATGATGAAATGAAAACAAGCACAGAGTACAGAAAGCGTAAACACAAGATGAGCAGGCTAAAGACAAACTGACTGAAGAAATTCAGCTGAGTAAATTGAGAAAATCTTCAGCCGAAGTCTTCAAACAGTAACGATCAGGTAGGACAACACGGAATGAGGAAATGAAAGGGTTGAGGAAATAGAACCAGTTAGCTTGGTGAAGACAATGATTTGGTAGGACTGTTCCAACTACTTTGACAGTTGTACGTCTGGTTGGAGCGACTAGGTATTCAAACCTGAGGACACATAGTCCCAGACACACAGTCCTCACCGTATTCTTCTTGAACTAAGGTCACACTGACCTCGTCCAATCACTCGTGGTAAGTCTTCAGGTGACTTCCAAACCTTCACAGACTCGGTCACTCGGCGATCCACAATTTCCTCTTGGATGCTCTAGACCATGACGCCTAACCGTCTGGAGGATGCACAGTCCTCAAAGGTAACAAGCGTCAGTTCCACACAGGAACAATCTCTTCAGTGATGCTCAATCACTTTGGGTCTGTACGTGTTTGGTTTGGGGTTTTGGGTTTTTCCTCACTTGATGATTTTCGCTCAAAGTCCTCGGAGGATGGGGTGCTCTCAATGACTAGTGTCAGTTTCTCGCGGAGTAGCCAACCAGCTAGTGGTTGTAGGGGGCGGATATTTATAGCCTAGGGAGCAGCCTGACATGATAAGACATAAAAGCCCTTCAATGATATGACCGTTAGGTGGGTAGATATTTTGGGTCAGCTGGCGCATAGCACAACAACGGTCGGAAATCCAAGGTTCAAATTGCCCAGGGCTATCATGTTCCTCACTTGTAGGCAATCCGCACTGGCGAATTCGTAACTCCTGAGTCAGAACAAGTTCCTCAGAGACTAGAAGATCTTTGTCTCTGTCACTGAAGAAATTGACTAAAATGTATGAGATTTCCAATGGCTTCACTCGAAGGGATTGGTAGGTGTAGGATTTTGAGATGAGCATCACCTAGAAACTTTTCCTTAGTTTTACCTTGACGCCCTTTAATAGTATGGTGTTTCCTATGACTCAAGAAAGAGAAAATGAGACTATGAAAACAAAAGTCTTCACGCTTCATATTCCTCGTATGAATATCAAGTCTTCACGGTCACACCAATTTCTTCACTTTGAATCTCTTTAGAAAACCAAAGTCTTCAGTTGAAGACATTCATTTTTAGGGGTCGACTTTCTCTGTAAATATCAAACTCCTCATAGACTAATAGACCTGTGCACACTCACAAACACATTAGTTCCTTAACCTATAAGTCTTCAATACACAAAAATCACTAAGGGGCACTAGATGCACTTACAATCTCCCCCTATTTGGTGATTGATGACAATATAGGTTAAGTTTTCAATGGGGATAAACAGATGAAGTGTAAATACTAATATTGAGGAATTTGATTGCAAGATATAGAAGAAACTCCCCCTGAAGAAGTGCATAGTGAGGAATTTGCTTTTGAAGCAATGCACATTTGAAGAGTAGAATCATGGAGATCTCCCCCTATATCTTGTAATTCATACACACATTTAACATATGATATGAAGAATTTGAAGTGCATGATGAAATATGGTGACTGATGTAATTCGGCATGCGTGCATTATCATACATGAGGAAATAGCATGCAGAAGAACATAGCAAAAAGTATCAGACCACCATCGGACTTAAGTTTACAACTCGATCCAACAAATCTTCACAAGAACGAGATTTGTAACTTAGCAAAAAAATGCCCATATAGATAGACCCGCTTGAAGACTAACTCAAATCCCCCCTTTGTCATCGAATGACCAAAAGGGACAAAAAGTGAGGACTAACGCCCCTGAAGAATATCATCGATGAGTCGATGGAGGAGCGCCAGTGTTGTTGGGGTCGGTTGTTGAAGTAGGGCCTGCCGTAGTGTCGTCCAAATCTTCATGTTCATCAGTCTCACGCGATGAAGAATAAGAGCTGGCCACCAAGTGAGGAACTTTGAACTTCTTGAATTTCTTCGAAGGTGGATGAGACCAGTCAAAGTCCTGCTTGTAGCCCATCTTTTTGAGGTCACCTTCACCATAGAGATGAGTCAGAACAACCCAGATGTGATCAAAAACTTCATGGAGGTAGTAATGGTTCTTCTTCACTTAATTCTAAGTGATGGTCATGTTATGAAGAATTGAACCAAACTGACGCTTGACCCAGTTATGATTGCGATCAACTTTCTGGTGAAGACTGAGGATAAGCTCATGATCAGTCAACACCCTTGGAGCTATGCCTTGAGGATTTTGCTTGGAAGCATTGGCGGCAGAATCATGAGTGGCAGAGTCATTATTGGTGGAGTAAGATGCAGCTTTGCGGGATTGACCATCCAATGGACGAATGCCTTCATCAATAATAGCAGTTGCATTGCCCTTCTCATTAGATGAGGAAATAGGTCGTTTGAAGGCTTCTATGGGTGGCAAGTAACTGAGATGATTCTGAAAGTCAGCCTTGTAATTGATTGAAGACCTTGATCTGAGGAATCTCATAATCCAAGGAGCATAAGGCTTCAAATCAAAAGGTGACAGTGCAACGTTTGCCAGAGTCCTCATGAAGAATTCATGGTAGTTGATTGGAATGCCATGAATGATGTTGAATAGCAAATTATTCATGATGCCAACTGTCGGTGTCAAAACTGGCGGATATCGGGTAGGGGGTCCCGAACTGTGCGTCTAAGGTTGATGGTAATAGGAGACAGGGGACACAATGTTTACCCAGGTTCAGGCCCTCTCTATGGAGGTAATACCCTACTTCCTGCTTGATTGATCTTGATGAATATGAGTATTACAAGATTTGATCTACCATGAGATTGTAATGGCTAAACTCTAAAAGTTTAGCCTGTATAACTCTGAGTATGAGGATATATGTCTACGGACCTAGCCCTCTGGTTTGTATAGACACCGGAGGGATCTAGGGTTACATAAGGTCAGTTACAGAGAAAGGAATCTTCATATTTGGTCGCCAAGTTTGCCTTCCACGCCAAGGAGAGTCCCATCCGGACACGGGTAGAGTCTTCGGTCTTTGTATCTTCATAGCCCATCAATCCGGCCCATGTCTAATAGGTCGGACGCCCGAGGACTCCTTAGTCCAGGACTCCCTCACCAATGACTTCTTCTTCATTAGAGTCGTGGCCTTTGATTGGACTCAATGTCTTGGTCAGAATGCGATAGATGGTCCAAGGCACATACAACAATTCCTTCACGAGGAATTTGGTCCTAGGGGCTTGATCAGGCTTCAGCGGCTTCATCAACACTTGCATATAGTGATCCGATAGCTCAGGTTCATGGTAGATCAGCTGCACACCTTCAAGGGGAGGACTGACAGGCAGGGCATGAAGCAATTCAGAAGCCGGTGCTTTGAAGTGAGTGTTTTCTGTCATCCAATCTAGCACCCATGAATTTACATCTTCAACATTGCCAGTGATGTGTAGTGTGGCGTAGAACTGAAGAACTAGTTCTTCATTCCAGTCTACTATGTCGGTGCAGAAGTTTAGCAGCCCAAAGTCATGAAGAACACGAAGGACAGGTGTGAAGCAAGGCAGCAATTCCATGTCCACGTGAGGAATATGCTCATGGTCAAAGATCTTGTCCTTGTCAAGAAGCAATGAAGAGTAGAAGTTGGCTTGGCTGGCTATCCAGAAACGCTTCCTTCGGAGACGAGCGGAGTCATATGGTGTAATCAGTGAAGAACACATGGTCGTGAAAGAAGTCATCAGCTTTGAATTTCTGCTTTTTGGAGAAGGGATTCTTCGGCTTGGGATGAGGAGTATTGGTCAATGCCTTCACATTTTCAGGAATCACCATCTCAGGAGCCGCAATATGAGGAATTTCAGTGCCAATATCTTCAGTGGCAGCCTAGGTCTCCATCTCTTCAGCAGCATAAGCATCAACACTAGTGGATGGAATTTCTTCAGGTATGGTAAGAAGAGAAGCTTAAGGTTCTCCAGAGCCCATAGGAATTTCTTCAGTCTGGACAAACGACTGAGGAATTTGTTGCAAAAGGGTGAATAGTGGTGAATTGGGGTGCTGACATTCCCAAAAGTCATCGTTCAGAACTGGAGTGGTGGACCCAATATCCATATCTTCTTTTTCATTCATTTCCTCAACGCCTGCCTCTTCAGCTGTGAACTGAGGCATGGGCGATGATATCACCAGAGTGGACATAAGGTTGTCCACATCAATTTCTTCGTCCAACTACTCTGACGAAGCAACAGAAGGAACATCTTCATCAGATCTGCTTGGGATCTCATAATCCTCACCAAAGGGAACGAGTTCCTTTGATGGCATTGTTGAAACAGGAATAACATCAATTGGATTCTCAAAAGAACTTGTCATATTCTTCGTCTTCGTTGGTGCTGAAGACTCTGAGGTGGCGGATGCTTTCATCTTCTTCACAGCTGCTCTCTCTGCAGCTTTGGTTTTCCTCACTTCTGATGCAGACGGAAGAGTTGGCGTTGGTGCAGGAGGAGCAAAGGATATTGGTTCATTTTCTTCAGGCACAACTGATGTAGTTTCCCTAATTGGTTCAGTTTCTTTAGACACAGCGTTTGATTCTTCAGCTGGCCTGGCTTGTTCTTTAGGCGGAACACTAGTGGTTGCCCTGGCAATTTCATCGGCGGCCGGAATAGCTTCACACTACTAGAGAAAACCCTAGTAGTACCGCTGGTTTTGTGCTCACTAGTAGCGCAGGTAGGCGCGCTACTAATAAGGCGCTACAGCTATTGCTTAGCAGTAATGCGTGCCCGCACACGCTACTGCTAGGACAAATAGCTGCAGCGTTTGTTCACTCCCACGCTACTGCTAATGTAACTACTGGCAACGTGTTTTCTCTCCATCGCTACTAGTATTCTTTTTTTATTTTTTTAGTTTCAGTGTATTTATGCGCCATCGTACAAATATTGGTACAATACCAGTTATGAGGTTTACATCATTATGTCCATAACAGTGTGTCAAATGAAGGTGGATTAGGTTCAAGTGGAGGCAATATGTGGTGCATGTCAAAAGTATACTACTAATCCAAACTTGGTCTAGTTTGTACTAGTAGTACATTCGATGTGCACCACATGTTGCCTCCACTTGAATCTAATTCACCAGCACAAGCTATTTAATCATCATCATAGTCATTACCACCAACAATATTTATTTAATCACCACTAACACTAGCTAATAATAATCATCATAGTCATTACCACTAACACTAGCTATTTTATCATCATAGTAATAGTGTAGCACATCATCATCCTCAAACTCATTTCTAGCTAGCTAATCACTCCTGCTGCTCTCTCTTAGGTAAAATAACATAAAACATGTGTAGCTCTCCTCCTTGATCAAGTTGGAGCATGCAGATGAACCAGTCTCCTAATCGTGGGTAGCACATCTGTTTGTTGCCCCCTAGTAATTCTCTGCGCTCCCCCATCACATATTTGGTCCAGTCTTGCAATATTAAGCATCCGTTGCTAATATTGAATGAACTAAAGTAATCTGTAGGATATCTTGGCCGTAAGCTAATAATACTCATGGTACCTTTAGTCTCGATCCCATAAGGCACAACATTCATTGGGAGTCCCTGTTGAAGAACATCGTATGGTAACATACTTAGCAATGAAGTTTAGATTCAAAAATAATGTATGGAAAAGATGCACTGAGGACAAATAGTAAAAATCTTACCATCCTTCCTAAATAGATGTGACCGTAGTTCATTACGAACACTATTGGTCGCACGTTTTCAGTACTAGCATTTCTAAGTGCAGGAAGAAAATTTGTCTTGACAATATCAAGATCCTCAAGCCATGAAACATAATGACTTAGCTCCTCGCAGTTTAGTTTAGCCCCGGGACAGTAGTAGGTCCTGTCTACCAAGCGCTGGACATGTTTGCTTGCACCGAAATAAGCTGACAATACAAATTAGTTGTCAACTATTTTTGAATAAACAATATCATTGACATAAATATGGTTGAGAAACTTACATAATGGTATAAATGGAGGCGTCTGCACATCGACCCAGATGTCGGTATTACCTTCAATATCATCTTCCGGACGAATATCAAAGGTGATAACCATATCAGGCTCAAATGCATAAGTCTTGCGTATTGATCGCCATGTTTTGCATCCAAAATAGGTGTAGTCGTCTGAAATGTATAATTTTACGTTGAAAATATACCATGCTCGGTCTTCAAGTAAAATTTCTTTTCCTCCATAGTACGACTGAAACCTATCTTATCCAATACAAAAACTCTTGCATGGCAGGGGATACGCTAGTAGAATAGTAAAAAAAAGACTTGTCATGCTTAATGTCATGCTTAAATTATAAGTTGAAGCAAATGAAGCAAATGTCATGCTTAATTACGAAAAAAGACTTGTCGTTGTGACTTACTGTATCCACTTTGAAGTTCTCGTCCAGCTTGATGCTGAAGCGCCTATCATCATCTAGGAAGATTCCGTCGCACAGGCCGTGCTCGTCTTCGCAGTATTTGCAAATACCGAAATCCTTTTCGTCGTCAGACATTTCCTATGTTCATAATTAAAACATTAATTGAAAATCGATCGAAGACAACTACCAGGATACTCAACACACAAATCCGGGGCACTCGATATTTCCTACATATTCTAGCACAAGTCATGCCAAAATTAACGGAAAAATCTGGCATGACCTTTGCTAAAATAGGACATATCGAGCGCCTGAAATTTGCTGGAACGGAAATGAATCAACACTCCGGCAAAACATAGGCCACTCGGAGGTGTAACCTGCAAACATGACCGGCCACTTGGCCAAGCACATATCCTATTTGAGCAACACAAGATATACATTTCAAAATATCTTATAGGACTCAAACTAGCATGCATTCAATAAGCAAAAGTAAATCATCTCATGCGTCCGTACATCGTCGAATATTATCACTAATACATCCCGAATAGTGTCATACATATAACATCACTAATACAACTAAAACCCTAGCACACGGCGGGTATCGGCGCGAGCGGTGGACACCCACAGAGAAGGAACCATCACGGGATCATAGCTCCAGTGAGATCCCTGGAGAACCTGCCAGGTCTTGGAGAACCTGTGCTCCAACGCAAACAAGTAGCGACGGACGTGCACGTCCTCCTCACTGACACGGTGACGCACCACCTCCGCGGGGTCCTCGAGCCTCTGGACCATCACTGGCCCACGCGACCGCCACCAAAGAAGGTTTGGGTCAACGACAGGCTGGCTCCTCACCAACCTGTGCCTCCCGGTAGGTAGCACCTCCCAGTACCACCCCGGCGGAGCCCAGTCCCGGACATGGCCCGTCTGTTCAAGCAGGTGTCGTCCTCCACCGACTCGACGACGAGGATGCGGGATATGCATCGTCGACATCGATGCGGGAAAATCGCTTTAACTAAAAAAATAGCAACAAGTTCTTACTAACGAGTTCTATTAATTCAATTAGTTCTTACTAAAAATAAACTTACTATAAATAAAAATAAACTAATACCTAATTAGTACTCGATGATGAGGATGCGGGATAGGCATCATCGACGTCGATGCGGGAAAAATTGCTTTAACTAAAAAAATAGCAACAAGTTCTTACTAACGAGTTCTATTAATTCAATTAGTTCTTACTAAAAATAAACTTACTGTAAATAAAAATAAACTAATACCTAATTAGTACCTAGTTCTTACTAACTAATTAGTACTTAGGAACTACTGCCCTAATTACCATATAAGTAATTAACTAACTAGCACTAAAAATAGCCTAGGGTTCATACTAACTAGCACTAAATAGCCAGGGTTCATACCAAGCAGAGAAGAGGGATAGGAAGGGGAGAGTGCTTACAGAGGGCGGGGAGAGAGATGGGGTCCGGGGAGACGGCGGCACCGAGGCGCGGCGAGGCCGGGTCGGGGAAGACGGCGGCGAGGCGGGGTCAGGAGAGACGGCGGCGAGTCGGGTCGAGGGAGACGGCAGCGAGGCGAGGTTGGGGGAGATGGCAGCGAGGCGGGGTCGGGGGAGAAGGCGGCGAGGCGGGGTCGTGGGAGACAGCAGCGAGGCGGAGGCGAGGCGGGGTCAGGGCAGACGGCGGCGAGGCGGAGGCGAGGAATAGTAGAGGAGAATTGGGGGAGGAAGTAGAGGAGAGGGAATCTGGCCACCCGGGGGGTTAGGTGAAAATAGCTTTAACAGTATCGTGGGGAGGCAAAACGCGTTGCTGCTAAAATCCGTAGTAGTAGTGTTGTTCGTAGAAGGGCGCTACTACTATACGTAGCACGTCGGGAACGGTGTTGCAATTATAGTAGTAGCGCATTCTATTCCTGCCGCGCTACTGCTAAGCGGGTAACAGTAGCGCCGTTCTACCAGACACACTACTGCTAAGTAGCAGTAGCGCCTCATTTTAACAAGCGCTACTGGTAACATTCTCTGTATAAGGTTTTCCCTAGTAGTGTCATCAGCCCTGGTACTTTCAGTTTCTTCAGCAGCCTGATTTTCATCAGCGGTGCTGGCATGACCTTCAGTCTGCTGAGCAGATGCTTCAGCCTAAGGAGATTCATGTTGCGTTGGAGCAGGAACGTTTGAGGTGAATCCTTTAGTCAGTCTCACAAACATGACTTTGTCTCCAAGACAATCTGTATGGTAGACATTGAATTCGTCACTGATACTTTTGATCTCAGACTGTATGGCAACAAGTTCATCAGTTGTGATGTCGACAACATTTTTCTTCAGGAAACGCTCTTCTTATACTGAGCTTTCTTCAGCTTCCTGGCCTTTTCAAATTTCCATTTTTCTTCACTGATGAAGGTAGTCAGCATGTGACTTTGGCCAGGAGTGAGCTGGAAGTCTGGCATAGGTGTGTTTGGATCCTTGTGCCATAGATCAATAAAGTCAAGGATCAGCTTGGGATCCAACATCAATGGTACATTTGTGCCTTTGGGTCTAGCGGCCCTCTGCTGTCTGTCTCTGTTGATTTCTGCGAGTTCATCATCATCAGCTTCGTCATCACTAGACGGTACATGAAAGGTGACATGCTTCTTATGAGGACTTGGTCTAGAGCCTCGTCCAACAGTGGCCTTTCTCTTCAGCAGACTGGGCCAGTTTAGGATTGCGGCAAAGCTGAAGAACTTGTTGAGGCTCCTGAGGCAATTGAGATGCCTTTGGTCCTTTGACATGAGGCGAGATGCGCAGGTGCTCAGGACTTTGTCGGAGGAGCTGAAGACTTTGGAGGAGCTGGAGCAGCATGAGGAATTTGCTATGAAGGTTTTGGAAAACTGGGCCGTGAGGGCATTGCTGAGGTGCTTGGCCATGAGCGCATTGAAGTAGAGACACTGGGTTGTGTGTGGGCTTCTTTGGCATAGCCTTCTTGGGCTTGCTAGCAGAGGCCTCAGCAGTGGCAGCAGTCACAGCAGAGTCTTCATTGAATTTCCTCACTACTTCTTCAGCCATCTGGGCTAGCTTCGCTTGCCATCTTGCCCATTCATCAGGATGGTCCTCACTGTGCTTGAGGCTAGTGAGATCAGCTTCTTGGCCAGGTGCCAATGGAAGTCTTGGGAAAGGAGGGTGAAGAGTGAATTTCTTCATATACTTTGGAGTAACATACATGTACTCCCTCCATTCCCGTGCCCATCTCCTCTCTATCCTTTGTAGGCGCACCTTGCGCTGATTCTTGTTCTCCTTGCCATGTTTGGCTTCATCAGGAGTACAATATTCTTCATAAATGTCCTCAGGGATGTGAAATGCTGTGTTGACTTCCAGTCTCTTGCCTCCCTTCTGAGGTTTCTTGCTGTCAACCATTTTCTTCAGCTGAGGATTATGAACAATTGAGTTTTTTGACGAGGTACGCAACTTTTCTTTGAGGAACGCTGCAAATGAGTTAAGTTGATGAGAACCTTGTGATTCGGCAGTGGACATGAGTACCTGTGAACTGAGTATAGGTGCAGAGAATTTGAAGAGGTCATATGCATTCTCAGAAGTTTTTGTAAAAAGAACAAGTTTGAGGAATTTGACAAGATGTGTCTTGAGGAATTTCACTAAGAGTTCTTTGACTTAGGTTCCAAAGTTGTATAGATTGAAAATCCACACAATTGTGGAATCTTGAAGAAAAAGGTTGCTTAGAGTAACAAATCAAGAACATACATTCATGTGAGGTGTTTAGAGTGTGAAGATTGAAGAATAAACACCTTTTGAAGATTTGCGGAAAGCATCAGAATCAACAAGGGTGGTAAAAGTAACTTCTAATTACCCTTGACGAAGAACACGATGAACTGGGAATAGTAGATTGGAAGTTCGTCTGTCCGGATCTTCCACGCCCTAACTTGGCAGAGGAAGACAGCTACGACAACGGCGGGGTGAGGAAATCCGCGGCCGACGCGAGTACGAGGGCAACGAGGCCGAGGCAGTGAAGCTCTTCCTCGCTGACTACGATGGAAGTAGAGTCGGCGCTAGGTTTGAGAGCTTCAGCGAGGGAGTGAGGTCGAGCAGAGTAAAAACAGTGTGAGGAGAGTGAGGGGTATATATAGCCACGGTGAAAAGCTGCTCGCCCGAGGAAAATGGACGAAAGTGCCCCTGACCCTTTTTATCCTAGCGACGTGTGTCACCCACGTACAGAGCGGTGGCGATCGTGTGAGATCGTGGGTGAATAGATAAGTCTTATCGTGGGATGTGGAATGGTTTAGGCGGCAAAAAGCCGAAAATTTATATAAGAAAGTTTTAATGTTTCTTTCGCAAATTCTTCAGCTGACAAGGACATAGTGAAGATTTTGAACGGGTTTCAAATAGAACGGACATGAAGAATTTGTGAACAGACTGGGTTGAGTATAGCACAAAGGGGGAAGGGTCCGATCACATTCACTTAGCAGGAAAGGCAACTTGAAGAAATAGCAATAAGTGAATGCTGTAGAGGACATAAACTCATATATATATATATATATATATAAACACTATTCTGATCACGGGATCAGAATAATATTCTGATCACAACATGAACTTCCTGAGTAACGCGCCTGACCTTCCCCGAGAACTAGGTTGAACTTCAGCGAAAAGGTGTCCAAATGGGGCTTGCAATATACCGTGGGAAAGCTATGGACATCAGTATCATGACCCAAGTTAAATTTTTGGCAAAATGTAAGCGGATTAAGAGCATTTTTGAAAACCGTTTTTTCTTCTTACAAAAAACGTGAATTGTATTTTCGATCGCATTTTTAAACGTTTATCGGAATGAGGCAAATAATATGGCGTTGGAAAGCTGCTGCAAAACCGCTCCTTCCACATGTTGAAAGTTTTCTCTAATTCCCTATGGTTAAAGAGTAATTCGGAAAATCATAGAATTTCGCAAACCGAACAACTGAGTTCGTATTTTCGATGTCATTTCTAAACGGCTAATCCAATTGAGGCAAATAATATGGCGTTGGAAAGCTTATGAAAATGCGCAACTTTTTCATGTCAAAAGTTTTTTCTAATTTTGAACGGTTTAAAAGTAATTTAGAAAATGGTACAAGTTCCACCGAGTTCGTATTTTCAAGGTAATTTTTTAACCGTACATCCGAATGCAGCAAATGATATGGCCTTGGAAAGCTTGAAGAAATGCGAAACTTTTTTGTATATATTGTTTCTCCTAATTCGTTACGGTTTTATGTCAGTTTTGAAAATGGTTAAAAACGTATTTTTGCCGTAATTTGTACAAACTTTATCGGAATGGGGCAAATAATATACCTCTGAAAAGCTACGGAAAATGTGAAACTTTTTCATGTTGATGGTTTTCTCTGAATCCTAGCCGTTTTCAAGTAATTTCGAAAACGACAGGATCATTCGTTCTGCCTTTATCGCGAAACAGATTCTTCAAAAATGCATCGCGTGAAGAACTTGAACTTCTCAGCATTGTCTACTTGAACTTCACTCTGTTTTCGACGTGCTTTTTTTTGCTCGCAGATGTCCATCCACTTCAAGTAGCTCTCCATCCATTCACCGGAATTGAGCAGGTGATATACCGATGGAAAGCTGCTGTAAACACGCAAGTTTCCCGTGTTGATCATCTTCTCATACTCGCGACGATTTTAAAAGTTTTTCATCTAAAATTCATTCAGCGTAGTAGTTGAACTTCGTGCTGTTTTCACGTTGAACTTCTGTGACGTATTTTTGTTTGTAATTTTCTCATCCATTCATTAGTGTTACACAAATAATATTCCTTTTGTACAAACGTCCCTCACAATATTTTTTTTAACTTTCTCCGACCGAGGACTTGAACTTACACAAATGATATTCCTGTCGTTTTGAGGTAAATTAGAAAATGGCGAGATCAGGATTTATGCGTTCATCGCGAACGAAAATGCACTGCGTGAAGTAGTTGAACTTCTCGGGCATGTCTGTTTAAACTTCACACTATTTTTGACGTGCTGTTTTTCCACTGCGTGAAGTACTTGAACTTCTAGGACATGTCTGTTTGAACTTCACTTTGTTTTTGACCTGCTATTTTTTGATGTGCTGTTTCTTGCACTGCGTGAAGTAGTTGAACTTCTAGAACATGTATGTTTGAACTTCACTCTGTTTCACTTTATTGTTTTTTTCTTATATGAAATACACACCATGTAGTACGTGAACTTCTGATTTGTTATCACTTTGAACTTCTCTTTGGATTGAGAGAGTTATTTTCAAACACGGAAAACAACATATTTTTAATGTATTTTGGACATCTAAATACATGGTGAACCTCTCTCACAAGATTTTTTTGAACTTTTCCTCGTCGAGCACTTGAACTTCTAGCAACCATTTTTTCGTTTATGAGTTGTTTTTAGAAGTGCAAAAAATGGCGTTGTGTTTCTTTTATTTTTTGAACAAGTAAATCCTAGATTTTAATAAACTCTGAACTTCTCTGTTATTTCATTTTGAACTTCACCTTTTTATATTTTTATAGTAAAGATTTGTATTCAATTTTCATACAGAAAAATCGAACATGGAAATACAAGGTGAACCTCTCTCGCAAGAATTTTTGAGCTTCCCTGGAAAGAGCACTTGAACTTCTTTCAACAAACCTTTTAAGCTTTTATTTTTCTATACATTTTTTCTCAACTGAAATTCATTCCTTGCAGTACTTGAACTTCTCGTTGTTTTCACCATAAACTTCTATCGCATTTTTGTATATACATCGAATTACACGCAATTGAAGGTCATACGTCATTTCTTGCCATATTAAAACATGTAATTGGAGGCCGGACGCCCCGCGATATAAATTCAGAACCGTGCACATGAACTTCTTGCGAGAGAGGTTCAACTTCTTAGTCATATTCTTAGAACTTATCTATTATTTTAATTTCAACTTCTTAGTTATATTATTAGAAAGGAAATTTGTTTTTAAATAAGCATCAAACATTTCTTTTTTTTGTAAATTGTACTTAATAGTTTTATTTTCTCTTAGAAACAGTAATAATTTGAGTTTCTCGTATACATCGAACTACTTCTCTATTTTAATTTGAACTTCGTCATTTTTACTCTTTAGTAACAAGGAAAAACCTGAGTTTTTTTTATATATATCGAACTTCTCTGTTTTCATAATTTGGACTTCTTGGTTTATTTCCTTGTAGTAACAGAAAAATCCCAGTTTTCTAATAAATATAGAACCGCCCCCTTTATTTAAATATGAACTTCTAGAGTTTTTTTTGTAAGAAACGGTGAAAATCCTTTTTTATGAATTTTATACTGCTCTATTTAAAAAAAATTGAAGTTCGTTTTTTCATTCCTTAATAATGAGGAAAATCTGAATTTTGTATAACTATCGAACTGCTCCATTTTTTGATTTAAACTTCTAACGTTTTTTAACAGATAAAATCCTTTTTTATATAAATTTGTGTTGAGATGTTTTTTTTGTGTTTCACCTTCTTGGGGTTTGTAATAAACATTGGACTTCTTTGTCTTAAAAATTTAGAAATCCAAGTTTTTCTAGAAACAAGGAAATCATGTTTTTGTATAATTTTTGAATTGATCAAAATTTTAAATTTGAACTTCTTAATTATTTTAGAAACAAGGAAATCATGTTTTTTTTGTACAAACATATGCGTCTCTTTTTTGTTTTCTCATTTTTGTCGAACTCTCCAATTTATTAAATATGAACTTCGAGAGTTAACATTATTCTAAGCGATGCTTATTTTGTTCTTCGTATAGAAATATCCAGGTGCTTTGTTTTTAAAAATTGAACTTCTTGGTTATATTTCTAGGAACAAAAAAAATCCAATTTTTTTGTTACAATTGAACTCCTTTGTTTGTTTAATTAGAACTTCTCGGTTTAACAGGAAATGGAATGCTCTGTTATTCTAATTTTTTATAAACTTCTAACTTCTCTGTTATTTTATTTTGAACTTCTTATTTTTTATTTTTAGAAAAAATGATTTTTTACATATAAATTGAACATTTTTTTCTTGAATATATTTTTTCTAGAAACAAGAAGAATCTGAGTTTTTTGTATGCATAGTGCTCGTCTGTCGTTTTAATTTGAACTTATTGGTTTTATTTCTTTAGTAATGAGGAAAATAAGATTTTTTTCGAATTTCTTTGTTGTAAAATTTTGAACTTCTTGGATTTATTCTTTTAATAATGAGAGAAAACTGAATTTGTTATTAACATTGGACTACTCCGTTAGTTTAATTCAAAATTCTTGGTTTCTTTTTAGAAAATGTGTATACTGCATCCTTTTTTATTTAAAATTTTGTTTTTGCATTCGAGAACAAAGAGAACATCCTTTACCTTGTTGTTGATTTTGAAGTGAATTTTCTAGGCTTATATTTTTGTTTGTGCTCTTTTTAAATTTGTTTGTCACTTGTAGTTCTAAAAGAATCGCAAATCTCCCATGTCTTCCCTTGTGTTTTCAAATATTTTGAACTTACTAAGATACACATAACACACTTGACCTTCTCGAACATAACATTTTGACCTTCACAAATAGAAATTTAAAGCATTTTTTTGCATAATAGTACAAGACAAACAGAGCAGCAGCCCACACACTGATGCTCACATGTTGTTTTCCCCTTCTTTTAGTATACACATTGAACGACGCACGTCTGCTAGGATGAACTTCTCTCTTTTTCTGTCCCATAGGAATACATTGTACGCAAGAGAAAATATATGGACCAAGGAGCACCCATTTTTTTTTACAGTGACGGAGTGTGTTGGATCCACTGTTCGGGCATCGGAAGAACCGGCAAGGGGATCCCGTCCAGGATCTGCGGGTGGCAACTGGTGGTCGTCTTCCACGATGGCGGCAGCGGAGCAGGACGACGCCACGGCCGGGCCTCACGTGTGATCTGGCAGCAGTTGCTGCAGGGGTCGAGCCGGCTGGGAGGAGGCAGGGTTCAGGGTGGGGACACGCGACTGCACATGGAAGAAGGCGGGGTGCAGGGCAGGGACCAGCAGCGGCGCACTGGAGCAAGCGGGGTTCTGGGTGGGGACGCGCGGCGGTGCCCGGGAGGAGCGGGAGGGGCTGAAGTCCAAACCCACTCACCCTGAAGGAGATGGCCAGCCTCACGCCGGAAGGAGGCGGGGCGACGACGCGCCAGGAGGAGGTGGGGACGGCGGCCTCGCACCGGGAGGAAGAGAGGTGGCAACGCATCAAGAGACAGCTGGGCGGCAGCACGCCGGGAGGAGGCGGGGCCGGCCGTGCGCGCGGAGATGGAGTGGCCGGCGGCGCTCCCGGAAGGAGGAGCGGCTGGCGGCGCACCGAAGCAGGGGTGGGCGGCGATCAGAGAAGGGAGGAGGCGGAGCTGCGGCAGTGCCGTCCCGATCCAGGTGGCGGGGCCTCCGGGGAGGTAGCGCGGCGGCAGGGCGGCCAGGAAGGCCGCACGGCGTCGGGGCCCCGGGGAGATCATGCGACGGCGCGGGGTGAGGGGAATCTGGGGCCGGGGTAGGAGGTTGGGGGCGATGGTATCGGGAGTGATTTTTTTTCTTTTTTCTCTACCGTTTGGTGAGTTCGGGGAATAGTTATTTTGATCCCTATATAGGGGGCTCTTTGATCCAAATAGTTATTTTGATCCCGGGATTAGAATAGTGTCACTCTCTCTATATATATGTATATATAGTGTTACTATTCATCATCTAGGGTGTATAATAAGTTATTCTTCACCCGAGATAATCTTACGATCATTTCATAATTAAATTATGTTTCGAATTCAAATAGTTACATTCTTATTAATTCACTACATAAAATTTGACATAAAAAATAAAAATATAGGTCATAAGACAAGAAAATTTACAGTTTATGTGTATTTTAGACTATGTTTTTATGTTTGTAATTTTACATAACATAAAATATTTTTTACGGCGATTATATATTTTCTTACGGTCCCATTTTGCATCGGAAATAAGACAAAACTTACAGAACGTAAAATTACGATGCATTGATGGTAAAATAGAGGGGGTGAAGAATAACTATTTCTTACTCAGGGTGACGAATAGCGCGACCCTATATATATATAGTCAAAGAAGAAAAACGATGGAGAGAGTGAAGACATGGCAAAGTTGAAGAAATCAAACAACTGAGCAATTTCACCGAAGAAATACTTAAATCAAAGATTTTCAACTTTTGTTGGTGGCGTAACCCACTGTATAAGAATGCTAATTTCAGAAGCCGCGTAGAATTATCGTAGAGCTCTGAGAATCAAATTCTTCATTAATTTCTTCACACTTAGAGGGTTAGTCTTCATTGATTGAAGAAAACGTTACTTTGTGTGTTGCACATCTAAGTCATCAATTTTGCATAAGTGTTAGGATGCATGTCCTCTTCAAAGGACATTCGAAGATTCTAAGATATTTAGCTCACACCACAACTTGCTAAATATCTTCTCATCCAAGGGCTTTGTGAAGATATCAGCTAGCTATTGTTCAGTCTTCACGTGCTCGATGGAGATGTCGCCCTTCAACACATGATCACGAAGAAAATGATGACGAATTTGAATGTGCTTTGTCTTCGAGTGCTGAACTGGGTTATGAGCAATCTTGATGGCACTCACATTGTCACAATAGAGTGGCACATTCTTCACATTGATGCCGTAGTCCTTGAGGGTTTGCTTCATCCATAGCAATTGAGCATAGCACGAACCAACAACAATGTACTCAGCTTCAGTAGTAGAAAGTGATACGCAGTTCTGTTTCTTTGAGGACCAACAAACCAAGGATCGTTCGAGGAAATGGCATGTGCCTGTTGTTGACTTGCGGTCCGCACAATCACCAGCAGTGTCAGAGTTTGGATATCCAATGAGATCAAAAACCGAGCCCTTGGGGTACCATAATACAAGTGTTGGAGTGTGAGCTAGATATCGAAGAATATGCTTCACAACCTTATGGTGTTATTCCTTCCGTGTAGCTTGAAAGCGGGCACAAATGCAAACACTAAGCATAATATCTGGCCTAGATGCACATAAATACAATAACGAGCCAATCATGAAGCGGTATACCTTTTGATCGAAGTCAATACCATTTTCATCAGTGCATAGATGGCCGTTTGTGGGCATAAGGATTTTGATGCCTTTGCAATCATGCATGCCAAATTTCCTCAATACATCCTTGAGGTATTTCTCCTGAGATATGAAGATACCATTTCGTTGTTGACGAATCTGAAGACCTAAGAATAATTTCAATTCTCCCATTATAGACATTTGATATTCTTCACTCATCATATAGGCAAATTCATCACTGTAATGTTGGCCAGTATAGCCAAAGATGATATCATCAACATATATTTGGCATATGAATAATTCATCATCATAAGCTTTGGTGAAAAGAGTTGGGTCAAGTGAACCAGGTTTGAAGCCTTTCTTCATGAGGAATTCCTTCAAAGTATCATACCACGCCCGAGGGGCCTGCTTGAGGCCATAGAGGGCCTTATTGAGTTTGAAGACTTTGTCAGGATGCTTTGGATCCTCAAAACCTGGGGGTTGAGCAACATATACTTCTTCGTCAAGATTACCATTGAGGAATGCACTTTTCACATCCATTTGATATAACATGATATTATTATGGTTAGCATAAGCAAGTAATATGCGGATAGCCTCAAGTCTAGCAACGGGTGCAAAAGTTTCATCGAAATCAATTCCTTCAACCTGTGTGTAGCCTTGAGCTACAAGCCGTGCCTTATTCCTCACCGCAAGGCCATTTTCATCTTGCTTGTTGCGGTAGATCCATTTGGTGCCGATGATATTGTGCTTGCCAGGGTCTGGTCACTTGACAAGTTCCCACACATTGTTGAGTTTGAACTGATGTAATTCTTCTTGCATAGCTTGAATCCGCTCAGGCTCTAGAAATGCTTCATCTACCTTAGTGGGCTCTGTGATATAGTCGAAAGCAAAGTGCCCACAAAAGTTAGACAAATGTGAAGCTTTTGAGCGTGTGAGAGGACCTAGTGCATTGGTGTCACTGATGATTTTCTCAATCTGCACTTCATTAGCAATGCGAGGATGAGCTGGTTGACGATGAGGAATTTGCTCGTTCTCTTCAGAGCCATTTCTTCAGGTGCACCAACATGATGTTCTTCGTGTTATGGAATGACTTCTTCTGTAGATTCTTCGGTAGGAATGACATCCTCAGTAGCCTTGAACTTAATGGATTCCTCAGGTGGTATTTCATCTAGCACAGCAGGTAGGTGTTCTCTTTGCGAGCCATTAGTCTCATCGAACCGCACATCTAAAGTTTCAACAACCTTGTGGTGATAGGTGTTGAAGACTCTGTAGGTGTGGGAGTCCTTTCCATAACTAAGCATAAAACCTTCATGTGCTTTCGATGCAAATTTAGAATTGTGATGAGGATCTCTAATTCAACATTTAGCACCGAAGACTTTGAAACAACTCACATTGAGTTTCTTGTCCGTGAGGAGTTCATATCAGGTATTTCTGAAGAATTTGTGAAGATATACCTTGTTGATGATGTGGCACGCAGTATCAATTGCCTCAGGCCAGAAGCGAGGAGACGTGTTCTACTCATCAAGCATAGTGTGAGCCATCTCAACAAGAGTACTGTTCTTGCGCTCCGCGACACCATTCTGCTGTGGAGCATAAGGAGCAGATAACTCATGAGTAATATCAAGTTCATCAAGATAATCATCAAGACCAGTATTCTTGAACTTAGTTCCATTGTCACTTCTGATGTGCTTGATCTTCACACCAAAGTTGGTTGAAGCCCTCGAGGAAAAACGTTTGAAGATTTCCTACACTTCAGTTTTGTAAGTGATGATATGCACCATGTATTATGAGAGTAGTTATCAACAATGACAAATCCATATAAAGATGCAGCATTAGTAAATGTGTCATAATGAGTAGGGCCAAAGAGATCCATGTGAAGCAATTCAAATGGACGAGTGGTAGTCATGATGGTCTTTGAGGGATGCTTGGCCTCAGTCATCTTTCCAGCTCCGCACAGATGGTCCTTGAGGAATTTGACACCCTCGATGCCAATGACATGCTTCTTCTTTGCGAGCGTCTGCAAGTTCCTCATGCCAGCATGACCAAGTAGTCGACGCCATAGCCAGCCTTCTGAAGCTTTTGTAAGTAAGCATGTAGTAGGTTGTAGTCCTGTGGAGAAATCAACAATATATAAATATCCTCTCCTAAAGCCTTCAAAGACTTTGGAATTGTCAGCCTCCATGATCACAACAAAATGATATTTGC
This sequence comes from Triticum urartu, assembly GCF_003073215.2. Classification (NCBI taxonomy): domain Eukaryota; kingdom Viridiplantae; phylum Streptophyta; class Magnoliopsida; order Poales; family Poaceae; genus Triticum; species Triticum urartu. Next base: position 266,892,643 of record NC_053023.1, read on the forward strand.
CAAAGACAACAACCATATCAAGATCACAAAACATTGAGACAGACATGAGGTTGAACACTAATGACTCGACAAGCATAACTTTGTCCATGTGTCGATCCTTTGAGGTTGCAACCTTACCTAGACCCAATACCTTGCTTTTGCCTTTGTTAGCGTAGGTGATATGCTTCAGATGCGATGGAGATAAAGCAGTGTCCATCAATAAGCTCCTGTCACCAATCATGTGATTTGTACATCCACTTTCAAGGACCCACTCAGTGGCTTTGGGTTGATCATCCTGGAGATGAATTAGTGCATCTTATGAACTCATATACTTCATTAGTGAAGAATATGACATCAATTTCATCAGATCAATTTCATCAGGTAAGAGAACACATATAGTAATATGAGGAAATGAGAAATGAGAAACATTTCTTCATGATTAGCTTGCATCCTTTCAAGCAAATTCAGGTCTCCAGCAAATTCTTCAGACATTTAAGTTCATCTAGAGACCTGACCCTGCATAAGAGATTAGTTCTTTTTCTTCACCACCCACATCTGGAGGGGTGGCAAAGAGTTCATCATTCTACGAGCTCCATAAGAGAAAGGTGGCATAGATGCCAATCCACTTTGTTTCACATAAGAGGGGTTAGGGTAAGCATATGAATAAGCAGAGAAATTCTTCGAGGACTTATGAACATAATGATTTGAGGAATACTGCACATATTCATAACCCTTAGTATTTCCCTGTGAAGCAGAAGTGTTAGCACGATGATGTTCATATGAGGACTTTGATCCATATGAGGAATGTGGTCCATATGAGGACTTGGATCCATATGAAGACTTTGGTCCGTATAAGATATTTGATCTGGGGTTCCTATTCTTCACATGTGGTGTCATGGTGACATTCACCTGAAGACTTTCAAGGCACCTTTTGGGAACCCAGATTTTATTCATAAGAGAACCGTTCCTGCAGATAGTGCCATCATATCTAGCAAATACTTCACCATTCTGATTTCTGAACAACTTATAGTTGTAGTCAAATGACTCATTAGAAGAATATGAAGATTCACATGTAAAGCCAGATAAAGTAGATGGATCCACTGACGGTCCCTTTGTAGCAACCCATGAGGTTTTGGGATACTGCTCAGGCTTCCAGTAGGTCCCATCAGCATTGAGTTTCCTCTCAAAGGCAATACCCTCTTTCATAGGGGTCCTGTTGAGGATCTACTTTTTAAGCACATCACAAAGTGCCTGATGGCCTTTGAGGCTTTTGTACATGCCTGTCACATACAATTCCTTTAGCCCTGCATGGTCAGTGATACTAGCAGCATCCTCAGATGAGGAATTAGTGATAGTAGAGACAATTGAAGATATTGCAGCAATAGAAGCATTTGAACTTTTAAGAGAAGAATTAGCAGATTCACATTCAATGCACTTCAAACATGGAGGATTAAATTCTTCCTGAGCAGCGCTGATTTGTTGAGCAAGTAATGAATCACGCTCCTTCTGAAGATCTTCATAACTCCCCCTTAGCTGCCCAAGGTCGTGCTTTCTTTGAAGAAATTTATAAGAAAGCTTCTCATGATCAGATAAGAGAGTGTTATGATCACTCTAAAGATTATCAAACTTAGTCTGAAGTCTCTGAAGACTTTCAGCCAAAGCTTTCAAACGATCCATTTCTTCACCCAACATATCATCACTCTCATCCATCATGTTGTGAACTTTTTCCAAACCTCTTTGTTGTTTAGTGGTAAGGGAAGCAAGTTTGGTATAGCTGGGTCCAAATTCATCACCAGGTTCATCATCACTGGACTCAGATAGGTAGCATTCAGTTACCTTGGCACCTTTTGCCATAAGGCATCGTGAAGAGGATCATGATTCCATGAAATCCCCAAACCAGGGATCGTGATGAGTTCGATGACCTTCATAGACCTCAGATAGTCAGTCCCAGATGAGCTTCGCATGGCTGAGATGCATAATGTTCCTGAACTGATTTTGAGATAAGACGGAGTAGATTATGTCCTTCGCCGTGAGGTTAAGTAGAGTGTACTTGCGAATATCATCAGCCTCCGCCATCTTGCAGAGATCGGTAAGACCAATCTCAGTGATGGTCCATAGTTCGCTATTCATCGCCACGAGGCGGTTCTTCATCATGGCCTTCCACTTGGGATAATCATGACCGTCAAAGATGGGGCATGTCACTGTCTTCATTCCTGCGGCCAACATAACTAAAACTCCAGGCGGTTAAACCAAAATCATACAACACAAGGGAGTACCTTGCTCTTATACCAATTGAAAGTGCGTTAAGTCGACTAGAGGGGGGGGTGAATAGGCAATTTTTATGAATTCTTCACTGAGGAATTTTAGAGTGAGGAAATTCCTTAGCGACGAACTACTTGCAACAGAATAAGTACTCAGGTGCAAACATAACAGAGTAGTAGCACAGTCATCATGATGAAATGAAAACAAGCACAGAGTACAGAATGCGTAAACACAGGATGAGCAGGCTGAAGACAAATTGACTGAAGAAATCGAGCTGAGTAAATTGAGAAAATCTTCAGTCAAAGTCTTCAAACAGTAATGATCAGGTAGGGCAACACGGAATGAGGAAATGAAAGGGTTGAGGAAATAGAACCAGTTAGCTTGGTGAATACAATGATTTGGTAGACTAGTTCCAACTGCTGTGATAGTTGTACGTCTGGTTGGAGCGGCTAGGTATTCAAACCTGAGGACACATAGTCCCGGATACACAGTCCTCATCGTATTCTCCTTGAACTAAGGTCACACTGATCTCATCCAATCACTTGTGGTAAGTCTTCAGGTGACTTCCAAACCTTCACATACTCGGTCACTCGGCGATCCACAATTTCCTCTTGGATGCTCTAGACCATGACGCCTAACCGTGTGGAAGATGCACAGTCCTCAAAGGTAACAAGCGTCGGTTCCACACAGGAACAATCTCTTCAGTGATGCTCCATCACTTTGGGTTTGTAGGTGTTTGGTTTTGGGTTTTGGGTTTTTCCTCACTTGATTATTTTCGCTCAAAGTCCTCGGAGGATGGGATGCTCTCAATGATAATGTCAGTTTCTCACCGAGCAGCCAACCAGCTAGTGGTTGTAGGGGCGGCTATTTATAGCCTAGGGAGCAGCCCGACATGATAAGACATAAATTCCCTTTAGTGATATGATCGTTAGGTGGGTAGATATTTTGGGACAGCTGGCGCATAGCACAACAACGGTCGGATATCCGAGGTTCAAATTCCTCAGGGCTATCATGTTCCTCACTTGTAGGCAATCCGCGATGACAAATTCCTAACTCCTCAGTCAGAACAAGTTCCTCAAAGACCATAAGATCTTCGTCTCTATCACTGAAGAAAATGACTGAACTGTATGAGATTTCCAATGGCTTCACTCGAAGGGATTGGTAGGGTGTAGGATTTTGAGATGAGCATCACCTGGAAACTTTTCCTTAGTTTTACCTTGACCCCCTTTAACAATACGATGTTTCCTATGACTCAAGAAAGAGAATATGAGACTACGAAAACAAAAGTCTTCATGCTTCACATTCCTCGCATGTATATCAACTGTTCACGGTCACACCAATTTCTTCACTTTCAAAGTCTTCACAAAACCAAAGTCTTCAGTTGAAGACATTCATTTTTAGGGGTCAACTTTCTCTGTAAATACCAAACTCCTCATAGACTTATAGATCCGTGTACACTAACAAACACATTAGTCCCTTAACCTATGAGTCTTCAATACACGAAAATCTCTAAGGGGCACTAGATGCACTTACAATCTCCCCCTTTTTGGTGATTGATGACAATATAGGTTAAGTTTTCAACGGGGATAAACATATGAAGTGTAAATACTGATATTGAGGAATTTGATTGCAAGATATAGAAGAAACTACCCTTGAAGATGTGCATCATGAGGAATTTGCTTTTGAAGCAATGCACATTTGAAGAGTAGAATCATGGAGATCTCCCCCTATATCTTGTAATTCATATACGCATTTGAAATATGATATGAAGAATTTGAAGTGCATGATGAAATATGGTGACTAATGTAATTCAGCATGCATGCATTATCATACATGAGGAAATAGCATGCAGAAGAACATAGCAAAAATTATCAGACCACCATCGGACTGATGTAATCCCGCCGCACCGACGATACGGCCGACTGGTCCGGCCGCTCCACGGAAGTAGCAGAGATGTCCCTCCGTGCCATGAATGCAGCAGATATGTCCTCCCGCGCCATGATAGCCTAGGAAAATGTCTCGTGGGCAGGCGAGGATTCTCACAGGCGCATGCGCGCTATGCTCGATAACCTGATGGGTCGGATCTCCGACAGGATGAAGCAGTAGGACGAGATGAATGCCTTGTTTGAAAATGCTACCAGCGTCTTCCTGGGACTAGGTGAGGACAAGGTGAAGCTCCGCACCAAGCGCGACCTGCAGAGGGCAAAGATCACCGGGTAGCACGAGGAGACCACTGCCTTGTTGCAGATGACCGACGTCATCGTCAAGAAACTTATGGACGAGAATGCCATGCTCCGCATCGAGCGCCAAAGGCTGGTGGATGAATCCATGGATGCTCTCAAGCAACGTCTTGAGGACACGAAAGAGCTCCTCGCTGCTTACCGCGGAAACTAGTTCCCATGACCAGCAGCAATGCATCAAGAAAGTAGAGATCAGCGAGCCAGATCGTTGTCTTCCTTCTTCTTTTGCCCTTGTGTATTTCGGCTGTTGCTGCATGTGGCTTTTTAATTATCTTCCTAAATATGTAAGACAGTTTTTATCCAATGTCACTGTCCTTATATTCACCAGTCTTGCTATAAGTTGGAGTTGATGCTATATAGGTCCGTCGGATCTTACATCAAGATCCGTGCAAAACTTTCTTTTCAGATTTTATTTTATCTCTCTTAAATCTCAGTCGAGTGAGACATAGCCACACCATAAAAAGGGGGCTCGGGCGCAATTATTGGAGACGTTGGGAGGGAGGTGGGCGGCGGATAGAGGTCAAAGGGCTCCTCCTGATGAGCATGCACATGGGTTTGATCACACGCCTCCCATACTCAAATAGCTACCCCGCACAACACCTCCTAGCCAATAAAAAAGGGGACACGTGGCGGCACGCAAATGGTAAGTAGAACGCCCGTGGTTTCAACAATACTTGTGTTTTCGATTTGTGACGTGACAACACTTGTTCCAAAATGACTTTTTTGATTGTTAAAGTGTGCGGCTTTGCAAATCGGACAAAAAAATTACCACAACATGTTGGTGCCATGTCATGACACCATGCCAAGTTTCATGATTTTCAGGAGAGTTTTGGATTTATGGGAATTTTAAAACCAAGTTTCTCGATGTTTCCGGCCAAGCCAAGATGCCCAGATGTTTGAATTCCATTCCCACTTCTTCCATGGGACCTAGAAATTCGCCCAAGTACACACAAATGATTTTCCGACTAACTTTTGCACAATGGAGCATGCACTTGTACTTCAAATTTGAATTATGTGCATTAAATGCCTGGAAAATCAATTAATGCATAAAAAGTCCAAACGAACCCCGAATAATTCCAAATTTTGGCATGAAACTCCTATTTGGTCTAAGCTGGCTGTGTAAAAAAATCAAGGCGGTAGAAGGCAGTGTATGTTGTTTCCCACATGGAGGTAACACGTTCCCTCTCGGAACCATGAGCCACGTTGAGAGAAGCTTCGGTTTGCAAGAAGCTTATACCAAAGCTTGTCCCAATTCGGCCAAAAAATTTACCACAACATGTTGTTTCCATGTCATGACACCATGCCACATTTCATGATTTTCATGTGTGTTTTGAATTTACAGGAATTAAAAAACCAAGTTTCTCAATGTTTCCGGCCGAGCGACGCCCAGATGTTTGAATTCCATTCCCATTTCTTGCATGGGACCTAGAAATTCCCCCAAGGATACATATGTGATTTTTCAGCCAACTTTGGTGCATTGGAGCATGTGTTTGTAGTTCAAATTTGAATTATGCACATTAAATGTACATAAATTCAATTAATGTATAAAAAAGGCCAAACAAACCTCGAATAATTCCAAAATTTAGCACGAAACTCTTATTTGGTCTAAGCTGCCTGTGTAAAAAAAATTAAGGCAGGAGAAGGCAGTGTATGTCATTTCGCACACGAAGCTGACACATTGCCTCTTAGAACCATGAGCCTTCTTGAGAGAAGCTTGATTGCGTTAGTATTTCCCCAAAGAGGAAGGGATGATGCAACATAGCGACAATATGTATTTCCCTCAGTGATAAGACCAAGGTTATCGAACCAGTAGGAGAACCACGCAATACTACGTGAACGGTACATGCACACAAAGAACAAGTACTTGCAACCCGACGTGTTAAAGGGGTTGTCAATCCCTTTCGGGAAACGGTGCCATAAATTGTCGAGTTGACGGGATAAAAATATGATTGATTGGATAAATAGCTCTCGAATAAATGAAAAATAAAATAAAGTGCAGGAAGGTATTTTTGGGTTTTTGGAAAAATAGATCTAAAAATAAAAGCGAATAAAAATATATCTTAAAGGCAAATATGATAAAGAAGAGACCCCGGGGCCGTATATTTCACTAGTGGCTTCTCTCGAGGAAAATGGCATACGTGGGTGAACAAATTACCGTTGAGAAATTGATAGAACTTCAAATAATTATGACGATATATAGGCAATGATCATTATATAGGCATCACGTCCAAGATTAGTAAACCGACTCCTGCTTGCGTCTACTACTATAATCCCACAAACCCACCGATATCCCGCATGCATCTAGTGTATTAAGTTCACGGAGAAACGAAGTAATGCAATAAGAATGATGACTTGATGTAGACAAGATCTATTTATGTAGAAATAGACGCCATCTCGTCATCCTTAATGGCAACGATACATACGTGTTGTTTCCACTTCTGTAACTGGGATCAAGCATCCTAAGATAGAACCATAACAAAGTACCTCTTCCCATGGGAAGAAAAATCAATCTAGTCGGCCTAACTAAACCAAAGATTCGAAGAAGAAATACGAGGCTATAAATATGTAATGCCCCGAGACCGATGCGCCAGGTGTCTTCCAGTTATTCGCTATCGTTTCCATGTCATTTGTTTGCGTGTCGTGCATTTCATATCATGTCATCATGTGCATCGCATTTCCATACGTGTTTGTCTCATCCATCCGAGCATTTTCCCCGTTGTCCGTTTTGCAATCCGGCGCTCCTATGTCACCGGGTGTCCCCTTTTGCCTCTTTTCATGTGCGGGTGTAAAACGTTCTCGTATTGGACCGAGACTTGCCAAGCGGCCTTGGTTCACTACCGGTAGACCGCCTGTCAAGTTTCGTACCATTTGGACTTCGTTTGATACTCCAACGGTTTACCGAGGAACCGTAAAGGCCTCGTGTGTGTTGCAGCCCAACACCCCTTCAAAGTGGCCCAAAACCTATCCAAACCCCCTCCATCCTCACAGTCATTCAATCATGATCGTGTGGCCGAAAACCGCTCCTCATTTGGACTCTCCTAGCTCCCTCTACCTATATATATGTCCTCTCCCCCGAAATTTCCGCAGATGAAACCCTAAAAATCCCCCCCGCACGCCACCGGACATGTCCGCGCCCGCCGGACTAAATCCCACCGCCGCTCCTGGCCAGTGGCATCGCGCCACGTGTCCCATGCCCGCCGTCCCCGCCGCCAAGCCCGCAGGGCCCGCAGCCGGCCCGGGGGGCCCATCCGCCGCCGCCGCCGGAGCACACGCAGGCCCGGATCTGCGCGCCGTCGTCCATGCTCGCCGCCCGTTGCCTGCTCGTCGCGGCGTTCACCGGCGCTGCCTCACTGGCGCGACCTCGCCAGAGGCCGCGTGCCCATCCATGATCGTCGCCATGCCGTCGCCTCCACCTAGCCGCCTGTTCACCGGCGCCGCCACCGCAGCTCTCCCGCGCCGCCCCGCTCCTTCGCCCGACTTCACCGGCCGCTCCGGCAGAAGCTCGTCGGAGCACGAGCGCATCGCCTCGCCGGCGCTACCCCGGCCACCGCCCTCCACCGCCTTGCTCGTCTGCCGTCTTGTCCGGCCCTTTGCTCCTCCAACCCCATCGCGCCCGGATCCGGCGGGATCCGGACGGATCCGCTCTGACCGACCTCACCGGTGTTCTCCTTCGTCCTCCCCGTCATCTCCGGCCAGGATCTCTGGCGATCCTCGTTTTTCGTGTCGGAGAACCCTAGATCTAGAGGTTCATTTTTTCTCTAAGTCTTTTCCATGCAATATTTTCACGCCATTTTCATCGCATCATAACTCCGCATCCGTAGATCCGTTTTGCGTGCATGAGATATCAAATTGTTCGTCTAGATGTGCTCTTCATTTCATTCCATTGCACCATGATTGTTTGAGTTCATCTTGATGCCCTAAATGCTGTTGCAAGAGTGCTATAAAATGTTAGGTGCTGATTCTTATCAGTTTATGGGCATTTGTCATTTTTGCCATCATTATTGTGTGCCTCCTATGAACTTGAGCCCTACATGTGTTTTGGGCTATGCCATGCCATATTTACAGGGGTGTATGCCATGTATTTTTGTGATCAATGTGGTTACTAGCACAAGCATGCAAAGTAGCTCTCGTGATGTTGCTGATTTCAGGGACTTAGAATTTCACTAAGTCTTTTTCCTGCTCTTATTTTTATGCCATGTATTCTTGTTGCTACAGAGTGATCCATGCCTCTTTTGAGCATGTTCATTAAGGATGATTTTGAGATATTGTTATGCTCTATCTATCCAGGTCTTTGTTTGAAATTATGGGGTACCCTAGCATGACTCAATCTTGCTCTACTTTTTCTATAAAATGTTCCTGGCAGATTGTTGACGTGTTAATCAATTTTGCCAAGGTTGTTGTAGTTGATCCATGCATGCTATGAGATTGTTCTTGCCATGTTGAGCATATTGATCATGTCTTCTTGCTGGTAGTATGCTTAGTTTGTCATGCAATGCCTTGTAGTGAGTACATCGAGCTCGCAAACATGCCTACGTAACTCTGTTTTGCCATGTCCAGTTTTCTGCTAAGTCTGAATCTGTTAACGAAACTTGCTATGTTTACCTGAGTGCCATCATATCTTCTGATCCCTTTTGGCTTATGGTCAGTAAAGGACTTATGTTATATGCGTTGAGTAGTTTCATTCCATGCCTTGTTTTGCCATGATATGTTCCTGTAGCATGTTGTTGTCTTGCTCTAAACATTGCTTCCTGATGTTAATCCTGACATGTTGTTATTTTCACTAAGTCTGTGAACCTGATATCTTTTGCTCTTTTTCCATGCTTGTTTGAGCCTACTCTTTTGTGTTTTAGCCATAGCTCAGTGTTCATCTTTTGTCAAGCATCTTGAGTGGATCACTTCCATATGCTCTGTTGATATGTTAGAGTGCAGTAGCTTATTTTTCTTGATGCATTTAGATGGCTTCGTGCTGTTAATTGCAGAATCGTGCCATTATTGTTTTGCTTGCCATTTGCAAACCGTGCATCCGATTCCGGTGATCTTTATATCGATTTCGACCGAAATCAACTCATCTTTCCAGCGGCTCACTTGGTTTGCCAAGTAGAGGCCTGGATCAATCTTTTCTTTCCGGAGCACGCATATGCATTGCATATCATGCCATGTTTTGCATCGTGTTGCTTGCGCATTGCATAGTGGTTGATGGTTGTTCCCTTTTCTTGTGTTCTTGCCTTGGGTAGAGCCGGGAGACGAGTACGTGTTCGAGGAACCCGTTGAGTACGCTTACGAGGATCAAGCTTTCGTCTTCTCGGAGAACTTTGCAGGAAAGATGACCATACCCTCGAAATCACTTCTATCTTTGCTTGCTTGTTGCTCGCTCTTTTGCTATGCCTATGCTGTGATACCTACCACTTGCTATATCATGCCTCCCATATTTTCATGTCAAGCCTCTTACCCACCCTTTCCTAGCAAACTGTTGCTTGGCTATGTTACCGCTTTGCTCAGCCCTCTTATAGCGTTGCTAGTTGCAGGTGAAGATTGAAGTTTGTTCCATGTTGGCACATGGATTTGTTGGGATATCACAATATATCTTATTTACTTAATGCATCTATATACTTGGTAAAGGGTGGAAGGCTCGGCCTTATGCCTGGTGTTTTGTTCCACTATTGCCGCCCTAGTTTCCGTCATACCGGTGTTACGTTCCTTGATTTTGCGTTCCTTATGCGGTTGGGTTATAATGGGAACCCCTTGACAGTTCGCTTTGAATAAAACTCCTCCAGCAAGGCCCAACCTTGGTTTTACCATTTTCACTAACAACCTATCACCTTCCCTTGGGTTCTACAGACTCAAGGGTCATCTTTATTTTAACCCCCCCAGGCGAGTGCTTCTCTAAGTGTTGGTCCGAAATGGGCAGCCTGCGGGGCCACCTCTGGGAAACTTGAGGGTTGGTTTTACTCGTAGCTTGACCTATCCGGTGTTGCCCTGAGAATGAGATATGTGCAGCTCCTAAGGATGTCGGCGCATCGGCCGGCTTTGCTGATCTTGTTTTACCATTGTCGAGATGTCTTGTAACTGGGATTCCGAGTTTGATCGGGTATTCCTGGGAGAAGGAATATCGTTCGTTGACCGTGAGAGCTTGTGATGGGCTAAGTTGGGACACCCCTACAGGGTTTTGAACTTTCGAAAGCCGTGCCCGCGGTTATGGGCAGATGGGAATTTGTTAATGTCCGGTTGTAGAAAAATTGACACTTAACTTAATTAAAATGCATCAATCGCATGTGTAGCCGTGATGGTCTCTTCTCGGCGGGGTCCGGGAAGTGAACACGGTGTTGGAGTTATGCTTGAACGTAAGTAGTTTTAGGATCACTTCTTGATCACTTCTATTTCACGACCGTGCATTGCCTTCTCTTCTCGCTCTCATTTTTGTAAGTTAGCCACCATATATGCTAGTGCTTGCTGCAGCTCCACCTCACTACCCCTTTTCCTACCCATAAGCTTAAATAGTCTTGATCACGAGGGTGTGAGATTGCTGAGTCCCCATGACTCACAGATTACTTCCAAAACCAGTTGCAGGTGCCGATGATAACGTGCAGGTGATGTAACCCAGCTCAAGGAGGTGCTCGATGAAGATCTTGTTCATTGTGTTGTTTCGTTTCAGTCGATCAGTAGTGGAGCCCAGTCGGGGACATCGGGGATCTTTTGCATTAGGGGTAGTCTTGTTTTATTTCGGTTTCGTAGTCGGACCTTTGTTTGTATCTGGATGATGTAATATTCATGGTATTGTGTGAAGTGGAGATTGTAAGCAAACTCTGTACCTCTTTCTTATTCAGTACATGGGATGTGTAAAGATTACCCCTCTTGCGACATGCCTACAATGCAGTTATGCCTCTAAGTCGTGCTCCGACACGTGGGAGATATAGCCGCATCGTGGGTGTTACAAGTTGGTATTAGAGCCTTCCCCGACTTAGGAGCCCCCTGCTTGATCGAATCATTGGCGTTGTTGAGTCTAGAAAAATGTTTTGAGTCTTATAGGATTATATATATATCAGAGAGTAGGATTATTTTACTCCTCAGTCCCTTCGTCGCTCTGGTGAGGCATCCTGACGTAGAGTTTTGACTCTTCTCTTCTCAAATTTCACAAAAAAAAATTTAGGATCACGCGGGTATCTTGGAATCGTTCCGATGGTTTTGTGACGAGAACATTGTTCTTGGTGCCTCCTGACATTTAGGGGTTGTGGCAGTATCCCGGGGAGTTGAGCTCTGAGGTGTTGTCGTCACAATTTTATCGTTGCAGTTCTGGAATACCTGAGTTTCGCCGACATCGAAAATCTCTTTTATGTAGTTGTTCGTGAGATAACCTCGACGCCACCCAGTACTGGGGCGGGAGTTCGGGAGAATTGCCATAACTCGTATAACGGATGCTTTTCGAAGGTTGAGGTAAATGTTTTCCGAAGGTTTCTTGGTTATGTGTTGAAGGATGGATACAGCTGGATGTAGGATTTGCTAGTTTTGGGTGAGATATTATGCTTCCCCTGTATCTTCAACACCCGATTGCATAACCGGAAAGTTTCGGGAGTTTATAAGTGGGAATTCAAGTAGCTCTTAGGATATCTTTCCATCAGATGCATGATATGAGATTGGGGTTCGACGTCTAGTGGTCCGCCTATCCACGGTTGGTTTTACAGTGGTCTCGTTGTGTCTTAAAGAGTCCTTGGATATGCTGACTCGGGGACGCTTCGTATGTCATGTGCACTACCTTGTACTTGATGGTGCTGTACGATCGGGCCCTACCATGAAAATTTCGGACGAAATCTATAACATATGTTTGTTCCGGCTTATTTTGCAAGCCAATCCTTTGTTTTGTTTTGAGTTGTGGTATTCGAGTTGCTTCGAAGTCAGGTGTTGATTCCATACCTTTCCTAAACGGTGTTCTCATACTCCGATGTGAATACCAATCTTTCTCGACCATCGAGTTTGTCATGTCAATCCTTGTCAACCGGTGTGCTTCTCTTCAAGTGGATCCGATCATTCCTACATCCGCGAGATCAATTCTCAATTCTTTCCAACGGTGTTTGTTTCGTCCGTCCCAAGTTGTCTTTATTTTCCCGCCCTCCCACCCTTTTTTTTTCTTCAAGGACTCGGATTTCTTAATCAAGTATCCATATTATTCATGTGAAGTCTCTCCATTCTTTTCCGTCAATGTTCTTACCCGGTGATTCTCATGAAGATACTAACGGAGCCTCAAGTTCATCATTCTTCATTCTTTTTCTTCTTCGGTGGATTCAATTCAAGCTTTTGGTGTTGATCATATCCTTTAACTCGTTTCAAATGTTTTCCATGCCGGTGCACCTCTTTATCATTCACCTCTCACTATTCTTTTAGTCCTGAGTGTTGAAGATATCTCGAAGATTCGTGTTTCCACTCTGCATTCGTTCGAGCTATTTCAAGGATGTTATGTCGTTTGAGCCATTTAAATCAACCGGTGCAATCTCCCTTTCAAGTAATTGTTCAACGGTGTTTCTTTTGAGTGGGCCCTAACCCACAGGTTTTTCAAAGGATCTTACCTGACTCTTCTTAATTCCCGGAGCTATCCTCAAATTTCTTTTCGAAGTTTGACGTAAGAATGAGTTATCGTCAGTCATATGTCTTTCACCAAGATCTTTCAAATTCTTTTCATCATTAGTTCAACCTTTCTAATTTTCATTCTGGAGTGCCTCAACAATTCATGGTGGTGTTTCCCGTCATCATTCTCGGATTTTGAAGACCCAAGAAGAGTTTTCCTCCATATCGTATATGTTCTCTCAAAGATTCATGGTTCTAGCTTCATGCCATCCTCTCACAATTGTTTTTTATCATGAGAATTATTTTCACCCATCTGGAGCATTTCAAGAGTATTTTTCAGTTTGATTCTCCGGAGGCCATCATCTCAGAATTATTCATTTCAGCTTTCAGCTCTTGTTCTCCAAATCTTACCGGTGCATCATTCGAATATTCTCTAATAAGTTCGTGATCTATTCGTCCTCATGTATCAAATCCCCTCAAGTATCGTCATTCATTTTCTAATTCTTTTCAGTGATTTGTGTCTTTTCCACTTTCATTTTTTAATTCTTACGATGTTTCGCCCAACATTTCTCTTCCTTGGTTATTTATCGATTCATCCATTCTTTCATCCTACCGGTGGATCATCGAAGACCTTCTCAAGTTGCGCTATATCTGTTTTAATCCTTTCTACGAGAATAAGTAGTATGCCAAATCCGTTGCTTGTCATCAATTTAAAATGATGAAGGATAAGCATAACATAATTCTTATTTTTGTTTCATCCAAGTGATAAATTCCTTCCTTCGGAGTTTATTCATGATGAATAAATTCTTGATTTTCTTTTGTTCATCTTTTCTTTCTCGGAGTTCCAAGCTCTCTCAATTATCTCCTCGCGAAGCTCCATCTAAATCATTGCAAGGCTTCAACCTTATTCTTTTCATCCTTCATTTTGTTTGTTCATTCTTTTCTTACCGGAGTTCTTCATGGAGGCTCTAAATGAATTCATAAAAGATTTAATTCCTTCTCGAAGTGTTCATTGAGATTCTTTTCAGAGGAGCATTCTTCATCTTGCAATCCGGAGTGCAATTCTTTCTACCGTATCATTGGAGGTGGTATTATGTCATTCTTGATAATTTGTGTTCATGTTTCATGATTCACATGTTATTAAGAATGAGGTATTTTAAATCCATCAACGTCTTTGTTGGAGTTATCTTGTGTCATGTTTCACCTAAAGCCTTCCCTAAGGATTGTTGCTATTTATGGTGCTCATAAATGACCCAAGTTCTTCATTTATCCTCCCGGTGAAATAGTTTCTCGCCTTCTTGTTCATATCATCCCAATCTATCGTTTTCGTTAGTGGCAGAATTTCACCTCATAGTTTCGAGATGTTTTCCATAAGCCCACATCAAGGTTATCCTTTCGCTGTTGATAAACCAACAAATCCGTTCGAGAATATGTTGTAAGCGTGCTCTCCCAAGATCTTGTTTCCTCGTTCATTCCATTGCGTTCTTACTTTTGTTCCGGAGGCATCGTGATGTTGCTCTCTTCAACCCATCTTCTTGTTTTTCTCAGGATCGTGTTCTATTCATGCTTATCAATTTAACAGGAGAGTTGTGTCCTCTGCGCAAGATCTTTTCCCCTTATCAAGTCTTGCATCACTTTTCAAACGGAGTGCTGTTCGAATTTGTTCTTCCTTGTTCCTCGTTACTAACGGAGTGTTTTTCAACTTTGATCACCTCCGTGGTATTATTTCCTTTCAAGTTGTTCAACTTTTCAAGGTTCTTTGGTTTCACTCGTTTGTCAAGGAAACAACTTAGTTTTACCTCTTCTCTTTCTCTTCCGTTTTCCCCTCCGGTGCCATCCTAGATCTCGGGACGAGATCCTCTCGTGGTGGTGGAGTGTTGTAACTCTCCGAGACCGATGTGCCAGACGTCTTCCAGTTATTCGCTGTCATTGCCATGTCATTGCGTGTCATGCATTTCATATCATGTCATCATGTGCATCGTATTTGCATAAGTGTTCATCTCATGCATCCGAGCATTTTCCCCGTTGTCCGTTTTGCAATCCGGCGCTCCTATGTCATCCGGTGTCCCCTTTTGCCTCTTTTCGTGTGCGGGTGTTAAACGTTCTCGGATTGGACCGAGACTTGCCAAGCGGCCTTGGTTCACTACCGGTAGACCGCCTGTCAAGTTTCGTACCATTTGGACTTCGTTTGATACTCCAGCGGTTTACCGAGGAACCATAAAGGCCTCGTGTGTGTTGCAGCCCAGCACCCCTTCAAAGTGGCCCAAAACCCATCCAAACCACCTTCATCCTCACGGTCGTTCGATCATGATCGCGTGGCCAAAAACCGCTCCTCATTTGGACTCTCCTAGCTCCCTCTACCTATATATATGTCCTCTCCCCCGAAATTTCGGCAGATGAAACCCTAAAAATCCCCCCCGCACGCCGCCGGACGAAATCCCGCCACCGCTCCTGGCCAGTGGGAACGCGCCACGTGTCCCGCTCCCGCCGTCCCCGCCGCCAAGCCCGCGGGACCCGCAGCCGGCCCGTGGGGCCCATCCGCCGCCGCCGCCCGAGCCCGCGCAGGCCCGGATCTGTGTGTCGTCGTCCATGCTCGCCGCCCGTTGCCCGCTTGTCGCCGGCGTTCACCGGTGCCGCCTTGCCGGCGCGACCTTGTCGGAGGCCGCGCGCCCGTCCATGCTTGTCTCCATGCCGTTGCCTCCACCCCGCCGCCTGTTCACCAGCGCCGCTACCGCAGCTCTCTCGCGTCGCCCCGCTCCTTCGCCCAACTTCACCGGCCGCTCCGGCAGAAGCTCGCCGGAGCACGAGCGCGTCGCCTCGCCGGTGCTACCCCGGCCGCCGCCCTCCGCCGCCTTTCTCGTCCGCCGCCTCGTCCGGCCCTCTGCTCCTCCGACCCCGTCGCGCCCGGATCTGGCGGGATCCGGCCGGATACGCTCCGACCGACCTCGCCGGTGTTCTCCTTCGTCCTCCCCGTCATCTCCGGCGATCTTCGTTTTTCGTGCCCGAGAACCCTAGATCTGGAGGTTCATTTTTTTCTCTAAGCCTTTTTCGTGCAATATTTTCAGGCCATGTTCATCGCAACATAACTCCGCATCCGTAGCTCCGTTTTGCATGCATGAGATATCAAATTGTTCGTCTAGATGTGCTCTTAATTTCATTCCATTGCACCATGCTTGTTTGAGTTCATCTTGATGCCCTAAATGCTGTTGCAAGAGTGCTATAACATGTTAGGTGCTGATTCTTATCAGTTTATGGGCATTTGTCATTTTTGCCACGATTATTGTGTGCCTCCTATTAACTTGAGCCCTACATGTGTTTTGGGCTATGCCATGCCATCTTTAGAGGGGCGTATGCCATGTATTTTTGTGATCAATGTGGTGACTAGCACAAGCATGCAAAGTAGCTCTCGTGATGTTGCTGATTTCAGGGACTTAGAATTTCACTAAGTCCTTTTCCTGCTGTTATTTTTATGCCATGTATTCTTGTTGGTACAGAGTGATCCATGCCTCTTTTGAGCATGTTCATTAAGGATGATTTTGAGATATTGTTATGATCTATCTGTCCATGTCTTTTTTTGCAATTATGGGGTATCCTAGCATGACTCAACCTTGATCTACTTTTGCTAGAAAATGTTCCTGGCAGATTGTTTACGTGTTAATCAATTTTGCCAAGGTTGTTGTAGTTGATCCATGCATGCTATGAGATTGTTCTTGCTATGTTTAGCTTATTAATCATGTATTCTTGCTGGTAGTATGCTTAGTTTATCATGCAATACCTTGTGGTGAGTGCCTCGTGTTGGGGAACGTTGCAGAAAACAAATAATTTCCTATGGTTTCACCAAGATCCATCTAGGAGTTCATCTAGCAACGAGTAATTAGATGCATCTACATACCTTTGTAGATCGCGAGCGGAAGCGTTCAAAGAACGGGGATGAGGTAGTCGTACACGACGTGATTCGAATCACCGAAGATCCTAGCACCGAACGGACGGCACCTCCGCGTTCAACACACGTACGGAACAGCCACGTCTCCTTCTTCTTGATCCAGCAAGGGGAAAGGAGAGGTTGAGGGAGATGGCACCAGCAGCAGCACGACGGCGTGGTGATGATGGAGCTGCAGTACTCCGTCAGGGCTTCGCCGAGCGCTATGGAGGAGGAGGAGGTGTTGGAGAGGGAGAAGGAGGCAACCAAAGGCGTGTCTGAAGAGCCCTCCTTCCCCCACTATATATAGGAGGGCCAAGGGGGGGGGCACCGGCCCTAGGAGATCCAATCTCCTAGGGGGTGCGGCCAAGGGGGAGGAATCCCTCCTCCCCAAGGCACCTAGGAGGTGCCTTCCCCTCCTAGGACTCTTCCTCCTTGAAACCCTAGGCGCATAGGCCTCTTGGGGCTGGTGCCCTTGGCCCATGTAGGCCAAGGCGCACCCTCTACAGCCCATGTGGCCCCCCGGGACAGGCGGCCCCACCCGGTGGGCCCCCGGGACCCTTCCGGTGGTCCCGGTACAATACCGATGACCCCGAAACTTGTCCCGATAGCCGAAACAGGACTTCCCATATATAAATCTTTACCTCCGGACCATTCCGGAACTCCTCGTGACGTCCGGGATGTCATCCGGGACTCCGAACAACATTCGGGTTACTGCATATACATATCCCTACAACCCTAGCGTCACCGAACCTTAAGTGTGTAGACCCTACGGGTTCGGGAGACATGTAGACATGTCCGAGATCGCTCTCCGGTCAATAACCAACAGCGGGATATGGATACCCATGTTGTCTCCCACATGCTCCTCGATGATCTCATCGGATGAACCACGATGTCGAGGATTCAAACAACCCCGTATACAATTCCCTTTGTCAATCGGTGTGTTACTTGCTCGAGATCCGATCGTCGGTATCCCAATACCTCGTTCAATCTCGTTACCAGCAAGTCACTTTACTCGTACCGTAATGCATGATCCCGTGACCAAACACTTGGTCACTTTGAGCTCATTATGATGATGCATTACTGAGTGGGCCCAGTGATACCTCTCCGTCATACGGAGTGACAAATCCCCGTCTTGATCCATGTCAACCCAACAGACACTTTCGGAGATACCTGTAGTGCACCTTTATAGTCACCCAGTTACGTTGTGACGTTTGGTACACCCAAAGCACTCCTACGGTATCCGGGAGTTACACGATCTCATGGTTAAAGGAAAAGATACTTGACATTGGAAAAACTCTAGCAAACGAACTATACGATCTTGTGCTATGTTTAGGATTGGGTCTTGTCCATCACATCATTCTCCTAATGATGTGATCTCGTTATCAATGACATCCAATGTCCATAGTCAGGAAATCATGACTATCTGTTGATCAACGAGCTAGTCAACTAGAAGCTTACTAGGGACATGTTGGTGTCTATTATTCACACATGTATTACGATTTCCGGACAATACAATTATAGCATGAATAAAGACAATTGTCATGAACAAGGAAATATAATAATACTGCTTTTATTATTGCCTCTAGGGCATATTTCCAACAGTCTCCCACTTGCACTAGAGTCAATAATCTAGTTACATTGTGATGAATCGAACACCCATGGAATTCTGGTGTTGATCATGTATTTCTCTAGGGAGAGGTCTAGTCAACGGATCTGCTACATTCAGGTCCGTATGTACTTTACAAATCTCTATGTCTCCATCTTGAACATTTTCACGAATGGAGTTGAAGCGACGCTTGATGTGCCTTGTCTTCTTGTGAAACCTGGGCTCCTTGGCTAGAGCAATAGCTCCAATGTTGTCACAGAAGAGCTTGATCGGCCCCGACGCATTGGGTATGACTCCTAGGTCGGTGATGAACTCCTTCACCCATATTGCTTCATGTGCTGCCTCCGAGGCTGCCATGTACTCCGCTTCACATGTAGATCCCGCCACGACGCTCTGCTTGCAACTGCACCAGCTTACTGCCCCACCATTCAAAATATACATGTATCCGGTTTGTGACTTAGAGTCATCCAGATCTGTGTCGAAGCTAGCGTCGACGTAACCCTTTACGACGAGCTCTTCGTCACCTCCATAAACGAGAAACATGTCCTTTGTCCTTTTCAGGTACTTCAGGATATTCTTGTGTTCCTTGCCGGGATTACTTTGGTACCTACCTACCAAACTTACGGCAAGGTTTACATCAGGTCTGGTACACAGCATGGCATACATAATAGAACCTATGGCTGAGGCATAGGGGATGACACTCATCTCTTCTATATCTTCTGCCGTGGTCGGGCATTGAGCCGAGCTCAATCTCACACCTTGCAAAACAGGCAAGAACCCTTTCTTGGACTGATCCATTTTGAACTTCTTCAAAATCTTATCAAGGTATGTGCTTTGTAAAAGACCTATGAGGCGTCTTGATCTATCTCTATAGATCTTGATGCCTAATATATAAGCAGCTTCACCAAGGTCCTTCATTGAAAAACTCTTATTCAAGTAGGCCTTGATGCTGTCCAAGAGTTCTATATCATTTCCCATCAAAAGTATGCCATCTACATATAATATGAGAAATGCTACAGAGCTCCCACTCACTTTCTTGTAAACACAGGCTTCTCCATAAGTCTGTGTAAACCCAAACGCTTTGATCATCTCATCAAAGCGAATGTTCCAACTCCGAGATGCTTGCACCAGCCCATAAATCGAGCGTTGGAGCTTGCACACCTTGTTAGCATTCTTAGGATCGACAAAACCTTCCGGTTGCATCATATACAATTCTTCCTTAAGGAAACCATTAAGGAATGCCGTTTTGACGTCCATCTGCCATATCTCATAATCATAAAATGCGGCAATTGCTAACATGATTCGGACGGACTTCAGCTTCGCTACCGGTGAGAAAGTCTCATCGTAGTCAACCCCTTGAACTTGTCGATAACCCTTAGCGACAAGCCGAGCTTTATAGATGGTCACATTACCATCCGCGTCTGTCTTCTTCTTAAAGATCCATTTATTTTCTATGGCTCGCCGTTCAACGGGCAAGTCAGTCAAAGTCCATACTTCGTTTTCATACATGGATCCTATCTCGGATTTCATGGCTTCTAGCCATTTGTCGGAATCCGGGCCCGCCATCGCTTCTTCATAGTTCGAAGGTTCACCGTTGTCTAACAACATGATTTCCAAGACAGGGTTGCCGTACCACTCTGGTGCGGAACGTGTCCTTGTGGACCTTCGAATTTCAGTAGGAGCTTGATCAGAAGTATCATCATCAATAACTTCCTCTCTAGTCGGTGCAGGCGCCTCAGGAACATTTTCTTGAGTTGCGCCATTTTCCGGTTCAAGAGGTAATACTTCATCAAGTTCTACTTTCCTCCCACTTACTTCTTTCGAGAGAAACTCTTTCTCTAGAAAGGACCCATTCTTGGCAACAAAGATCTTGCCTTCGGATCTGAGGTAGAAGGTATACCCAGTAGTTTCTTTAGGGTATCCTATGAAGACGCATTTTTCCGACTTGGGTTCGAGCTTTTCAGGTTGAAGTTTCCTGACATAAGCATCGCATCCCCAAACTTTCAGAAACGACAACTTAGGTTTCTTACCAAACCATAATTCAAACGGTGTCGTCTCAACGGATTTCGACGGAGCCCTATTTAAAGTTAATGCGGCAGTCTCTAAAGCATACCCCCAAAAGGATAGCGGTAAATCGGGAAGAGACATCATAGATCGCACCATATCTAATAGAGTGCGATTACGACGTTTGGACACACCATTACGCTGAGGTGTTCCAGGCGGCGTGAGTTGTGAAACTATTCCACATTTTCTTAAGTGTGTGCCAAATTCGTGACTCAAGTATTCTCCTCCACGATCTGATCGTAGAAACTTGATTTTCCTGTCACGTTGATTCTCAACCTCACTCTGAAATTCCTTGAACTTTTCAAAGGTTTCATACTTGTGTTTCATTAAGTAGACATACCCATATCTACTCAAGTCATCAGTGAGGGTGAGAACATAACAATAGCCACCGCGAGCCTCAACACTCATTGGACCGCACACATCAGTATGTATGATTTCCAATAAGTTGGTTGCTCGCTCCATTGTTCCTGAGAACGGAGTCTTGGTCAATTTACCCATGAGGCATGGTTCGCACGTGTCAAATGATTCATAATCAAGAGACTCTAAAAGTCCATCTGCATGGAGCTTCTTCATGCGTTTGACACCTATGTGACCAAGGCGGCAGTGCCACAAGTATGTGGGACTATCATTATCAACCTTACATCTTTTGGTACTCACACTATGAATATGTGTAGCAATACGCTCAAGATTCATTAAGAATAAACCATTTACCATAGGAGCATGACCATAAAACATATCTCTCATATAAATGGAACAACCATTATTCTCAGATTTAAATGAGTATCCATCTCGAATTAAACGAGATCCCGATACAATGTTCATGCTCAAAGCTGGCACTAAATAACAATTATTGAGGTTTAAAACTAATCCCATAGGTAAATGTAGAGGCAGCGTGCCGACGGCGATCACATCGACATTGGAACCATTCCCGACGCGCATTGTCACCTCGTCCTTCGCCAGTCTCCGCTTATTCCGCAGCTCCTGCTTTGAGTTACAAATGTGAGCAACTGCACCGGTATCAAATACCCAGGAGCTACTACGAGTGCTGGTAAGGTACACATCAATTACATGTATATCACATATACCTTTTGTTTTGCCTGCCTTCTTGTCTGCTAAGTATTTGGGGCAGTTCCGCTTCCAGTGACCACTTTCCTTGCAATAAAAGCACTCGGTCTCGGGCTTGGGTCCATTCTTTGGCTTCTTCCCGGCAGCTTGCTTGCCGGGCGCGGCAACTCCCTTGCCGTCCTTCTTGGAGTTCTTTTTACCCTTGCCTTTCTTGAACTTAGTGGTTTTATTGACCATCAACACTTGATGTTCCTTCTTGACTTCTAGCTCTGCTGATTTCAGCATAGCAAATACTTCAGGAATGGTCTTCTCCATCCCCTGCATATTGAAGTTCATCACAAAGCTCTTGTAGCTCGGTGGAAGCGACTGGAGGATTCTGTCAATGACCGCATCATCTGGGAGATTAACTCCCAGCTGAGTCAAGCGGTTATGTAACCCAGACATAGTGAGTATGTGCTCACTGACAGAACTATTTTCCTCCATCTTACAGCTGAAGAATTTGTCGGAGACTTCATATCTCTCGACCCGGGCATGAGCTTGGAAAACCATTTTCAGCTCTTCGAACATCTCATATGCTCCATGTCTCTCAAAACGCTTTTGGAGCCCCGGCTCTAGGCTGTAAAGCATGCCGCACTGAACGAGGGAGTAGTCATCGGCACGTGTCCTGCCAAGCGTTCATTAACGTCTTGTTCTGCAGGGAGAACAGGTGCGTCACCCAGCGGTGCTTGTAGGACATAATCTTTCTTGGCAGCTATGAGGATGATCCTTAGGTTCCGGACCCAGTCCGTATAGTTGCTGCCATCGTCTTTCAGCTTGGTTTTCTCTAGGAACGCGTTGAAGTTGAGGACTACGTTGGCCATTTGATCTACAAGACATATTGTAAAGATTTTAGACTAAGTTCATGATAATTAAGTTCATCTAATCAAATTATTCAATGAACTCCCACTTAGATAGACATCCCTCTTCTAGTCATCTAAGTATAACATGATCCGAGTCAACTAGGTCGTGTCCGATCATCACGTGAGACGGACTAGTCAACGTCGGTGAACATCTTCATGTTGATCGTATCTTCTATACGACTCATGCTCGACCTTTCGGTCTTCTGTGTTCCGAGGCCATGTCTATACACATGCTAGGCTCGTCAAGTTAACCCTAAGTGTTTTGCATGTGTAAAACTGTCTTACACCCGTTGTATGTGAACGTAAGGATCTATCACACCCGATCATCACGTGGTGCTTCGAAACGACGAACTTTAGCAACGGTGCACAGTTAGGGGAGAACACTTCTTGAAATTGTTGTGAGGGATCATCTTATTTACTACCGTTGTTCTAAGCAAACAAGACGAAAAACATGAAAAAAATCACATGCAATCAAATAATAATAGTGACATGATATGGCCAATATCACACAGCTCCTTTGATCTCCATCTTGGGGCTCCATGATCATCTTGTCACCGGCATGACACCATGATCTCCATCATCATGATCTCCATCATTGTGTCTCCATGAAGTTGCTCGCCAACTATTACTTCTACTACTATGGCTAACGCGTTTAGCAATAAAGTAAAGTAATTTACATGGCGTTTCTTAATGACACGCAGGTCATACAAAAATAAAGACAACTCCTATGGCTCCTGCCGGTTGTCATACTCATCGACATGCAAGTCGTGATTCCTATTACAATAGCATGAACACCTCATACATCACATATAGATCATTCATCATTCATCACAACTTTGGCCATATCATACCACAAAGCACTAGCTGCAAAAACAAGTTAGACGTCCTCTAATTGTTGTTGCAAGTTTTACGTGGCTGAAGTAGGGTTCTAGCAAGAACGTTTTCTTACCTACGTGAAAGCCACAACGTGATTTGTCAACTTCTATTTACCCTTCATAAGGACCCTGTTCATCGAATCCGCTCCAACTAAAGTAGGAGAGACAGACACCCGCCAGCCACCTTATGCAACTTGTGCATGTTAGTCGGTGGAACCGGTCTCACGTAAGCATACGTGTAAGGTTGGTCCGGGCCGCTTCATCCCACAATACCGTTGAAGCAAGATAAGACTAGTAGCGGCAAGAAAGTTGACAACATCTACGCGGCAAGAACTACGCATAGACCTAGCTCTGATACCACTGTTGGGGAACGTTGCAGAAAACAAAAATTTTCCTACGGTTTCACCAAGATCCATCTAGGAGTTCATCTAGCAACGAGTGATTAGATGCATCTACATACCTTTGTAGATCGCGAGCGGAAGCGTTCAAAGAACGGGGATGAGGTAGTCGTACACGACGTGATTCGAATCACCGAAGATCCTAGCACCGAACGGACGGCACCTCCGCGTTCAACACACGTATGGAACAGCCATGTCTCCTTCTTCTTGATCCAGCAAGGGGAAAGGAGAGGCTGAGGGAGATGGCACCAGCAGCAGCATGACGGCGTGGTGATGATGGAGCTGCAGTACTCCGTCAGGGCTTCGCCGAGCGCTATGGAGGAGGAGGAGGTGTTGGAGAGGGAGAAGGAGGCAACCAAAGGCGTGTCTGAAGAGCCCTCCTTCCCCCACTATATATAGGAGGGCCAAGGGGGGGCGCCGGCCCTAGGAGATCCAATCTCCTAGGGGGTGCGGCCAAGGGGGAGGAATCCCTCCTCCCCAAGGCACCTAGGAGGTGCCTTCCCCTCCTAGGACTCTTCCTCCTTGAAACCCTAGGCGCATGGGCCTCTTGGGGCTGGTGCCCTTGGCCCATGTAGGCCAAGGCGCACCCCCTACAGCCCATGTGGCCCCCCGGGACAGGTGGCCCCACCCGGTGGGACCCCGGGACCCTTCCGGTGGTCCTGGTACAATACCAATGACCCCGAAACTTGTCCCGATAGCCGAAACAAGACTTCCCATATATAAATCTTTACCTCCGGACCATTCCGGAACTCCTCGTGACGTCCGGGATCTCATCCGGGACTCCGAACAACATTCGGGTTACTGCATATACATATCCCTACAACCCTAGCGTCACCGAACCTTAAGTGTGTAGACCCTACGGGTTCGGGAGACATGTAGACATGACCGAGATCGCTCTCCGGTCAATAACCAACAGCGGGATCTGGATACCCATGTTGGCTCCCACATGCTCCTCGATGATCTCATCGGATGAACCACGATGTCGAGGATTCAAACAACCCCGTATACAATTCCCGGTATGTTACTTGCTCGAGATCCGATCGTCGGTATCCCAATACCTCGTTCAATCTCGTTACCAGCAAGTCACTTTACTCGTACCGTAATGCATGATCCCGTGACCAAACACTTGGTCACTTTGAGTTCATTATGATGATGCATTATTGAGTGGGCCCAGTGATACCTCTCCGTCATACGGAGTGACAAATCCCCGTCTTGATCCATGTCAACCCAACAGACACTTTTGGAGATACCTGTAGTGCACCTTTATAGTCACCCAGTTACGTTGTGACGTTTGGTACACCCAAAGCACTCCTACGGTATCCGGGAGTTACACGATCTCATGGTCAAAGGAAAAGATACTTGACATTGGAAAAACTCTAGCAAACGAACTATATGATCTTGTGCTATGTTTAGGATTGGGTCTTGTCCATCACATCATTCTCCTAATGATGTGATCTCATTATCAATGACATCCAATGTCCATAGTCAGGAAATCATGACTATCTGTTGATCAACGAGCTAGTCAACTAGAGGCTTACTAGGGACATGTTGGAGTCTATTATTCACACATGTATTACGATTTCCGGACAATACAATTATAGCATGAATAAAGACAATTGTCATGAACAAGGAAATATAATAATAATGCTTTTATTATTGCCTCTAGGGCATATTTCCAACACCTCGAGCTCGCAAACATGCCTACGTAACTCTGTTTTTGCCATGTCCAGTTTTCCGCTAAGTCTGAATCTATTAACGAAACTTGCTATGTTTACCTGGGTGCCATCATATCTTCTGATCCCTTTTGGCTTATGGTCAGTAAAGGACTTTTGTTATATGTGTTGATTAGTTTCATGCCATGCCTTGTTTTGCCATGATATGTTCCTGTAGCATGTTGTTATCTTGCTCTAAACATTGCTTCCTGATGTTAATCCTGACATGTTGTTATTTTCACTAAGTCTGTGAACCTGATATCTTTTGCTCTTTTGCCATGCTTGTTTGAGCCTGCTCTTGTATGTTTTAGCCGTAGCTCAGTGTTCATCTTTTGTAAAGCATCTTGAGTGGATCACTTCCATATGCTCTGTTGCTATGTTAGAGTGTAGTAGCTTATTTTTCTTGATGCATTTAAATGGCTTCATGCAGTTAATCGCAGAATCGTTCCATTATTGTTTTGCTTGCCATTTGCAAACCGTGCATCTGATTCCGGTGATCTTTATATCGATTTCGACCCAAATCAACTCATCTTTCCAGCGGCTCACTTGGTTTGCCAATTTGAGGCCTGGTTCAATCTTTTCCTTCCAGAGCACGCATATGCATTGCATATCACATCCCGCATATCATGCCATGTTTTGCATCATGTTGCTTGTGCATTGCACCGTGGTTGATGGTTGTTCCCTTTGCTTGTGTTCTTGCCTTGGGTAGAGCCGGGAGACGAGGATTAAGCTTTCGTCTTCTCGGAGAACTTTGCAGGCAAGATGATCATACCCTCGAAATCACTTCTATCTTTGCTTGCTAGTTGCTCGCTCTTTTGCTATGCCTATGCTGCGATACCTACCACTTGCTATATCATGCCTCCCATATTGTCATGACAGGCCTCTCACCCACCTTGTCCTAGCAAACTGTTGCTTGGCTATGTTACCGCTTTGCTCAGCCCCTCTTATAGCGTTGCTAGTTGCAGGTGAAGATTGGAGTTTGTTCCATGTTGGAACATGGATTTGTTGGGATATCACAATATATCTTATTTACTTAATGCATCTATATACTTGGTAAAGTGTAGAAGGCTCGGCCTTATGCCTCGTGTTTTGTTCCACTCTTGCCGCCCTAGTTTCCGTCATACCGGTGTTATGTTCCTTGATTTTGTGTTCCTTACGCGGTTGGGATATAATGGGAACCCCTTGACAGTTCACTTTGAATAAAACTCCTCCAGCAGGGCCCAACCTTGGTTTTACCATTTGCACTAACAAACTATCACCTTCCCTTGGGTTCTGCAGACTCAAGGGTCATCTTTATTTTAACCCCCCCGGGCCAGTGCTTCTCTAAGTGTTGGTCCGAAATGGGCATCCTGCGGGGCCACCTCGAGGAAACTTGAGGGTTGGTTTTACTCGTAGCTTGGCCTATCCGATGTTGCCCTGAGAACGAGATATGTGAAGCTCCTATCAGGATGTCGGCGCATCGGGCGGCTTTGCTGGTCTTGTTTTACCATTGTCAAGATGTCTTGTAACCGGGATTCCGAGTCTGGTCGGGTCTTCCTGGTTGAAGGAATATCCTTCGTTGACCGTGAGAGCTTGTGATGGGCTAAGTTGGGACACCCCTGCAGGGTTTTGAACCTTCGAAAGCCGTGCCCGTGGTTATGGGCAGATGGGAATTTGTTAATGTCCGGTAGTAGAAAACTTGACACTTAACTTAATGAAAATGCATCAACCGCGTGTGTAGCCATGATGGTCTCTTCTCGGCGGGGTCCGGGAAGTGAACACGGTGTTGGAGTTATGCTCTAACGTAAGTAGTTTCAGGATCACTTCTTGATCACTTTGTAACGCCCTCGATGCGGCTATATCTCCCACATGTCGAAGCACGACTTAGAGGCATAACCGCATTGAAAGCAATGTCGCAAGTGAGGTAATCTTCACACAACCCATGTAATACATAAGGGAAAGAGATACATAGTTGGCTTACAATTGCCACTTCACACAATTACATGAATAAAGCATTACAACATCCAAATACAATCAAGGTCCGACTACAGAATCAAAATAAAAGAAGAACCCCAAATGCGACAAGGTCCCCGATCGACCCCAACTGGGCTCCACTACTGATCGACTGAAACGAAACAACACAAAGGACAAGATCTTCATCGAGCTCCTCCTTGAGCTTGGTTGCGTCATCTGCATGGTCTCATCGGCAGCTGCAAGCTGGTTTTGGAAGTATCTGTGAGCCACGGGGACTCAGCAATCTCGCACCCTCGCGATCAAGACTATTTAAGCTTATGGGTAAGGTAAAGATATGAGGTGGAGCTGCAGCAAGCGACTAGCATATATGGTGGCTAACATACGCAAAAGAGAGCGAGAAGAGAAGGCAAAGCACGGTCGATAAACTATGATCAAGAAGTGATCCTAGAACAACCTACGTCAAGCATAACTCCAACACCGTGTTCACTTCCCGGACACCGCCGGAAAGAGACCATCACGGTTACACACGCAGTTGACTCATTTTAATTAAGTTAACGTTCAAGTTATCTACAACCGAACATTAACAAATTCCCATCTGCCCATAACCGCGGGCACGGCTTTTGAAAGTTCAAATCCCTGCAGGGGTGTCCCAACTTAGCCCATGACAAGCTCTCACAGTCAACGAAGGAATAGACCTCCTCTCGAGACGTTCCGATTAGACTCGGCATCCCGGTTCTTCAAGACATCCTCGACAATGGTAAAACAAGTCCAGCAAGACCGCTCGATGCGCCGACATCCTGATAGGAGCTGCACATATCTCGTTCTCAGGGCAACACCGGATGAACACTACGTACAGCTAAAACCAGCCCTCAAGTTTCCCTAAGGTGGTGCCGCAAGTGGCTCTAGTTTGGACCAACACTTAGACAAGCACTGGTCCGGGGGGGTTAAAATAAGATGACCCTCGGGATGCGCGACTCCCAAGGGAAAAAGGCTAGGTGGCGAATGGTAAAACCAAGGTTGGGCCTTGCTGGAGGAGTTTTATTCAAAGCGAACTGTCAAGGGGTTCCCATTATAACCCAACCGCGTAAGGAACGCAAAATCCGGGAACATAACACCGATATGACGGAAACTAGGGCGGCAAGAGTGGAACAAAACACCAGGCATAAGGCCGAGCCTTCCACCCTTTACCAAGTATATAGATGCATTAATTAAATAAGATATATTGTGATATCCCAACAAGTAAACATGTTCCAACAAGGAACAACATCTCCATGTTCCAACGAGGAACAAACTTCAATCTTCACCTGCAACTAACAACGCTATAAGAGGGGCTGAGCAAAGCGGTAACATAGCCAATCAAGTGTTTGCTAGGACAAGGTGGGTTAAAGGCTTGGTTCAACAATATGGGAGGCATGATAAGCAAGTGGTAGTTATTGCAGCATAGGCTTAGCAAAAGAGCGAGCAACTAAGCAAGCAAAGATAGAAGTGATTTCGAGGGTATGGTCATCTTGCCTGAAATCCCGCAAGGAAGAAGAATGAGTCCATGAAGAAGACAACCGGACGTAGTCGAACGGGTCCTCACAAACGCGACGTTAACGGAACCAACCCGAAAAAGCAACACCGGAAAGAATCACACAACATAGTAAACAACCAACACATGAACATGGTATGATATGCGAGATGCGGTATGCGATGCATATGCATGATTCGCAAAGGAATGCATGAACCTGGCCTCAACTTGGAAATCCAAGGGCGCCACTGGAAAGATGAGATGAAATCGCTTGAAAACGATATAAAGAACGCCGGAATCGGAGTTACAGTTTGGAAATGGCAAGCGATACAAATATGACCACGGTCTGCGATTTACAGCAAGTAGCCATCTAAATGCAATGAGATGAACATGCTACAGCACCCAAACATGGCAACAAAATACATGGCAGGGATCCACTCATGATGCTTAACAAAAGATGAACACTGAGATATGGCTAATTCATCCATTAATATGTTAAAACAAGCATGGCAAAAATGCATATGGTAAACAGATCTCAGACTTAGTGAAATTAACACTTGTCTGGAATTTCAGATCAGGTAGCACACTTCGGAGCATGAAAACTATATGCTACAGGACCTGAACATGGCAAAGTAAAGCATGGCATGAAGCTACTCAAAGAGCTTAACAGAAGTCCCTTAGTGACCTTGAGCCAAAAGGGATCAGAAAATACAATTGCATGCACGTGAACATAGCAAAAACATAATCAGTTTCCAGACTTGGTGAAAACTGGCACATGCTGAAACATATCTCAAGTAGGCATGTTTACAAGCTCGATGCACTCACTACGGAGCAAGTCATGATAAGCTAAGCATACACCCATCAAGAATACACAAAATTCAAGCTAGACATGGCAAGAACAATAACATAGCATGCACGGATCAACTACAACATCCACGGCAAAATCGCTAACAAGTAGACAATCTGCCCAGATTCACAAAGTAGCAAAAGTAGAGCTCGATTGACTCAAGCTAGGGTGCTCCATAATTGCAAAAAAAGACATGGATGGATAGAGCACTACAAGATTAACAAAACATCCTTACTGATCATCCTCAAAAGAGGCACGGATCACTAGGAAATAACATAAACATATGGCAATATGAGATAAACAGCTCAAGGACTTAGTGGAATTGCGAAGTCCCTGAAATCAGAATTACCAAGTGTCTCACTTTACAAGCTTGTGCTAGACACCACACACGTCACAAAAATACATGGGTTGCACCTCTAGAAAGATGGCAAAACCCTTAACAAAATATATGTAGAGCTCATGGACATATCATGCACACATTAATCATGGCAAAAATGACAAATGTCTAAATGGAGCAGCAGATCTGACAATTATCTCAAGTAGCCCTCTTCTAACAGCATTTCGGGCATCAAGATGAACTCAAATGAAAATGATGCAATGAGATGAAATGATGTACACTCTGAGATGAACATTTTGATATGTTATATGCATGAATCGGAGCTACAGATGCAAAGTTACGACATGATGAAAATGGGCATATGGATCTGGGAATTCGGGGACTTAGTGAAAAATCTCACCCCGGGAAAAGTGGATCTCGCGGATCGGGACGGAGCGGTGCGGGGACGGGCGAGGGCGTTTGGATCGGGGACCGGTGGATCTGGTCCCGATCCGGATCCGGCCGGAATCTCGCCGGAGCGCGGTGGAGGAGGACGCGGGGCTCGCCGGAGTTGCACCGGGGCGCGAACCCGGCGACCCAAGGCGGCGGCGGGGGCCACGGCGAGCACGGCGAGGCGGCGACGGAGGCAGGCGCCTCGGGCGCGGGAGGTAGGCGAGGCGGGGCGGCGCGGCGAGGTGCGAGGCGGCGGGGCGCGGTGGCTCGGGCGCCCAGGCGGCGGCGCGGGGAAGCAGGCGCTCGGGCGGCGGCGGTTGGGCCCCGCGGGCCCGATCCGGGCCCGGGCGGGCCGCGGGGAGAGAGAGGCCGGCGGGGAGGTGACGTGGCGTGGCCTGGTTGGAGGAGAGGGGCGGCGTGGCGACGTGGCGCGCCCTGATTCGCCGGGGTGACGCATCCGGCGGACATGTCCGGTGCGGGATGGACGTGTCCGGCGGCGCGAGGAGGGAGATGGCTAGGGTTCATCCGCGAAATGATCCGAAATTTCGGGGAGGAGCACATATTTGTAGGTAGAGGGAGCTAGGAGAGTCCAAATGAGGTGCGGTTTTCGGCCACGCAATCGTGATCGAACGACCGAGAGGATGGAGGAGGTTTAGGTGGGTTTTGGGCCAAATTGGAAGGGTGTTGGGCTGCAACACACACGAGGCCTTTTCGGTCCCTCGGTTAACCGTTGGAGTATCAAACGAAGTCCAAATGGTACGAAACTTGACAGGCGGTCTACCGGTAGTAAACCAAGGCCGCATGACAAGTCTCGGTCCAATCCAGAAATGCTTAACCCCCACACACGAAAGAAAGGTAGAAATGACCACCGGAGGAGAACGGAGCGCCGGAATGCAAAACGGACAACGGGGAAAATGCTCGGATGCATGAGACGAACATGTATGCAAATGCAATGCACATGATGACATGATATGCAATGCATGACAAGCAAGCAATGACAAGGCAACAACAACAAATAAGCGGAGGACACCTGGCACATCGGTCTCGGGGCGTTACACACTTCTAGTGCACGACCGTGCCTTGCCTTCTCTTCTCGCTCTCATTTGCGTAAGTTAGCCACCATATATGCTAGTGCTTGCTGCAGCTCCACCTCACTACCCCTTTTCCTACCCATAAGCTTAAATAGTCTTGATCGCGAGGGTGTGAGATTGCTGAGTCCCCGTGACTCACAGATTACTTCCAAAACCAGTTGCAGGTGCCGATGATAACGTGCAGGTGATGCAAACGATCTCAAGGAGGAGCTCGATGAAGATCTTGTTCATTGTGTTGTTTCGTTTCAGTCAATCAGTAGTGGAGCCCAGTCGGGGCGATCGGTGATCTTTTGCATTAGTGGTAGTCTTCTTTTATTTCGGTTCCATAGTCGGACCTTTGTTTGTATCTGGATGATGTAATATTCATGGTATTTTGTGAAGTGGCGATTGTAAGCCAACTCTGTACCTCTTTCTTATTCAGTACATGGGATGTGTAAAGATTACCCCTTTTGCGACATGCCTACAATGCGGTTATGCCTCTAAGTAGTGCTGCGACACATGGGAGATATAGCCGCATCGTGGGTGTTACAAAATAATTGTGCATATGAGAGATCAAAGAAACTCAAATAACTTTCATGGATAAAAACATAGATCTGATCATAAACTCAAAGTTCATCGGATCCCAACAAACACACCACAAAAAGAGTTACATCAAATAGATCTCCAAGAGACCATTGTACTGAGAATCAAAAGAGAGAGAGGAAGCCATCTAACTACTAACTATGGACCCATAGGTCTACAATGAACTACTCACGCATCATCGGAGAGGCACCAATGAGGATGATGAACCCCTCTGTGATGGTGTCTAGATTGGATCTGGTGGTTCTGGAACTTGCGGCGGCTGGAATTGATTTTCATCGTCTCCCCTAGGGTTTCTGGCATATTGGGGTATTTATAGAGTGAAGAGGCGGTGCGGGAGGCCACTGAGGTGGGCACAACCCACCAGGGTGCGCCTGGGCCCCCAGGCGCGCCCAGGTGGGTTGTGCCCCCTCAAGGCACCCCCCTGGTACTTCTTTGGCCCATCCTGTGTCTTCTGGCCTAGAAACATTCTCCAAAAAGTTTTTCTACGTCTGGACTCCGTTCGGGATTGATTTTCTGCCAAGTAAAAAACAAGCGAAAAACAACAACTAGCACTGGGCACTATGTCAACAGGTTAGTCCCCAAAAATGATATAAAGTTGCTATAAAATGATTGTAAAACATCCAAGAATGAGAATATAACAACATGGAATAATAAAAAATTATAGATACATTGGAGACGTATCAGTATCCCCAAGCTTAATTCCTACTCGTCCTCAAGTAGGTAAATGATAAAAATAGAATTTTTGATGTGGAATGCAGCCTAACATGTTCATCACAAATTCTTTTCTTTGTAGCATGGACATTTGGACTTTTTATGATTCAAAGCAATAGTCTAGTATTGACATGAAGATTTCAATACTCAAGCATATCAACAAGCAACCATGTCTTTAAAAATATCAACGCTAAAGTAAGTTATCACTAGCCCATTATGCTCAGTCATTGATCTATTCATGAAATACACTCGCATATTAGCTACACCCAATGCTCAAGTATGATCATAGTGCCCCTTAGTTGGTGCTTTATACGAGAAGATGGAGACTCAAAATAAATATTGCATAAAGTAAATAGAAAGGCCCTTCGCAAAGGGAAGTAGGGATTTGTAGAGGTGCCAGAGCTCAAAACGAAAAAGATAGAGATAAAAAACATTTTGGGTGGCATGCTTTTCCTGTCAATGAAAATGATCGAGTAGTTCCCAATACTTTCCATGCTAGACATATCATAGGCAGTTCCCAAACAGAAAATAAAGTTTATTTCTTTTTCCACCATACTTTCTCATTCCACAGCTAACCGAATCCATGGGTGTCGTCCATACCAACGCTTTCCAAGGAATTTATTATTTGGCAACATAATGTAAATTCATTTTCCATTTCGGG
Source organism: Triticum urartu (assembly GCF_003073215.2). NCBI lineage: Eukaryota > Viridiplantae > Streptophyta > Magnoliopsida > Poales > Poaceae > Triticum > Triticum urartu. The sequence continues at coordinate 266,926,345 of NC_053023.1, forward strand.
CTGGGCATCCCTAATACCTTTGCCGTACTCTCGTGCAATGACAATAAACACTCAACTTGAGAATAACACATCTAGCATGGAAACATATTGGCCACCCCTACCGTTTCATGAGAGGTATGAGCACACAAAAGAGAAGTTTATTTTGAAAATTAGAGATGGCACATACAAATTTTCTTAGAACGGCAAAAGAATACCGCATATAGTTAGGTATAGTGGACTCATGTGGCAAACTGGTTTAATGATTTTGGATGCACAAGTAGTGGTCATAGTTAGTGCAAAGACTGGTACGCGTCAGTACTATACAAACGGTTTTTAACCCCTTTCCGCGACGGCATTTGGAACCGTCGCCAAGTGAGTGTGGGTGATAGGGCGGTCCTTCCCACATGACCCAGAAACTGTTGGGGATAGGGAGCCTTGATGCATACAGTTGTCCCTATATAATCGTTTCCCTCTCGAATATCCTAAATGCTTCATCCTTGCTACTCGTTTGTGCTTGCATTGCCATCACAGTTGGAGTTTTGTGGTTTTACCTAAAACCAGGAAGATTCCAGGCACGGGAGTTTTCCAGGCACATACCAAACTAGCTCTATGCTTACGATTCCTGGCACATCACAAATAGTTCATGATTATAAACCGTGTACGATAGGTAGACAATCACACACATTTAGTTTTCCCACACCGTATGTGATAGTGTCTGACATCACACACGCTTTGCAAATGGCAACTGTGTGCATTGTTACACACGTTTCCTCTCTGTGAACCGCGTCGGATTATGATGTATATCGCACACGCTCTACTTTATTAACCGTGTGCACCGCAATGACCTGCACACCATAATTTCGCCCTAATCTAATTTTTGCTATTTAAAATTGTACCTAATTTAAACTTGAAAGTCGGCTATAGCTTTATTCATATCCATCAGGTTCAGACAACCAATGCATTATTTGATTCACAGGTACATATGTTTAAGAATTACATAAGCACCAAATAAAGAATGATGAAGCAGGGTTCTTTACTTGTACTGCTACAGATGGTAAAGAAAGAGGTGACAGACATTCTGGTTGCTGAATAAGGTGAAGCGGAATGGCTCTATTTTGCTCTCCTAGATGGAGAAGGTACGCATGACTCTAGCCCAACCCCTTGTGATGGCTGGCCGCTAATCATGTAGTTTGAGAGGTAATCTGGAGCAAACTTCTTCAGGATCCACTGCAAAGGAAAAAAGATTCAGACATTGTCATCTAACACAACTCATTACGGTCACTAAAAAGAAGGCTACAGGGTTCTTACTTACCATCCTGCAGTTCATTGTTGTCTTGCATGAAGTGTAAACTAATAGTTCGATTGACATCTTTTGACCCATTTTAATAACAATCTTTATCAATTTCCTCACTTGATGCTGCTTCATGAATATCTCATGGCCCCATACGCAGAATGGGTCGAAGTGTGGATCTTTGGCAATGACATATGTACCTAAAAGCACCAAGTTAATATTAGAAGCTAAACAACAATTGCAAAATGATGTAGTACAACACTCCCTCCATCCCATTATATAAGATTTTATTACATGTATATCTAAACATCATCAGAACATTAAGGTAACACTCTTCCTTATTGCTATGTAGCCTGGGATTGCTTATTTAGTCATTTAGTACAATGCATGTTGCTATGTAGCCTCAGATATATTAAATATGGCCCTAGTTAACCTACTGATAAATTGGTTACGGATATATTTAGTGAAATGTCCGATTCGATGATTAATCCCTTATGAGCCCCCAGGTTATATGGTACCAGCTACCGATATCCTGAACAATGAGTACACATAAGCAATGCGATGAAACTAACCTTGATGGAAAACATCACTATTCTCAATATTTTCCTGTATGAGTACATATAAAGGCATGTTAAGCACTACAGGCTAAACTTCAACCAAATATATCCATGGTAGACAACATAATCTACAAATGATAGCTTCAGTGTGCAGGCTTAAGCACGCTAGCTAAGCAAAACAAAAATTGGAAAGGTGTGTTAACTTCATCAGGCATAACATTTAAAAACAAGCAAATAGTCATTGAAACTGCTATTGTGTAGGTCTAAAGTACACTAGTTATTGTTAAAAAATGAAAGGGCGTGTTAAGTGCAATATCCTTAACAGCAACCAAATAACGTAATTCATAGTGGTATTGTTGAAACTGTTATTGATGAAATTGAACTGTACGGCAAATAGTTGCACATATAGAGCATCACATTGTGAACAACTAAATAAACAAGGCATAAGGCCATCTCTAGTCGATCCTTTAAAAGTTAAAGGACTAAAACCCTTAGTGCATATATATATAGGGTGAGACTATTTAGAAACCCCCCTCTAGAGTTCCTAAATAAGGTTATTAGGAACCACCTCCTACTCCTACATGTTTCTACGGAGCCAGCTAACTACTCGCACAACCAACGCCCGAAGCACCATCTTCTCCCCATGATCTGGACCCCCTCACCGGTGCGCCACAACCACCTACCTCATCGGCGCGCCACAACCTACCCATCTCGCCGGCGCACCACAACCTACCCTTCTAAAAACAGAAGCTGGAACCAGCGCGTGTACACCCAGCGCCATCCTCCTCCTCCTCAAGCATGCCATGCGCACGAGACGAGGTCCCTGCCCGCAGCCGGGCCGGCGGAGAGCACGGTGATGAGCGGCGGGGGCACTGTTCACCGACGGCAGGGAGCCGCCGCCCGGCCAGACCATCCCAGATCCGGTCGCCGCCGATTTGGGGGAGGCGGCGCAGTGAGGCCCGAACAAGGTGAACTCCCGCTCGACCACTTTCGTCCCCCACATACTTGCTGCAATGTTCGTTTCGAATCGAAGCCCACTGCTGGAATACGGGTGGGGGCCTAATTTGGTGGTGGAGCTGGAGTTGATTTGGCTCAATAATCCTTCTCGGAATCCAGTCCGGCTCCGGCCGGAAACCTACGTGTTCAGTTCCCGACGGTTCTTGGCGGCTATGGTTGCTACTCTCCTCCGACTCCGACACAACCTCATGTGATCCATGGATGCAGTTATATACTGCGTCCGCGTATAGTCTATCTATAATCTTCAGGGAAAAGCAGAGAGAGAGAGGCATCGTCTCACTGCCGAGCAACGAGAGCGATTCTTTCCTGGGGCCGGATAAGTCGTTGGCAGCAGGTCTAGCGTCCGTCATGGCCCTCCGGGTCGCCCAATCCAAGGTCTTGTACTTCCTTTCCCTTGTGTTGTTCCCATGCGTGACCCTATTTCTGTTCGTCAGTGCGAGCGACTGTCTGTTGACGTTTCAGATTGATGTCAGGCACTTGGCTTACTGGTTGCCAATTCAGGGCCATGTCCGTTTTCGTAGCTGTTGATGAATTTAACCTTTGTTGAATGCCGCGATGAATTTATTATGCCTGCTTAACCCCCGTTGGTTGTTGTCTCACAGGTTGCATTGCATCTGGCAAGGCATGGACTGGCGCGTGTGATTTCCTTCCATTTGGTTGTTTTTCTTCCATTCTTTCCTTCCTCACTTTTCTTCTGATTAGAATGCAAGTTAGCTGCACATATTTTCTTCCATTTTTTAAATCCCATGTTCATTCTGGCTGTGAGCGAAGGTAGCAGTTAACTTCGGCCGGCATGGCAGGTAACCACAACAGTTCGGGCAAAAAATGACGAAAATGGCGTTAGTTTTTTTAAACTGCTCTTAAACCGTAACGAATCTGAAAACAAATTCTATATACCAAAGTTTGGGCTAATCCATAGCTTTCCAACGACATCTCATACGCAACATTCCGACAAATGGTTTTAAAATTTCTTTCACAAAAACATTGAAAACTTGTTTGATGGATTTCTAGTTTTTTGAATTTTCTTTGAAAACCAAATTGACTTTGGGAAAATGATCAACATGATTTTTTTGCTCCTTTTCAATAGTTATCCAATGGTATATCATTTGCATCATTCCGACGAACGGTTCAATAATTACGACCAAAAAACAATGCAAAAAAATAGTGTCAGAAAAAGTCCGCCGGCAGTTAACTAGTATAGCTCGCACAGTTATATGTGTGTTCTCGCGCAGTTAGGAAGGGTTCCTGAATAGCTTATTCAGGAATGGGTTGCAGAATAGCTGGGATATATATATATATATATATATACTTGTGACACCCTGGTTTTTGCTCTTTTTCTTTTTCTGGATTCCATTGCCTTTTAATTGAATTTGGAGTTTATATTAACTTAGTTGGACTTAACCACTTGGGCATTTCCTTGATTTTCACACATCATTTCCTTTATGATACATCACAAAATTGGAAAATATTCATTTCTTCTCTGAAATCACACTTCAGTCCCGTATGCTCCAAAGCAACCCCCATGTTTCTTGCCTACAAAAATCTAAGAAAATTCCTGAATATTCCCTGGACCTTGGCACACCCCCCTGTGTAAGAATATTTCATAGTTATTTGGAATATTTTTTCTACAGAAAATCTTTTCTGTTCTGGCCGGAAAATGCAGTTTCTATAGGAAGTGCATTTTTCCTTGATCCAATGAAGCTGAAATTTTTAGGGCTTCATTACCCTCCTAAGAAACCCTTAACCTGCAAAGCTTAGCCCTCAACCCCTTCTAGATTTCTCTCTATTAACCTCACAAGTTTCTGTCCAGAAACTTGCCAGGATACTACACTCTCGCACAGTCGAGTTGTGATCAACTCAAGAGCATGGATCAACCCAACCTAGCAAGGACTACACGCCAGACATGAATTTAATCCGCTGTGTGGGGTGATGCTAGAGTTCACGTAGTGACCACGCGTGTCCATGATGCCAGGATGCTAGTCGACGCACTATGGATGCCACCGACGTCTCTGTGGTGCTCATGCTCGCCTCCCCGCTCGCCACAGCTTGCCAAACCGCGCCACCATCCTTGTCCCGAATCCATTAACTCCCTTCTGGTGCTCGCTGATGCCGGAGGTCGCCCCAGTGAGCACGGGCACGATGCGGCCAGGCGTACAGTGCGCCCGCCCCTGTGCTCGTCGCCACCCGAGCGCCTATGCCCGTCTCCTCCAACCACAGTGGTCGCGTGAACCCCGGCCTCTTCTCCCCCTCTTGCTGGAGCTCTTCGTCACCGAGCGCTGTCTCCAGAGAACTCCGGCGAGCCCGAGATCCCCTCCCTCGCCCAGCCTATAAATAGGACTCTCCCGAGCTCATTTTTCTTCACCACCACACTCCACTGGCACCCACACTCCCTCTAGATAGTCTTGGCTAGGCCAGGTGGGCCTCTGGCCACCGTTCTGCTTCGAGGATCGCCGCCAACCCCGCCTCAGCGTTCTGCTTCCTCTAGTGCTCCTCCTCTCCCCTCGACCTCTCCGAGGTGCTCGTGGTGCTCCACTAGTCGCGCTGGTGCCGTTGGTGCTACTGGACCAGCCCTGTCTCGCTGAAATCGCCAACTCCGATGAGCTCCCTCCACCGACGTCTCTGGAGATGACCACCGCGACACGCTCCATCCAACCCTAGCCATGTTCCGGGTATGTACATACTCGTTGTAGTCTTGCGCATCCATTCCCCCCCTCCACGGCGGCAGCCAACCTCTCCTTGTCGGAGAATCGCCGGCGACTCACTGCCCCTCATTTGTTTCCCTCCGTATCTCTCTAAACCTGATAGCGGGGCCCGCTGTCATCCACCCAGCCACTCCAAAAGTGGTATAAGTGGAGGCGCCCCGCGGGTTTATGTCTTTGACGTCACCGCCCTCTGGTTTTCTTTTTATTCAAATTTAATTCAAATTTTAACCAGAAACTTTGAGCCATAACTCTTAAACCATAAGTCCAAATGAATTGATACTTTTTGCATTGTGTTTGTATTGAAATATTCTTGCAGCACACAAGATTTGAGATTTTTCTCTGCTGTCTAGAATTTCTGGTTAATTTCAGAAGTGTTCTTGATATTTTCTTTTTGTTGTTCTATTTATTGTTCAGATGGAGAAGCATGCCTAGAGGAGAACCAGGAGGAGTGTAACCTCCTCTGTGCTACGGCAATCCACACAAATATTTGCATGATGTCATTTAAATAACTATGATTTTCCAACTTGAATACGATTTATTTCATGCATTTAATCATTTAATAAATATTGTTTATGCTAGTTCATTTGTCATGATTAAATTGCTTAGTTTGCTATAGTGTTTGAGGGCATGGACTAGTGTGAGGCAGTAGAAGTATTTTTGGTATTATGGCTATGGTTTGGTTATGATCGATATCATTTTCATACATGAGTTATTGATTTTACTATGTCAATGGCATAACTAAAAAATGATGGGATTGAAAACCAAGGAAGTTGATACCAGTGAGTTTAAGTGATTAGTAGTGCAAGTAGAATGATTCTATGATGTTGATCCATTTACTTTAGTGCGATGTGGATATAGTGCATGTCAGGTAGTTGCATGTTAATGGCATACTATGACTCGAGTTCTTTTATTTCAAGTTAAACCTGATGATAATTCAACTGGAACATAATGTTGATCGAGTCATGGTACCACCGAATCGAGCTTCCCAGTGCAACCACATTTGCCTTTATGGGAAGGCCTTTATTCGATCCATTTTCATGTGTGTAGTCAGTGCCTCTGAGGGAGTCCTGGATTAGGGGGTCTCCGGACAGCCGGACTATATCCTTTGGTTGGACTGTTGGACTATGAAGATACAAGATTGAAGACTTTGCCCCTTGTCCGGATGGGACTCTCCTTGGTGTGGAAGGCAAGCTTGGCAATACGGATATGTAGATATTCTTCCTTGTAACCGACTCTGTGTAACTCCAGCCCCCTCCGGTGTCTATATAAACCGGAGGGTTTAGTTTGTAGGACGACAACAATTATACCATAGGCTAGCTTCTATGGTTTAGCCTCTATGATCTCGTGGTAGATCAACTCTTGTAATACTCATATCATCAAGATCGATCAAGCAGGAAGTAGGCTATTACCTCCGTCGAGAGGGACCGAACCTGGGTAAACATTGTGTCCCCCGCCTCATGTTACCATCCGCCTTAGACGCACAGTTCGGGACCCCCTACCCGAGATCCGCCGGTTTTGACACCGACATTGGTGCTTTCATTGAGAGTTCCACTGTGTCGTCACCATAAGGCTTGATGTCTCCTTCGATCATCGGTAATGATGTGGTCCAGGGTGAGGTTTTCCTCCCCAGACAGATCTTCGTATTCGGCAGCTTCGCACTGCGGGCTAACTCGCTTGGCCATCTGGAGTAGATCGAGAGCTACGCCCCTGGCCATTAGGTCAGGTTCGGAAACTTAAACTACACTGCCGACATCCGCGGGGACTTGATCTTCGGTGGATTCGGGCCCATGTCAGGTGCGCCACACAATCACGACGAGCATGACGTAACTCTGCCGTCGGACAGTGTTCGGGAGATCACACCCGCAACTACTCCGGCCCTCAATCCGGAGCAAATCGCGCCATCCGAGGACGGGGGGATAGACCCCGCCATGGAGGCTGCACTCTCAGTGGCGATGGAGCCGGATACTGACTTCACCCCTTACGAGAGCCGTGTTGCCAAACCACTAGATTCGTCTCCGGACATGGACTCTGAGCCGCCTGCGTCCGTGCCTATCGAATCCGATTGGGCGCCGATCATGGAGTTCACCTCCACGGATATCTTTCAGCACTCACCTTTCGACGACGTGCTAAATTCATTAAGGTCTCTCTCCTTGTCAGGAGAACCTTGGCTGAACTATGTCTGGCTAGAATGGGATGCGGATGACAAAGATATTCGCTCCCCACCCACCACCCACTTAGTAGCCACTATCGACGATTTAACCGACATGCTCGACTTCGACTCCGAAGACATCGACGGTATGGACGACGATGCAGGAGACGAACAGGAACCACTGCCCACAGGGTGCTGGACCGCCACCTCATCATATGATATATACATGGTGGACACCCCCAAAGAAGGCAATGGCGACGAGACAGCGGGGGATGACCCCTCCAAGAAGCAACCCAAGCGCCGACGTCAGCAGCGCTGCTCTAAGTCCCGCCATAGCAAAAGTAGTGATACCGGCACAAGAGACAATAACACTCCAGATAGTGCCGAAGACGACAACAATCCCCTCTAGCATGATTTAGAGCGGGAGGGCGAACAAGCTAGCCCTCCAGAGCGGGCAGCAGATAGAGAATCGGAGGAGGACAATTACATGCCACACTCCGAAGACGAGGTGAGCCTCGGCGACGAAAATTTATCGTGCTTGAGGATCCCGCCGAGCAGGAGCGCTTCAAGCGCCGGCTTATAGCCACAGCAAATATCTTGAAGAAAAAGCAACAACAGCTTCTAGCTGATCAAGATTTGCTAGCAGACGGATGGACCGAAGTCCTTGCGGCCGAGGAATACGAACTCGAGCGCCCCTCCAAGAGTTACCCAAAGTGCAGGTCGCTACCCCGACTCGAGGATGAAGCATTGAAACCTACACCACCAGTGTACGATGCGGCTGACCGGCCACCTCGTGGCCGAGCCAGAGAGGCGTTTCAGCCTAAAGTTCAGCCTGCACCCCGCCGCCACTCAAACAAAAATACCAAGTCCCGAGGCAACATACGGGACCTGCGAGACGTATTGGAAAGCAGGGAAAAACATCCAAGGTCGGTATACAGGTCACGGGGGCGCGCGCCAATGCGGGACGATGACCGTCACGCCAGATACACTAAAAGTAAATCCGGCCGGGCTCAGTACAGCAGACAAGACTCATATGAACTGCGTTGTGATATAGCCCGGCACAGAGGCGCCGCACACCCCCTATGCTTCACTGATGAAGTTATGGATCACGAATTCCTGAAGGGTTTTAAACCCGTAAATATCGAATCGTATGATGGTACAACAGATCCCGCTGTATGGATTGAGGATTTCCTCCTCCACATCCACATGGCTCGCGGTGATGATCTGCATGCCATCAAGTACCTCCCACTAAAACTCAAAGGACTAGCTCGACATTGGCTGAATAGCTTTCTAGCAGACTCCATCGACAGTTGGGAGGATTTGGAAGATGCATTCCTTGACAACTTCCAGGGCACTTATGTGCAACCACCGGATGCTGATGACTTGAGCCATATAACTCAGCAGCCAGGGGAATCGGCCAGGCAATTCTGGACACGGTTCCTAACTAAGAAAAACCAAATTGTCGACAGTCCTGATGTAGAGGCCTTAGCGGCATTCAAGCATAACATCCATGACGAGTGGCTCGCCCGGCACCTCGGCCAGGAGAAGCTAAAGTCTATGGCAGCCCTCACGACACTGATGACCCGCTTTTGCGCGGGCGAGGATAACTGGCTGGCTCGCAGCAACAACACATCAAGGAATTTGAGCACTTAGGATACCAAAGATGCCAACGGCAGACCACGTCGTAATGGACACAATCGCCGCAACAAAGGTGATAACGCCGATGATACGGCAGTCAATGCCGGATTCAGAGGCTCTAGATCCGGTCAGCAGAAAAAGGCATTCAAAAGAAGTACTCCGGGCCCGTCCAGTTTGGATCGCATACTTGATCGCTCATGTCAAATCCACGGCACTCCCGATAAGCCAGCCAATCACACCAACAGAGAATGCTAGGTGTTCAAGCAGGCCGGCAAGTTGAATGCTGAAAACAAGGACAATGGGCTGCATAGTGTTAACGAGGAGGAGCCCCGGCCGCCTAACATGGGAGGACAGAAGAGGTTCCCCCCACAAGTGAAGACGGTGAACATGATATACGCAACCCACATTCCCAAGAGGGAGCGGAAGTGTGCACTAAGGGACGTCTATGGGATGGAGCCCGTCGCCCCAAAGTTCAACCCATGGTCCTCTTCTCCGATCACCTTCGATGGCAGGGACCACCCCACTAGTATCCGTCATGGCGGATCTGCCGCATTTGTCCTAGACCCCATCATCGACGGATTTCACCTCACTCGAGTCCTTATGGACGGCGGCAGCAGCCTGAACCTGCTCTATCAGGATACAATGCGCAAAATGGGTATAGATCCCTCGAGGATCAAACCCACCAAAACCACCTTTAAGGGCATCATCCCAGGTGTAGAGGCCCATTTCACGGGCTCATTCACACTAGAAGTGGTCTTCGGATCTCCCGACAACTTTCGAAGCAATGAGTTAATCTTCGTTATCGTCCCGTTCCACAGTGGCTATCACGCAATGCTCGGGCGAACCGCATTTCCAAAATTCAATGCGGTACCGCATTATGCATACCTCAAGCTCAAGATGCCAAGACCTAGGGGGTCATAACAGTCAATGGAAACACAGAATGCTCGCTCCGCACGGAAGAGCGCACTACGGCCCTCGCAGCAGAAGCACAAAGCAGCCTTTTAAGGCAAACTGCCAATTCGGCGATACAGCCCCCGGACACCGTCAAGCGAGTCCGGAGTAACCTGCAACAGGACCGCCTGGCACATTCAGAGCTCTCCTAGCAATTCGGCCCCTGCCCTAGTCCCAGTCAAGCAACGAAATCCGTGCTGCGCGTACATAATTACGCACTGAAGATACCATGGGCATAGGCGGGGGCACGATCAGGGCATGTCCCGCAATGCGGCTTAACCGCCCCAGGGGCTGCATACCTTTATCATTTTTTCTCTTTCAGGACCTTACTCTCTGGAAGCCCTTTTCTGCAGTATGATTGCCGGACACATTACAGGAAGGAACAACCAAGGAGGCAAGAAGCTAAGACGTACAAGGGAACCCCCAGGTGGTCTCAAATAACATTCGATATATCCGCTTTTTACTACCCATACGTAGCTTGCCCTTGGATAGGACATGTTAAATAGTCCTATTTTTTGCTTATTGCACTACTTGTATCAGTACGCTTCGATGTATTATTTAAATAACAATGCATAGCATTAGTCTATTATTGCATTATCCATCCCTTTTTTATTATATGTTCATTTACAATAACTTGCACCCATACATTCTGGTACGGTCAGTACGCCAGGGGCTTTCGTCTACCCCATAACACTTTTGACAATGCGGCACCCCGAACTTATAGAATTATATGCATCAGCTCCGAATCATGTCTTGGGTCAATAGTTGGGTTTGCCCGGCTCCCATGTCTTGGTAACTTATGTTCCACTATATCGGCTAAGGTAGCGCTGGGAGAACTACTGCGATTGTGTCCCGGTTCTTCCGGACGAGCACCTCAGTAGAGAAAGCCGAAAACTGATTGTCATGATAAGGCGAGAGTTGGTCGCTGTTCGAGAGGTCTCAAGTCCTTAACCTTTTTCCGCTTCACGCGAGGAGTCAGCCTTGCCCGACTTAGGCGTATATAGCCCCCCAAATTCGGCCTTCCGAATACTAGGGGCTTCGCCAAAATTTATAATTGTAGACTTCTATGGCTAAGTGAGAGTGATAAAGCCTTATAGTTTGATTGCCTGGTTCGTTGTGCTGAACACCTCCCTCGAAGGACCCAAAATTGGGATAAAGAGTGCTCAGGTTTATCCCGAACACCCCAATACTTGTTACATGGTGGTAGAAGCCGACGACTGGCCAACTCTCAGATTTTATAAACGGTAGCACAGAAGGTAATATTTTAAATTCAAAAAGCATTGCATAGTGCTAATGAACTCGTTTCACATTATAGGATCACATGAGCATGTTCATTCAAAAATTACATCTCTAGCACATTCCTCCGCCACAAGGCGGGAACCCTTCAGGACACTGTCATAATACATTTCGGGGCAGCGATGCTCCTTGCCCTCCGGCGACCCCTCCTTCACCATCTTTACAGCGTCCAGCTTCACCCAATGCACCTTCGCCCGGGCAAAAGCCCTGCGCGCACCCTCGATGCAGATGGACCGCTTTATGACTTCAAGCCGTGGGCAGGCATCCACAAGCTGCCTCACCAGACCGAAGTAGCTGCTAGGCAGTGGATCGCCAGGCCACATCCGGACTATAAGACCCTTCATGGCTTGTTCGGCCGCCTTATGATGCTCGACCAGTTGCTTCAGCTGGTCTCTCAAGGGCATTGGGTGTTCGGTCCCAGTATACTGAGACCAGAACAACTTTTTCGTCGAGCTCCCCTCCTCAGCTCGGTAAAACTCCGCGGCATCCAGTACACTACGGGGCAGATCTGTGAACGCTCCTGGAGAGCTCCGAACTCGGGTAAGTAAAAGGAAAGTTTCCTTCACATGCTTGCTTTGCATAATGAATGCATTACCCGCTGCTATCTTCTTCACCGCATCAATCTCCTGGAGGGCCTTGTGGGCTTCAGCCTTGGCGCTCTGTGCGCTTCCGAGCGCCTTCGCAAGCTCGGACTCTCACGTCTTAGAGTCAATCTCCAAGGACTCATGTTTTTTGGTGAGAGCCTCGAGCTCTTGCTGCACCTCGCCTACCTGGGCTTCTTGCCTTTCCCACTCAATGCGCTCCTTGGTCGCTTTGTCTTCGGCCTCGGACAATGCCTTCTTCAGGGTCGCCACCTCGGTCGTGGCCCCTGGCAAATTCATGATGATCCTATTACTTTACAACCGAATTTCTTTTTAATATGTAGACAAGGTATTGCTTACCTTTGCTCTCCTCGAGCTGCCTCTTGGTAAGGCCGAGCTCTCCCTCGGACCGCTCAAGGTCCTGCTTCAGTGCAGCGACCTCCGCAGTATGTGCGGTAGCGGCCAGCAGTGAAGCCTGCATATGCACATAGACATATTCTGATTAGACTCCTGAGTCATTATTTGATCCTCTATTCGGCCTTTCTTCGCGAACGCCAAACAGAGCATCAGGGGCTACTGTCTATGCGGTAATATTTTCCTATATTTTGATTGCTTACCTGAAAGCCTGTTAGGAGGCTGGCACAAGCTTCGGTTAGTCCATTTTTGGCGGACTGAAATTTCTCAATCACCGCACTCATGATAGTGCAGTGCTCTTCATCGATGGAAGCGCCGTGAAGCGCTTCTAGCAAGTTGTCCGGTGCCTCTGGATGGACAGAGGCCATCGCTACGGGCGGCTTGCCCCTCTTAACGGGGGGTCGCCTGCCGGAGTCCAGAACCACCGAAGGTTCTGGTGCAGTGTTCGGCTGGGGGCCGAACTTGGAGCGCGTGGGAGACTTGCTCCCTTTGCGCCCAGGGTCCGGAAGGTCGCCTCGAGGCGCCCCCAGGACTACCTCCCCTCGGCTTGGTGCCTGTTGAGGCAACACCTCGACGTTTTCCGTAGGGTAAGGGGTGGAGGCGGTCGGAAGTGAATCGTTATTCATATCCAATGAGTCCAAAGAACCGTCCGACGAAGATACGTCGAGACGGGCTTGGGACGGACTACATAATCATATTCGGCGTAAGGAGAAGCAGTGCAATAAAACATACCATGAATTACTATGGTATCTGGATACTTACGACTTCGCCAGGGGCTTGTCCCTGGGTAACCACTCGTCGTCGCTATAGGCGGCTGTCGTGGAGCAGTCCGAAAGGAGGGTCCTTCCCTTCTTGGATCCTTCGGCCTCCCCGGTTGGGGCGGCCTTCCTTTTCTTGTCTTCCCTGGCTGGGGCGGAGAACTTTCCTCTTCCTCTTTCTCGTTTTTGTGGGAGGAGTGCGCTTCGGAGATATCGGACGATGAGTCCGATATAACCTTGCGCCGGAGACCCTTTCAGGTCCCCGTGGCCTTCTTCTCGGCCTTCTTCACTGGCACCTCGTAAGGCGCCGGAACCAGCATCTCCGTTAGGAGAGCATCTGCAGGATCTTCAGGCAGGGGGCTGGGCAATCGATCTGCTCCGCTATCTCTACCCAGTCCTGTTAATGGCATGGAAGCTTAGATCCCGCACATGATTAAACTGGGGCAAATAAATATCCTGTGAGATATAAAAACTTACCGGATTGGCATGGCACTTTGCGCTGAGTCCGCCGTCCTCGGTAAGGGGACGAGGTACCTCGGCGCCCTTGGACAGAACCTTCCAGACGTCCTTGTGCGTCGTGTCGAAGAGCTCTCGCAGCGTCTGGTGCTTGGCCGGGTCGAACTCCCACAAATTGAATACCCGTCGTTGACACGGGAGGATCCGACGGAAGAGCATGACTTGGACCACATTGACAAGCTTGATTATCTTGCTCATCATGTTCTTGATGCAGGTCTGGAGTCCGGTCAGCTCTATCGGGGAACCCCAGGACAGGCCCTTTTCTTTCCAGGAAGTGAGACACGTGGGGATTCCAGATCAAAATTCAGGGGCCGCCACCCAGTTGGTGTCGCGCGGCTTGGTGATGTAGAACCACCCTGATTGACACCCCTTTATGGTCTCCACATAGGAGCCTTCGAGCCAGGTGACGTTAGGCATTTTGCCCACCATGGCGCCTCCGCACTCTGCTTGCTGGCCGACCACCACCTTCGGTTTAACATTGAAGGTCTTCAGCCATAGGCAGAAGTGGGGCCTGATGCGGAGGAAGGCCTCGCACACGACGATAAATGCCGAGATGGTGAGGATGAAATTGGGGAACAGATCATGAAAATCCAGCCCGTAGTAGAACATGAGCCCGTGGACAAACGAGTGAAGGGGAAATCCCATTCCGCGGACAAAGTGGGTAAGGAAAACTACCCTCTCATGGGGTTCGGGCATAGGGATGATCTGCCCCGCATCTGGCAGCCGGTGTGCGATGTCTGCGGCCAGATATCCGGCTTCCCGTAGCTTTGTGATGTTCTCCTCCGTGACGAAGGAGACCATCCACTTGTCTCCCACTCCGGACATGATTGGAGTGATTTAAGGAGAAAGACATGAACTTGGGTGCTGGAGCTCGAGTGTGCCAGAATGGATAAGCAAGGAGGAAGAAGGCGTGGGTAAAAAGGGTGAATCTTTGTCCCTTCATAAGGGCGGAAGAGGCAATGCGCCTCCCCACTTACCTGGTAAAATCGCTTATTCCCCGAACACCGTAATTGATGGCGCGGTTGGGTTACCCATACCCGTATTGATGAGAATCCCGTGATAAGGGGACACGATCTCTGCTTTGACAAAACGTGTCAAGAAAGCCGCCTCGCGATATGTGCAGTGCTGGTTGAGAAAAACGGTTTGAATAATGACCGGGCCATGGCATGATGTCATGTTGCTAAACGTGTCAGTAGATTAGATTTGTGGAAATATTATTCTCTCTATGGTGGTATGTGGAACTTGTTTTGCAGATCTGGACACTATCCTTGTGTTCAAAATCTTCTATGGAGTATTCGGAGGAAGAACCCGCCTTGCAATGCCGAAGAAAAATCTGTGCGCCGAACTCATCGTCATTGAAGCCTGGTTCAGGGCTACTGAGGGAGTCTTGGATTAGGGGGTCTTTGGACAGCCGGACTGTTGGACTATGAAGATACAAGATTGAAGAATTCGTCCCGTGTTCGGATGGGACTCTCCTTGGCGTGGAAGGCAAGCTTGGCAATACGGATATGTAGATCTTCTTCCTTGTAACCGACTCTGTGTAACCCTAGCCCCCTCCGGTGTCTATATAAACCAGAGGGTTTAGTCTGTAGGACGACAACAATTATACCATAGGCTAGCTTCTAGGGTTTAGCCTCTATGATCTCGTGGTAGATCAACTCTTGTAATACTCATATCATCAAGATCAATCAAGCAGGAGGTAGGGTATTACCTCCATCGAGAGGGCCCGAACCTGGGTAAACATCGTGTCCCCGCCTCCGGTTACCATTCGCCTTAGACGCACAGTTCGGGACCCCCTACCCGAGATCCGCCGGTTTTGACACCGACAGCCTCCAACAATGGAAGGTTATGGGCATGTGGTACCCTGGCCCGGTAAGCAGACATAACCTTGTGTGCCCATTGTTGTTATGGTACCTTGTCCTCGTTTGGGACCGTTGATTGTTTTGCCACGACAGTGGCTGTTGGATGTCATTGGTTGACATCGGGGACACCCATAACTTAGCCCAAAAGGGGTGTGGTGGGAGTGGCCAAGAGTGTTTCATGGCAATGGGAGGGTTTTGTCAGAATGTCGTTGGTCAAGCCGAATTGGAGTGCGAGGCCATGGGTTCCGTGGTGTGGGTATAGTGTACTAACCTCTGTAGACTGTTTATTAAATCTATAGATAGTCGCGTCTTCGGTTACGGACACAGCTCGTAAGTAGGTCACACCATGGATCAACATAATTAAGTTAATCTTGCACACTAAAGTTATATGGTTGGCACTGGTTATGTGATGAGATTGTTGAGACCATGAAGATGGTCGTTGTTGTGGGAACCAAAGTGTTGGTTTTGTTTGTGATCCGGGAGTGATCATCTTTTTGATGTTGTTGGTTACGAGGTAACCCATTTGGTAAGAGAGTCCGAAGGACTCGTTGCACAAGCACGATTCATTTCATGAGTAGTATGTTGTAGCATTGCATTTAAACTGCTTAACTATCATATTACTGTTTGCCATTATGCTTATACATATTGTGACCTGGTGTGTCATGCAAGATTTCAGGAAAGTCTTACCGGATCGGAGTGCTTCCCGTGTCTAGATCGTGTCCACATCGGTGTCCCTGTGCTATGGAGTTCCGCTTCGTCGTCATTCCGCTGCCGCATAGTTGTCATGATCGAGGCCTCTTCATGTTCATTAAATAATGTACATACTATTCAGCCGCACCGTGTGTGCCGCTTGGCCTCGCTACTTGATGTAATATCGAACCTATGTTTCCGCTAGCATCAATAAAGCGTTTGTTTTGTGTACCAAGTTGTTTTGTGTTGCCAGAAGACTAGATCTCTGTGCTGGCAATGCAAGGTAAACCTATTGCTCTGAGCCGGGGTGCCACAATACTCCATCAATTTTTTGCCTTTTCTAGTCGATCCCCTTAACTTAATGTTTTAAACTTCAATTTGATCAAGTTCGAAGCAGGTTCAATCGAAAGTAGAATGCATTCAAACATAAACATACATAGTTTTCCACAACTGAACATAAAACATAAATTTAAACTAAGCTAAACTACTTTCGGTCGAAGTAGAGGTCGAGCTAATCCATCCTCGTCAACCACAGTGTGCAGTGAGCTGGGTCCGGGCCGGTGCCGTCGTCGGGGTTGTTGGGGAAGACACTCCTCCACTCGTCGACGTTGACGTCGATCTCCTCGTCCTCGCCGCCCACCTCGATGCCCTACGCGCCGCCGTCTTCTCTGCCTTCGACCTCATAATAGGAGGAGAACGCGACAACCACGCCGACCTCCGTGCCAGCGAAGACCGCCCGCTCCGCCTCCACGAGCTCTGGGTACTACCGGTGGAGCTCTTTCATGTAGGCCTCATCGGCGGCCTCGGCCTCGAGGCGCTCGCACGCCTCATGGTTCTCCCACGCCATGGCCAAGCTCACCACCCCTTACTCTGGTGGATCGAGGTCGACCGGACGTGTGCCGAAGGGAAAATTGAGCCTAGCCGCTGTGCCGTGGGAGCAGACTTGTCATAGGACGTACTCCATGGCCACGAGTTCGACTGTATGGATCTACCAAGCCACCAGTGGGTGTGGGTCTCCCGATATGTAATCTCGACAACCCACCTCCCCCATAGACGCTACCGGACCCCAAGGTAGGACCTCGTCGACTGCCGGGTTCGAGGTAGGATGGGGAATTCCTCCAACCGGCATAGGGACGCGACGGCTGGCGGGTCAGGGGATCGGGGATGGCGGATCGATAAAGAGCCCGCAGAGGACGACGGGGACACCTCGGCGGCCACCTTGCCAGCGTCACACGAAGAGGCCGCGATAAACCTATTTTTGGCCATTGGCTCCTCGACTCCCCAGCACACAGGCAGAGGTTGAGGATGGAGGCGGCCGCGATGGCGATGGCGGTGACTTACCAATGGTTTCAGGGGTGGTTTGTGTCTGTGTGAGTGGAGGTTTTGGGGAGTGTGTGGTGTGTGGGGGGGCAAGGTGGTGTTTGAGGAAATACTACGGCAACTGAAAATTTTACTAGGCGGGGTTACTGAAAGTTTGGATCAAGGGCGAGCAGATATTTTTGAGATTGCGAGGGATGCAAAGGCGGGAGTAAAATGCCGGGGAAACTAAAAATGTGAATCAAGGGCGAGAAGATATTTTTGAGATTGCAAGGGATGCAGAGGCGGGAGTAACAAGGTGGGGCAACTAAAAATTTGAATCAAGGACGACCAGATATTTTTGAGATTACGAGGGATGAAGAGGCGGGAGTAAAATGTCGGGTCAACTGAAAAATTTGAATCATGGGACAGAATCAGAGAGGGAGTAACACACATCGCGCACGATCCGCACATACTAATCATGTGCTATCAAACATTAAAACCTTCCAGGTGGTAGACATTTTCGAAATTACGAGGCAGTAGATATTTTCAAGACCGGAAGCAAGCCTAGTGGAGCCCAATCTACTATGCTGATGTGAGAGACTGCAGGGCGCGGGCGTTGCACATAGGTAGTCTGACTGAATCGTGTCTGTTGCGTACCCAATCGCAGACGGTTTCTACATCTAACTCGTGTGTTGTTTATAAATTTGTCAAAAAGTATAACGCTGGAGAGGGTCAGAACATGAACACACTTGTATGAAAAGGGTGGTTTGATGTTCGAATACCCAATGCACAACTTTGATGTGGCACCTGTCGCACAAAAGCACATGTATTGCTAGTCAGCCACCCTCTACGGACCCCACTTCATGTCAACGGTAAGGGAACGTAGCTACGAATGCATGCCCCCAAATAAAGCTAGGTCTGAAATCTCACCCTACCGTAACACAAAACCTATAAGAGTTCATCATATATACATAAACACTATTCTGATCACGGGATCGACCTGAACTGCCTGAGTAACGCACCTAGACTTCCCTCTCTACGAACCCGACCTTCGGGCTATCTTCGCAACCATGGCTTCCCCCGCGAATTATTCTGGTTAGTCATGTTCTATATGATGTTACTGTAATCTAGGAACGTTTTTTGCAACTAAATACCGGTTTTAAATAGGAATCTCGCTCATTGGCGGATTTTGCTCTCGACTCGAGATGAAATTACGTTTTTTGCAATTTTACTGCCTGAGTTGTTCGACCTGAACTTCTCCCAGTGCTAGGTTGAACTTCTGCCAACATCGCCCAAACGGGTTTGCGATATACCATTGGAAAGCTATGGATATCAGTATCATGACCCAAGTTAAATTTTTGGCAAAATATAAGTGGTTTAAGAGCAGTTTTGAAAACTGTTTTTTATTCATACAAAAAACATGAATCGTATTTTCGATCGCATTTTTAAACAATTTATCGGAATGAGGCAAATAATATGGAGTTGGAAAGCTGCTGCAAAACCGCTCCTTCCACATGTTGAAAGTTTTCTCTAATTCCCTATGGATAAAGAGTAATTCCGAAAATCGTAGAATTTCGCAAACGTAACATCCGAGTTCGTATTTTCGATGCCATTTCTAAACGGCTAATCCAATTGAGGCAAATAATATGGCGTTCGGAAGCTTATGAAAATACGCTACTTTTTCATGTCAAAAGTTTTTTTCTAATTTTGAACGGTTTAAAAGTAATTGAGAAAATGATACAAGTTCCACCGAGTTTGTATTTTCGAGCTAATTTTTTAACCGTACGTCTGAACGCAACAGTTGATATGGCGTTGGAAAGATTGAATAAATGGGAAACATTTTTTGTATATATTGTTTCTCCCAATTCCTTACAGTTTTAAGTCAATTTTTAAAATGGCTAAAAATGTATTTTCACCGTAATTTCGACAAACGTTATCAGAATGGAGCAAATAATATATACCGTTGAAAAGTTACAGAAAATGTGGAACTTTTTCATGTTGATGATTTTCTCTAATTCCTAGCCGTTTTCAAGTAATTTCGAAAACAGCGAGATCATTTGTTCTGCCTCTTGCACGAAACAGATTCTTCGAAAATGCACCACGTGAAGAATTGAACTTCTCGGCATGTCTACTTGAACTTCACTCTGTTTTTCATGTGCTTTTTTTGCTCGTAGCTCTCCATTAACTCACCGAAATTGAGCAAGTGATATACCAATGGAAAGCTGCTGTAAACACACAACTTTCTTGTGTTGATCATTTTTTCATACTCACAACGATTTTAAAAGTTTTTGATCTGAAATTCATTCAGTGTAGTAGGTGAACTTCTTGTTGTTTTCACGTTGAACTTCGGTGACGTATTTTCGTTTGTAATTTTCTAATCCATTCGTCAGTGTTGCACAAATGATATTGCTTTTGTACAAACCTTTCTCACAACAACTTTTTAACTTTCTCCGACCGAGGACTTGAACTTATAAAAACAAAAGTTTTAGTCTTTGTCTTTTTATTCTTTTTTAATACAAAATGCACATCGTGTAGTACGTGAACCTCTGCAGTTATCAATCTGAACTTCTCTCAGTTTCGCGTAAATATCTGAGTTTTTTATGAATATTATTCTGAATTTCTTAATCTTTTTTTATGAATTCTGAAGCACTCTATGTTTAAAAGTTGAACTTCTTGTTATTTTATTTTTGAAATCCTTGTTTTCATTCTTCCATAACGAGGGAAATATGAGTTTTTTATAATCATCGAACTTCTCCATCTTTTTAATATGGACTTCCTGGTTTTTTCTTAATCTTTTTTATGTAATTTTGAATCGCTCTATTTTTTAAAGTTGAACTTCTTGTTATTTAACTTTTGAACTTCTTATTTCCATTCTTTGATAACGAGGAAAATTAGAGTTTTCTATAATCATCAAACTTCTCCATATTTTTAAATTGGACTTCCTGGTTTTATTTCTTTTAGTAACGGAAAAAATCCTACTTTTTGATAGACATCGAGCCGCTCCGTTTTTAGATTTTAACTTCTAGGTTTATTTTAAGAGAGAAAATCTTTGTTATAGAATTGTTTGAGATGCTTTTTAATGACCTTCTTTGGGTTTATAACAAGCATTGAACCAGTTGCACCGCACCAATGACATTGAAACTCAGATTTTACTGATGATTTTAAAAGTTTTCATCTGAAATTCATTCAGCGTAGTAGTTAAACTTCCTGCTGTTTTCATGTTGAACTTCTATGACGTATTTTTGTTTGTAATTTCCTCATCCATTCGTCAGTGTTACACAATGATATTCCTTTTGTACAAACCTCTCTCACAATATTTTTTGAACTTTCTTTGATCGAGGACTTGAACTTACGCAAATGATATTCCTGCCATTTTGAAGTAAATTAGAAAATGGCGAGATCATGATTTATGCGTTCGTCGTAGACGGAAATGCACTGCGTGAAGTAGTTGAACTTCTGGAGCATGTCCGTTTGAACTTCACTCTGTTTTTGACGTGTTGTTTTTTGCTCGTAGCTCACAAACCACTCACTGGAATTGTGCAATGATATATCGATGGAAAGCTGTTGAAAACTCACAACTTTTCTGTGTTAATCAGTTTTTCATACTCGTGATGCCTATTGTGCACTATGAAACTGAACTAACGCATCAGGCGAAGCTAACCTACATAGTATAGAAAAATAAGCCAGCGAAGTGGACAATAAGGTATAATGCTCTTCTGTTTTTTCAACTGAACTGATGCATTAGGCGAAACTGACTTGCAACAATGCCATTTTTCAGAGGATAACGACAAACAAATGTGATATACTGGGATTTTCTATGGAGAAAGAAGAGAACTTTTGTTAGTCAAAAATCAAATAACAAAAGTACAAAGCCATCAAAATCTCACATGGCCAGCGTCCAGGGGCACGAGCATTATCCACTTCACAAGATTATTATAGTTTAGTAGTACGTACTAGTTAGCACAACCAGAGAAGGTTTTCCTAGTGAGAAACCTAGTTGCCTGAACTTATGAAGAACAAAAACAAATACAGTGTCAAGTTAGATTATCAGAGTAGCTAGTTCCTCAAAATTGACAGCCGAAGGTCGGGGCCTCCTCCAGCTGCAGGTCGACTTCTCCTACAGCTGAAGGTCGCGGCCTCCTCCAGCTGCAGGTCGGGGCCAATCCACGCGTGGGTTGGTGGTCAACCATTTGGCTTGCTAGACAGTCTTTCTTTTGGACTTGCCGTGGCTGGAGGACGGAGGAGCTGGATCGGGGCATCAGTCGTCAGCGCGTACGCAACCAGGATGATAAACGACATGGGTCGCCATCGCACACACAGCCTTGGGCAGCAGAGGAGCCAGAGGTAGACGAAGGCCAGCGTGTCGTGGAGGCGGTCGAGGAGGAAGGCTACAGCGGCAGGTGGAGGATGGCCACGGCGGTCGCTTGCTGTGGTAGGAGGCCGGTGGCTGCATCGTCATGCTCCTCGTCCACCGAGATGCTCTAGCTCAACTCCTGTGGACGCGACAAGAACATCGCTTGAGGGAGAAACTTTTTTGCTGATGTCAAGTCAGCTGTAGCGAGAAGGTCACCTCCCCAGAGATCCACCAGAGTCGCGGGGTGGGGCAGCGGCGTCGCTAGGGGATGGCGGGGTGGGGCGGCGGCGTCGCTAGGGGATGGTGGGGTAGGGCGGTGGCATCACTCAGGGATGTCCGGATGGGGTAGCAGCGACGCGCGTGGATGGAGGGGTGGGGCAGCGGCATCGCTCGGGGATGGCGGGGTGGGGCGGCAGCGGCGTGCGTGGATGGCGGGGTGGAGTGGTTGAGTTGCGTGGGGATGGTGGGATGGGGCGGCGGCGCGCCGTGATCTGGGAAGAAGATGGTTGCGCCGGCGGGTGGACGTGGAGGTGCGAGAATGTGGCGTGTGGCCGGAGCGGCGAGAGAAGGTGGCCGGCCATGGCGATGGAGGTCGCGTGGCGGCAGGGGGGCGGGAAGCTCGCGTGGAGGCGGGGGCCCTAGGGAGATCATGCGACGGCGCGAGGTGAGGGGGATCTGGGGTGGGGGCAGGAGGTTGGGAGCGATGGGATCGGGAGTGGTTTTTTTTCTTTTTTCGCTACCATTTCCGTGAGTTCGGAGAAACGTCATCGCTGTTATATAGGGGCGCTGTGATCCAAATAACTATTCTAATTCTGGGATTAGAATAGCGTTGTCCTATATATATACATATATATACATATATATAGTGTTACTATTCATCACTCAGGGTGCAGAATAAGTTATTCTTCACCCGAGGTAATCTTACGATCATTTCATAATTAAATTACGTTTGGAATTCAAATAGTTACATTCCTATTGATTCACTACGTAGAATTTGACATAAGAAAATAAAAATATAGGTCATAAGACAAGAAAATTTACAGTTTATGTGTATTTTAGACTATGTTTTTATGTTTGTACTTTTACATAACATAAAATATTTTTTACGGCGATTATATATTTTCTTACGGTCTCTTTTTGCGTCGGAAATAAGACAAAACTTACGGAACATAAAATTACGGTGCATTAATGGTAAAATAGAGGGGGTGAAGAATAGCGCGACCCTATATATATATATATATATATATATATATATATGATCAAACTTCCCCTTTCGCTTCCTGACAAAGGTGGACTGTGTGCCAACCCACAAATGTGTGCTTGTGGCGCGAGATGGGTGAGACCACATACGAACCACATGCGGGTGGCCCTACTATATGTATGAAAAGGGTGTGGTGTGTGATCGATATTTAACTACCATTCACAACTTTTGATGTGGCACGTGTGCCTTGCAAATTAAGCAGACTTCCCCGACCCCACGGAGGTTGCAGGTAGCGCGAAGTAGCCCCCCCCCTCCACACACACATGTTGGGGGGAGGGGATCTCACCAAGACGTTCTCTAACACGGACCAAGTAGAATCCAACTTGGTGGTACAACCTCTCCCCGCTAGTTGTTGTCAAAGTGATGGGACATCCACACTGCACGGTAAAATGGGCTATCTTGTCGCCGATAACCTTGTGAGGGAGTATTGTACGAAGACAAACCCACTCTGTGCATGTGGCCCAAGTATGTCTACAGAAATGGTGTGTGTGGTGTTTGAATAGCCAATGCGCAAATTTGATGTGGCAGCCTGCTTTGAACCGTAAAATCCCCACACCGAGCGAGGGTTCACGATGCGTAGCATGCGCTCAAACTTAATTAGGCATGTAATGGGTCGATCTACTACATGGTAACTCGAAGAAAAGAATAAAAATATATCCACCCTGGTAACCTTTCTCGTCGCTGGTCAAAATGATGGACGTCGACGCGGGCCCATGAATGTATATAGGCTTGCCGCCAATAACCAAGCGAGTGAGAGTGTCTCCAAAGATAACCATTATTTCATGCGTGTGTCCTGAACATACTTATGGAGGTGTGTGATGCATGCATATGTGTTGAATACCTGACCCAATGCACAACATTGATGTGGTGCATGCGTTGAAAATCGTAGAGGTCCCCACACAGAGCAAGAGGTCATTCATGACGTGTCGTGTGCTCACCCCCCCTTCGATCCAAAGGGATGGATTCATGGTTACAGATGCGCTATTATATATATGTAACCTCACATCATAATCTATATCAAGATAAAACAAAAATATCCCCTCCTAAGTCAAATTAGTTAACCTGTCTCGCGCTGTCGGTGAAAGTGATGGACCAACCTTGTCACCCCCTCGACACGTACTATATATACACCTAGTAACACAACCCTAAAAGAATTAATCCTCCTTGTTCTTCCAACGCGTACCTCTTGCTCACTGGGTCAAAGTGATGGACGACGAACTCGTGGGCCCAACACAGAAGTGAAGCGTACTTTGCACGCGAGTGATCATCCTATATAGGACTACGTACCACCATTTGCATGTGTCCCAAAGAGCTGTTTGTGTGATGTTTGAATACGCAATGCACAACTTTGATGTGGCACCATGTATTTAGGAAACTAAAATGTCTCCACACAGAGCGCGAGGTTCATGACCCGTGGTATGTGCTATATGTACGCCCCCATTCGACGCATAGTATATATGTACTTCTACTGTATAGCACAAACCAAAAAAGAATCATTCCTTGATGATCAAATTAACCTCTCTCTTGTTGGGTCAAAGTGATGGAGGACAACCTCGCATGCCCATGGATGGAAGCGCCACACGCGAGTGAGTTCCTATATACAGGGCAACCACCGTCTGCATGGTATTGCGTGATGTTTGAACACCAATATAATGTACAATTTGATGTGGAACCTACCTCAAGAACCAAAAAAGTCCCCACATGGAGCGAGGTTGTGACACACATATATATAGATTATTCATGTTGCCTCCTCTTTGACTTGTAAATACTCCTATAACGTGCATATACATAACACAAACAAAAAAAGAACCATCCTTGTTGGTCAAATTAACCTCTCTCTCGTTGTATGTTCAACTGGTCCATGATGACCTCGTGGGCTCACAGAGAGAGGCATAGGAGAGTGGTGTCATAGGACAAAACCACCGCATGCATGCGCCCATGTGTTATGTGATGTTTGAATATCCAATGCACAACTTTGACGTGGCACATGCTTTACAGACCGGAAATGTACTACACCACGACGTGTGTAGCCCCCTCACTTAAAGCCGGTGGGAGTGTGTACGTACGTGCTCGAACTTTAATATGGAATCCCACCATGATCCACACCACACACATGCCAAGATGAATCGACCTTTTGGTCAGATGCCTCTCATTGTCGGTGGAAACTGAAAACCTTTGCGGGTTAACGAATGGGCACGTCGCTGATAACCGCACGAGGGAGAGTGTCCGAGTGGACCACCAATGCATGCATGTGGCCCGAACATTATGTATGAAAGGGCTATATAATGCTTTGGATAACCAATTCATGACTTTTACGTGGCATATATGACTCAATAAATGATCAATAATCCCACACAGAGGTTCGTGACTCGTAGTGTACTGCCGGACCTCTCCCCCCACCTCCCACACACACAGACACACACATCCCGCACCACCACAGCCACTTTGAGGCATGTCAAACTTTTTCTTAAGTGAACATGTGACAAAAGGCGGAGTGTCTTTAAACAGACATTGTTCGACCGTTTTAATACATTGATTGAATTCCTAGGGATTTATTGTGCAAAAATCAAATTTGAGCTACATGTGCACAAACTGGGTTGAAAAATCATGTGTCCCTGGGTGCATGTTTCCCTGTGCAAGAGATTTCAAAATATTGAGAATATATATTTTTAAAATTCAGTAAATCCAAAACTTAGTTGAAACTCGTGGAACTTATCGTGGTGTCATATATGGACATCAGTAGACTGTGATATTGTATTTTTTCGTCAATGAGACCCATTTTGATATAATCTTCTTACAAACGGGAGATTATTAATAACCGGCAACCGATATCTCATACCGATTATTTATTCAGACCGTGTGTCTTAGACCGTGCCATGCTTCAGTTAAGTAGTAAAGTGGCAGAATCATCAATAAACCCAAAAAATGTACGTGCTGCAACACGCCCCGTGTGCGGTGCGAATAGGCGTGAGTTGATGGGATGCATGCGAGCAGTCCGCCAGGCAGGCATACCGGGATACGTGCGTGCATGTGTCCCGTATTGACAGGAGGCATGCGAGTAGCTATGTGAAATGATCGTAGGAATGGCAGAAGTCCGCCGCGCAGGCTCACCGGGAGGCGAGAAAGCTTTTGACCGCAACCTGCCTCGCTCCCACTGGTATGTATTAATTGCACGCCCGAGCCAACAGCCATAATAGGAGGCCTCACCAGTGGTCCACAGTGGTCACCAACGTCTGGACTCTGGAGTGTATGAGGATGCGGCCAAAACGCACCACCGAAGGGAGTGGCGACGCCGGGGCTGGTGAAGCACCCGCGCAACACGTGAAGATGGGCACACAGGTTGTCGTCCCCGCCGACGAGGTCTTGGGCAGCAGCATGACCCTGACTTCGGCGCCGCCGTCGTGCCCCCCCCCAACCGGAGCCGAAGGTCAACAACAACTCCGGCAACGATTGCGACTCTGACGGAAAACCAGTTAGTCATCTATATACCCATTTGTGTGGCAAACATATCATGTGTTTTCTCTGGTTACACCCCCCCTCTATAATTTTTCTGGACTAGAAATCCTATGTTTATGTTCTCTTAGTCCATGAAATAAGAGTAATTAAGATCCGTTAGATGCAGGTAGCATATTGATTGTTTGAATGTTATCCGTATAGAGTTAGTGATTACTTGTTTGTTCTATACAAATGATTTTTTGCTAATAATCCGACTAGGGTTAGCTTGCATGCTAATAATTGGTGGCGAGATCTTGAGAATTGATTTTGAATGTCCTACATATATGTTTGTGCCTTTTTTCTTCTAGATCTTGAGAATTTATTTTGAATGTACTACATGTATGTTTATGCCATTTTTTCTTTCAGATTGGTATGTACACAGATGAGGCTCCGGCCAGCGCCGCTCCTAGATGTAGACCTTGGACCTGGCTGTGCGGCCAGAAGCGGCCCCTCCTGGACCTGAGGAACGAGTAGAATCTCTGGGGGACCGCATCAGCGATCTCCCGGATGACATCCTTGGGGAGATCATTTCCCTTCTCCCAAGGATGGCTGCCGCACACAAGTCCTCTCATCTCGGTGGCGCACTCTATGGCGCGCCGCGCCTCTTAATCTTGACTATCATCAGCTATCTATCGATGATAATTTTGAACTCCCCGGAGCCATCATATCCTCCCACCAGGGCTCCGTTCAATGCATCTGCATCCCGGCATGCTACCTGCTGGACATACCCTACACGATGGTCGCCTAGCTGACATCCCGTCATTTCGATAAACTCCAGCAGCTTGAGTTCTACCATGACTATCTATGTACCATACCACGAACCGATGTATCTATGCCCTCACCACCGATGTCCATCTTGTGGTTTTCCTCCTCTCTCCACACTGCCGCCTTCACTCGGTGCCGTCTAGCAGACAATCTGGTACAAATGCTTCGACTCCCACTGTTAAAAAAACTTGCACTTTTGGTGGTTGATCTGTTGGAGGCCGTACTGCACAGCATCATCCACTCCAGCTACCCTGCCCTGGAGTGCTCGCTGCTTGTTTTTGGAATAGAAATTCGTATCCATTGTCTCAAAATAAAGTCGCCCCACCTTCTAAGCATGGGAATTTTTTTTGGACATGATCTCATCATCGAAGATGCCCCTTCACTTCAAAGGTTGCTCCTTGATTTTATTATAGTACCTTCGCAAATAACTGTAGTCTCTGCGCCTAAACTGGAGACCTTGGGGTGTAATTCGTGATCCTTTTAGATGGTTGAAGATGGTGTTTGGCCGCACACCTATTGAGGTACCGTATATTGTTCACGTAAACTTTTGTAATTCGTTTTTTTCATTTGTGCGCACAAGTATTACTAGTACAAATGCCTGTGCGTTGCAACGTGCATGAAATCTTGCAAAACCTGCTTCATTTTCATTAGGTACAATTTTTTTAGTTGAAATCGTTGTGATTTATTAATCAGTCTCCACTGATTCGAGCCTGCCAACATGATAACACACGCCGGCGGGACATGGAACCATGTTTTACAAAGCTTATTCACACATCCTTCCTTAGCCAAAACATGGGCAAATTTGTTCGCGGACGACGCACCCAGCAAACCTTGGACTCCGCGAAGTCATAAAGTTCTTTATCGTTACGCACCATTTCTTATATCCACTTTTAATAAACATCGCTATTAATGCTACATTGATTTTTGCTTCTTGGTTGAATTTTGGTCATTAAGAAGCCACCTTGGCATTCTTCGCCTGATTGAAGAGTAGTTCATGGAATAGTTTCTGAATCTGTTTTCCTTTTTTCTTTTCAAAAACATGATTTTGTTAATAAATTTAAATACTTTAATAAAAACAATTTTTTTGAACATTTCTACATGTATTTTTTTAAATGGACCAACTTTTGTGAATTTTGACCAGTTTTTAAAGTGTGAATATATATAACTGTGTACTTATTATAAAATCTATTTTCACTATGTTGAGGTTTTTTACATATATAAATTTGTTGTTTGGTTGGGCATTGTTATTCTTTTATTTTTCATTATTTGCGCTTGGCCCAAACAAGGCACTTGACATAGACAGTTCACGTATGACTCGGTGCACATCGCGGTCACGAAAGCGCGAACCCACAGCCCCCCGCGCGCCCTGTTGGGCCAGCCCATGCCGGGGACGAACGCTCACTATTTTTTGTTTTCCTTTCTGGCTTTTATTCTCTGTTACAGTAATTCGGGATTACAAAAAGGTTCTAAAATTTAAATAAATTTGTGAGTTATGTATTGTCAAAAACAGTTCTTAAATTCAAAAAATTGTCCATGATTTCAAAAAATATAAACATTTTTAATATTAATTAATATTTTTTATTTTGATGTAAAAAATTATGAGCATTCTTTAATAATGATGAACGATTTTTAAACTTGAAGAACAAATTTTAAATTCGGTGAATATTTTTCGAACTTGATGATCAAAATTTGTATTCGAAAACTTTCTTTTGAAAAAATGATGAACACATTTTAAGTTTGATGAACATTTTTTGAAAACGATGAAATTTTGAATTTTGATAAAATTTAATAAGTCTGATAAAAATTGAATTTGATGAACATTTTTCACATCAATGAACATTTTTTGAATTCGATGAACAAAAAAATCTTCGCGAATTTGAAAAGAAATTTCACAAAGAAAGTGAAAACTAAATATGAAAAAAGAAGAAAGAAAACGAAAAACAGAAAAGGAAAGGAAAGGAAAAAAGAAAGAAAGAAAAAATGAAGGGAAAAAATAAAAGTGGGCCGACCCATGAGAACGCCCAGCACTCGAGGGAGGGGGTACGCGCCGTATAGGATTCCCCACAGAAAAATGGTTTTCAATCAAAAAAAAGGAAATGTCTATATTACAATCGACTGAAATTGAATTGGCCTTCCATCAAATGTGCCAACCAGTAAAAATCTGACACCAACGGAGAAAAAAAACTTGACTGGAAATAAAGGGGCATTCAACCATTTTTTAGGCACTACAAACATGGCACGTATATGTATGATCTATGCGCTCTATGATCCATGAGCAAGCAATGAAAGGGCCCAAAGAGCAACACTGCCAGGTCAGTACCCTCACGACCTTCTCTTGGTTATTGACAATTTTGTTTTCTTCACAACACTTCTGAAAGAAAACCTGAAATTCTCATGGCATTATCAAGGATCTGAAGTTGATACTTGTGGAAGAAACTCCTAAACACAAACATACCATAAATTCAACATTAGGCTATCGTAAAATCATCATCAACCTGCTGTACAATGATCAACACATGATGAACTAATCACATACTACTAAACATTTCATCGTCATGAAGCTTTAAATACAGTGGCTTCAGTTGAAATTTACAGTAAACTCACTATCAATAAACATTAACTTTTAAAGTGTATCACATATTAAGCTTTGATGAATTTTACATTGTTCATTTTATTAAAATTCCAGTTAGTAACAACAAGATCACAACAAATATACTGGAACTTCAGTAAAAATAAGGCGAAGCAACCAGTAACAGTGTGTGCTTTATGATCAGACAAGAACGAGAAAGAGGTTGGAGGAAGAAGGGGATAGAATAGCTACACGATCAGGAAACTTCAGTCACGCCAAGAAGACAAACTGCAGGTCAGTACTCTCACAATCTCCTTCAAATAGTTCTTCCAATAAAGAAAGGATCAATACCTAAGCACATCATCAAAAGATGTCTAGAACACCAATAGTTCAGAAAAATGTAGCACTGTAAATTGTAAACTGACAACGTATATGCATTCAAACTAATTCCAGTAAGTATATATGCATTCAAACAACGTCAGCATTCTTGTAAACTGACAACAACATTGCTGGTTACCTATTACATATTCTAGAAACAAAATTATATGATGATACTCATATCTACCAGACAACTTTGGGCTATTGTGTAATAGCATGATTCAGTTTAGCCGCTTCAGATCACAGAGGTCAGGGAAACAAACTGACTATCCTTTTGGCTACTGTACATTAGCATGGTTCAGTTCAACCACTTGACCAAAACAACTTCAAATCAGTATAGCTCGAGCAGTTTGACCGATGTGCCTTGGCTACACTGGCGGATGTAATTCCGGTGAAGTCGGCAGTATGGAGAAATTCCTACCAGGTTGGCAGAACAGTGAGATTTCCATGGCTTCGGCAGAACGGCAAGACACCAATGTCGAGCACGATGAAATGACACAATTGGGCTGGGGCTTCGGTCGAGGGAGTATTTGTGTATTTATATGTGTGTACAGCCTCTGGAACAGCCAAAGCAATCCCTGCAGGACACCCCATGGGTGCAGGAAGGATTGGATCAAGACAAGAACAATGCAATCCATTATGTAGAAGGCAAAATCATAGAGATAAAAACTACCAATACATATGTTTCGAAAGTGAGTCACTAATAAGATGAGAAAGCTAGGATGCTTGTAGTAATATATATATGCCTTTCATTGCTACACCTGCCATTATCTAGAATGAGTAAGTATGTCATATCAGTAAATGTGGTCTGCCACACATCATAACGGAACTCAGTTGATTAAGTAGCTATATATGCGCATGTTAAAAAATTCTAGGATGCAAAATCAAAGAAAACAGGAAAGACCAAGACACACAATTGATCCATTACATGACAAGTATAGGATATTATTGCTCTAATTTATACATGAAGCCCCATTGTTCAGTTTAGATGGCAGTTTAAAAGCAATAGCACCAGCTCATACTATGGAAACCTAAAGAGCAGACAACAAAATTACCCATTTACATAATCTAACGAACTTTAAGCTAGCAGTCCTGTGACCACAAGTTTATTACTATGGACATTTTCTTGTCTACTTCTAATATATAATGGGCTAGCATAAATTTCCATTATAGGATGTGCATACACACACAACTGTGGACTAAATTTCATCGGCTAGAAGCAATATACAATGTAAGCACAGAGTAAATTGATCCATGGTCAGAAAACCAATGCCATGAGGCATTCTACAAACTGTTTGTAAAAAATCATAAGTTAAGCACACTCAGCTATCTACCACAGACCAAACATGGCTTCTACCTTTCAAATTAACCTTTTGTTACACACATGTTTGCTGAATAGATGCACCCTAAAAAAATCCTACATTTACTTTCTCAAATAGAATTGCATTTTTATGGTTGTCAAAATAGGGTGAGCAGCAACTTTCTTGTCAACATGATGCCCTCTTGAAAATAAATTAGACCCGTCCATCACTTATTTGTGAACTTTTCAGTGCCTTCTATAGATGATAAGTGAGAAAAAATACATATGGAACTTAATAATAACAGAGCGGTGACTTTTCAATGTGATGCGCTAATCTCACGACTCCTCATGTGGAAGCGGCAGATTAGCCTGCCAGGCCGCCACCGACGCCCGAGCTCTATGCGAACTTGTGGGATCCTAGTGGAGTGAGCGCCCAGGGTAATACAACACCTATGCATATGCTCACCAGTACAATAAGTTCTCCCTCCGAAATGTCGCAGAACAGCTGGTCGAGCCGCCGTCGACAGCCGAGCTCTCCTTCCACGCTGCCGCAGATCAGTCGGTCGTCCCGCCATTGTTGACTGAGCTCTCCATTCATGCCGCTGCAGAGCATCCTACCACATTGCCGTGCCAAGCTCTCCACCCGACCCACCACATAACTTCGCCTTGTACTCTAAGAATAGAATAGTTAGCAAATCAATTGGTTGTCAAGAAATAAACAAGCGATTGAGTTCTATATATTACTTTCAGTTGTTCAATGAAGATGGTTGTGCATTGCGGAATTACTCCACTCAAAATACTGGAATGCCCGACCTAGACACCTAATAATTATTGTTCTTCACAAGTTTCAGGTCAAGACAACTTGATGTTCTTGTAGCTTTGACATTGTTGTTCACAGAATCCTTTTGTATTGAGCGTGCATTTTCAGTTTCATATATAATGAAACCAATATGTCCAAGGATACAAAAAACCAAGCAGTCACCCTGCTGATACAGAAACATCACTATGTCTCAGAACTTGACCAACTATTGACTCTACTAAAGCACGAATTCACCTACTAACAGACTCTTGAATCCAGGTAAGTTAGTTAGTCCAATAGATGATTAAGAAACATATGTAGAAAAGCATAAGGCAATCAATTATTGTTGTCAATAAACAAAGAAGAAACGATCTGATAAAATATGTATCCAACCAAATAAGTACTGTAATTGTAATAAATGAATCGGAAATAATACAGCGACCTGAGTTTTGCTTCTCTATCATATCAGCTCCACCATGGGTGAGGTTCTTGCATGAGTACTGCCTCAGGCCCTCAGCAGCTTTCCATATTCATCATCTTGACCCTCAAAATTTTGAAGGACTTCAGAAAATGAAGAGTTCAGTTCTGAACTGCCGGAAAGGCTCCAACACAGACCATGCTTGGGCGTTAATGATTCAGCGACCCGAGACGGCAAGGAGAACACTTTGATGATGAGGTGAACGCCGAAGGTAAGAAAAGAATCCAGTAGGCGTGGAGCATGTAGTGGACAGGTGTGAGGCAGGCAATGAGGGCGGGAGATGGTCGATCTCGGCATCGAAGTGGTGGAACTGGCGGAGCTCCATCTAGACCTCGGCCTTCTCCTTCTGTAGGCGCCGCATCATGGCCATGGCATTGCTGGCGGCGCTGGCTGTGGCGAGGCGCTCCTCCTCCATCTCGCCCCACAGCGCCTGCGATCTCCTCCTCCGCCTCCTCCCTCGCCGCCCCTCTTCCTCCCCATCTCCACCCTCGCCCCTATTCCTCCCCATCCCCGCCCTTCTACCTTCCCGCGGACTTCTCCTCCGCCTCCACCCTCGCCGCCCCTCTTCCTCCCCATCCCCGCCCCGCCCCTCTTCCTCCCCGTGTACTCCTCCTCCACCTTGACCCTTGTTGCCCCTCTTCCTCCCTGTTCCCGTCCCCACTCTCTCCCCTCTCCCTCCCCACGGACTCCTCCTCCGCCTCCATCCTCGCCGCCCCTCTACCTCCCCGTCGCCGCCCCTGCCCCTCTTCATGAAGCGCCACCACCGAACCACCGCGGACGGCAAGGAGCAGCATGACCGTGGGGGCGAGCCGGGGATGCAGTCGTGGTCGTGGTCCACTTAAACAGAGGACTGCAGGTTGAATATCCAAAACCTCAGATGCTTTTCTGCAAAAACATCGACAACGTACGACTAGAAGCAGTAGCAGCTTTATTATTAGGGGAGATCGGAGTACACTTTCCGTACTAATATTATGTTCTGTTCTCAATGAAGAGCTTGTCCATCCTATCAGTGGTAGTGGATTCTGTCAAGACCTTACATATCAGTATGTGATGTTTTGATCTGAACACGGTTATTAGCTTGCTGCAATGCTTTCCATGTATGAAGAATTTGTATATAAAAGTGATGATTTCACACAAATTGAAAGTATATATAATGTATTATAATTAATTTTTCACCTATCACGCTTTCAACATAATCCTTTTACACATTAAGTGTTTTCAATCTTCATCTCTACTTAGGCATTAGACATGGAGAAAAAAGTATAACCAATCGATGGTTCAAGAAGCACTGGGATTTTCTCAGATCTCATGACATTCGTTTGAAGACAGTAACGATGGAAGGATATGCATCCGACAATGCAAACACTAGCTTTGTCACATTGTTCATGTTGAATGCGAGGGCACTATTTCCTGTGAGGATTCCGTTTTTTGACAAGAAATTTCTTACAACTGCAAGTGTTGAACATCATAAAAAGAAGATTCGGATGGACCTAAGGGCTTCTAATCGTGCTCGGCTTCTATTTACAACAGATTGTCCTCATGGACCAGTAGAATTTCTGGCCCAAGATCTTGATTTTATGGATTAGACTAGTCCATCTGATTGTGACTGCCGAAAACTTTGGTTGAGTTAGATGTCATTGTCCCGTTCAATCTGGATTTTGTTTAAACCTGATGAGCAATTAATCCTTGTGCTTTTGTACTGTTTGTAAGCTGGATTTAGATATTGTTGTTCTTTTAAACTCGGCTTTGACCCATATTTTCTTCCATACTGGGCTAATGGCTTGCCATTTCTTTAATTAAGACATAAATATTATAAGCATTCACAACATAGGGAAAGAAGATCACTCTCGCATGATCCTTGAGATCTTTGTTCATTTCAGAACCACAAGTTCTTAGCGCCCACTAGCACCCGCAAACTTATTTTCAGGTACCACACCAGATGGGTTGTAATTCTTAATAAGAGAAGCTACATGGTAGTGACAGATTTGGATTTGTCATTTGGGACCCACGAGAAAAAAGCTTATCCAGGGCGGTGCCGACTCGACAGTAAACATTGGGAAACCTGGTTTTAAAATTACTGTAAATCCAAAACTTGCCTCAAAATCATGAAACTTGGCATGGTGTTATGACATAGCACCAACATGTTGTGGTAAAAAATTTGTTCAATTCGGGACAAGTTTTGGTACAAACTTCTTACAAACCAGAGCTTCTCTCAAAAAGGCTCATGGTTCGGAGAGGGTACTTGTCACCTATGTGTGTGAAACGACATATGCTGTCCCTTCCCGCCTTTATTTATTTTACAGAGGCAACATGCAACTATAGTAGTGTCATCCTAAAAATATGAAATTATTCAGGGTTCGTTTTGCCTTTTTATACATTATTTGAGTTTTTTAGGCATTTTGGAACATACTTTGGTGTGTGCAAAGGTCATGTATGTACTAGTCACATATGTAATTGGATGTTCAATCTGTGTATGGAACCAAGTCCTTATAAGTTATAAGTACATATGTTGTTGTTCTATGTGCAATGACATCGCACACTGACCATACTAGGAAACATGTCGGTGATGATTTCATCAGTCGCTGACAATTTTATACCACCAAGCATTTGCCCACAACACACACGGCTTATTACCAGCAATCGTCTGTATTATTATTGGTCTTCGCACACATTTCTTGTTACATAACTATTTGCCGCGTATCGCACACATCTTATTAAATTGAACCAATTATGTTCTCTTGGCTCAAAGCAAACAGTTCAGGCAAGTGAACCGTATGTCGTATATCGCACACACCTTGATATGGCTGGCCGTTTCTTTTGTGTTGCCTAATCAAAACCAGTTCGTCTGAGTGAACTATATGCCATATATCGCACACGCCTTCATCTGACTGCCCGTTTCATTTGTTCTGCCTCATCACAAACAGTTCATTGAACTCAACTGTATGCCTAGAATCGCACACGCAACTGAAATCTGAATCGTGTTTGATGTATCCGCCATCGCAAACGTTTTGCAGCTTTTTTGACGGTTTTTTAATTGGCCGTTTGCGATTAATGTATCGCACACAGTTTCCTCGAATGGTCTCTGATCGTAGTGTCACATTAGCAACATCCTGTAGTAGTGAAATGAAGGCTATCATTAAGCATAACTAACACTAAACAATGCACCACAAGTAGGATGTATTTCATTGCATAACTATTAACTTTCATGCTTGCATAGGGAATCACAAACCTTAACACCAATATTCTTACTAAAGCACAATTAATCACCAACGTGACTCACATATTATATCATCATATCGCAAAACTATTACAAGGAATCGAGTTTATTTTGTCCAATGATCTATAAGAAAGTGTTTATTATATCCCTCTTGAATATCTATTAGTTTGGGACTAAATATATATGTTTCTTTTGATAGCTCAAAAAAATCTAAGTGAAGAACATGAGCATAAAAAAATTTCTTCTCTCAAAATAATTTAAGTAAAGCATGAGAGAATTTCTTAAAAAATACTAAAGCACACCGTGCTAAAAAAGATATAAGTGAAGTACTAGAGCAATTCCATAGCTCAAAAAGATTTAAGTGAAGCATAGAGAGCAATTGTAACAAGTCATAATATAATTTTGGCTCACTCAAATAGGTGTGTCCACCAAGAATAGATGACTAAATATAAAAAGAAAAACAAGAAAGTACTCATATCATACAAGACGCTCCAAGCAAAACTCATGATATGTGACGAATAAAAATATAGCTCCAAGTAAAATACTGATGGTCGTTACAAGAAAGAGGGGATGCCACTCGGGCATCCCCAAGCTTAGTTGCTTTCTTCTCTTTTACATAATGGCTTGGGATGCTATGGGGCATTCCCATACTTAGGCTCTTCTTCCTCCTTATTCCTCCATCCATCGTGATCTCACCCAAAACTTGAAAACTTCAATCACATAAAACTCAACAAAACATTCATGAGATCCGTTAGTATAACAAAGTAAATCAGTACGATAAGTACTGTTGCAAACCCATTCATATTTTATTTTTGCATTATATCTACTGTATTCCAACTTTGCTATAGCTTATACCCTCCAATACAAACCGTAGATTCATCGAAATAAGCACACAACGCAACGAAAACAGAATATGTCAAAAATAGAACAATCTGTAGTAATCTGGAAACTTTCAATACTTCCGTAACTCCAAAAATTCTTAAAAATTAGGACAACGTTGGAACTTTGTATATCAATCTTGTTTACAAAAATCAGGATTTTATCGCGCTCCTATTAAATTATTTTTCTCGGCGCAAAACTTTCTGTTTTTCAACAAGATCAAAGCAACTATCATCCAACATGGTCGCAAAGGCTTTGCTCGGCACAAACACTAATTAAAACATAATAAACACAATCATAACAGTATCATAATTGTGCAAACACTCAGTAACAAAAAGAAAAAGACAAAATAAATTTATTCATTGGGATGCCTCGCAAGAAGCACTATCGTTTTATGCCCCTAGCTAGGCATAATGCAAAGATTCAAGTATTGTCATCTTTCTTTTCCCTAGCGGTGTTTTTGTCAGAGGGTTTTGCAAAAACAACATAAAACACCTTATCCATAGAGACTTTAGCACTATCAAGTTGCTTATCATCATATCCCCTTTGATTTCTGGCAACAATCCAAGAATAGTGTTGATTAACATCATTAAAAACTTGTTGGATTATATCTAAAATAGGGACTTCATTTTTAAGATTCTCATCAAAGATTCAATTATCCCCAAGAAAATGTCTTAGCACATAATCACTATTATAAAGAATCTCATCTATCACTGGTTTATCATGATTCATACCATAGAAATCAAAATTTCCCTAGCTTCCCGTATTATGTAATCAAATTCATTCATAAGAACTTTGGGATTATTTATATCGAGTAGCTCAAAAAACAATCTTTGGAATGTAGGATTGGTAAGGATAAATTTATTTTCAAGTTTCAGAACTAGTGCCGAAATAGCTTCCGCATAAGATTTAGTCCTTTTTAGCATAGGAACATCGTCAAGACATTAATTTCCAACATAATTGAAATTTTTTTGGATACGTTCTTTTCCAATAACATCCCCTTGTACCAAAACAAAAGTTTTAGCATCCAGATTGCCAGATTGTCCAATTTTAGGAGTTAGGCCATCATCTGTTTCTGCCGTACAAAAGTCACAATGGTGACAAATTCTAGCAAGCAAAAATTCCAACGAGAAACGCCAAAGAATTAGAGGGGAAATAAGACGACAAATTTTTGTGAAGTGGGGAGATGAATACGAGGGGCAAATGGAAAATAATGTAAATTGCAAAGAGATGAGATTTGTGATTAGGAACCTGGTAGATGTTGGTGATGTCTCCCCGGCAACGACGCCAGAAATTCCTTTCGATTGTGGCTTGACCTACGTCGGTATATCCCCAAAGAGGAAGGGATGATGTAGCACAACGATGGTAGGTATTTCCCTTAGTGATGAGACCAAGGTTATTCAACCAGTAGGAGAACCATGCAACACTACGTGAATGGTACCTGCACACAAAGAACAAGTACTTGCAACCCGACGTGCTAAAGGGGTTGTCAATCCCTTTCGGGTAACGATGCCAGAAATTGTCGAGTTGACTCGATAAAAATATCATAGATTGGATAAATAGCTCTCGGATAAACGCAAAATAAAACATAGTGCAACATGGTATTTTTGGGTTTTTGGAAATATAGATCTGAAAATAAAAGCGAATTAGAATAGATCTTGAAGGAAAATATGATAAAGAAGAGACATGGGGGCCATAGCTTTCGCTAGTGGCTTCTCTCAAGAAAAATAGCATACGTGTGTGAACAAATTACTGTTGAGCAATTGATAGAACTTCATATAATTATGATGATATCCAGGCAATGATCATTATATACACATCATGTCCTATATTAGTAGACCGACTCCTGCCTGCATCTACTACTATTACTCCATGAGTTGACCGCCATCCAACATTTATCTAGTGTATTATGTTTTTGGAGAAACAGAGTAATGCAATAAGAACGATGGCATGATGTAGACAAGATCTATTTATGTAGAAATAGACCCCATCTTGTTATCCTGAATGGCAACGATACATAAGTGTCGTTTCCCTTCTTTCACTAGGATCAAGCACCGTAAGATCGAACCCATCACAAAGCACATCTTCCCATGTCAAGAAAAATCGATCTAGTCTGCCTAACAAAACCAAATATTTGAAGAAGAAATGTGAGGCTATAAGTAATCATGCATATAAGAGATCAAAGAAACTCAGATATCTTTCATGGATAAACACATAGATCTCATCATAAACTAAAAGTTCATTGGATCCCAACAAACACACCGCAAAAAGAGATACATCAAATAGATCTCCAACAGACCATTGTATTGAGAATCAAAAGAGATAGAGGAAGCCATCTAGCTACTAACTACGGACCCGTAGGTCTACAATGAACTACTCAAGCATGATCGGAGAGGCACCAACGAGGATGATGAACCCCTCCATGAAGGTGTCTAGATTGGATCTAGTGGTTCTGGAACTTGCGGCGGCTGGAATTGATTTTCGTCGTCTTCCCTAGGGTTTCCAGAATATTGGGGTATTTATAGGGCAAAGAGGCGGTGCGGGAGGCCACCGACGTGGGCACAACCCACTCGGGCACGCCTGGGCCCCCATGCAGGCCCAGGTGGGTTGTGCCCCCCTTGGGCCACCCCTCTGGTACTTATTGGGCCCATCATGTGTCTTCTAGCCCAAAAAAATTCTCCAAAAAGTTTCGTTGCATTTGGACTGCGTTTGGTATTGATTTTCTACGAAGTAAAAAAGAAGCAAAAAACAGCAACTAGCACTGGGCACTATGTCAATAGGTTAGTCCCAAAAGATGATATAAAGTTGCTATAAAATGATTATAAAACATGCAAGAATGATAATATAACAGCATAGAACAATACAAAATTATAGATATGTTGGAGACGTATCAAAGCTTTGGTTTGCCAGAAGGTTATACCAAGCTTGTCCCAATTCGGCCAAAAAATTTACCACGGCATGTTGGTGCCATGTCATGTCACCATGCGAACTTTCATGATTTTCTGGTCTGTTTTGGATTTACAGGAATTGAAAACAAAGTTTCTCAATATTTCCGGCCGAACCACGATGCCCAGATGTTTGAATTCCATTCCCATTTCTTGCATGGGACTTCGAAATTCACCCAAGGACACACATGTGATTTTTCAACTAACTTTGGTGCACTGGAGCATATGCTTGTAGTACATATTTGAATTATGCATATTAAATGCCCGAAAATTCAATTAATGTATAAAGAAGGCCAAACAAACCCGCAAGAATTCCAAAATTTAGCACGAAACTCCTATTTGGTCCAAGCTGCATGTGTAAAAAAATTAAGGCAGGAGAAGGCGGTGTATGTCATTTCGCACATGGAGGTGACACGTTCCCTCTCGGAACCACGAGCCTTCTTGAGAGAAGCATCGGTTTGCAAAAAGCTTACACCAAAGCGTGTCCCAATTCGGCCAAAAAATTTACCACAACATGTTGGTGCCATGTCATGACACCATGCCAAGTTTCATGATTTTCAGGCATGTTTTGGATTTACATGAATTAAAAACCAAGTTTCTCAATATTTCCGGCTGAGCCACGACGCCCATATGTTTGAATTCCATTCCCTTTTCTTGCATGGGACCTAGAAATTCACCCAGGACACACATGTGATTTTTCAACCAACATTGGTGCACTGGAGCATGTGCTTGCAGTTAAAATTCACATTAAATGACGAGAGATTCAATTAATGTATAAAAAAGGCCAAAAGAACCAGGAATAATTCCAAAATTTACCACAAAACTCCTATTTGGTCTAAGCTACCTGCGTAAAAAAATTAAGGCAGGAGAAGGCAGTGTATGTCGTTTCACACATGGAGGTGACACGTTCCCTCTCGGAACCACGGGCCTTCTTGAGAGAAGCTCTGGTTTGCAAGAAGTTTATACCAAAGCTTGTCCCAATTCGTCCAAAAAAATTACCACAGCATGTTGGTGCCATGTCATGACACCATGCCAGTTTCATGATTTTCAGGCGTGTTTTGGATTTCTAGGAATTAAAAAAACCAGGTTTCTCAATATTTTCGACCGAGCTACGGTGCCCACATGTTTGAATTTCATTCCCATTTCTTCCATGGGACCTAGAAATGCACCCAAGGACACACATGTGATTTTTGAACGATTATTGGTGCACTGGAGCATGTGCTTGTAGTTCACATTTGAATTATGCACATTAAATGCCTAGAAATTCAATTAATGTATAAAAAGGCCAAACAAACACGGAATAATTCCAAATTTTAATACGGCACTCATATAGTTCTATGTTGCCTCTATAAATATTAAGGGTGGGGGGAGGTAGCGTATATCATTTCGCTCACAAAGGTGACACTTCCGCCCTCGGGAACCACGAGTCTTCTTGAGAGAAGCTCCGGTTTGCAAGAAGCTTATAGTTAAACTTGTTCAAATGCGGCCAATTTTTTACCACAACATGTTGGTGCCATGAAATGACACCATTCCAAGTTCATGATTTTCAGGTGCT
Source organism: Triticum urartu (assembly GCF_003073215.2). Lineage (NCBI taxonomy): Eukaryota > Viridiplantae > Streptophyta > Magnoliopsida > Poales > Poaceae > Triticum > Triticum urartu. Next base: position 266,968,040 of record NC_053023.1, read on the forward strand.
TTTTGAATTTATAGGAATTTAAAAACCAAGTTTCTCAATGTTCCCGGCAGAGCCACGACGCCCAGATGTTTGCATTTCATTCCCATTCTTGCATGTGACCTATAAATTCACCCAAAGACACACATGTGATTTTTCAACAAACTTTGGTGCACTGGATCATGTGCTTGTAGTTCAAATTTGAATTATGCACATTAAATGCCTAAAAACTCAATTAATGCATAAAAATGCCAAACGAACCCGGAATAACTACAAATTTAAACACGACACCCATGTAGTTGCATGTTCACTGTACATAAATGTTCTAGCAATTGAAACACCATACTTTCACTTCGTAACACCGTTTTGTCTTTCCAAACATAATCAAAAAATCAGGTATATGACAAGTAGTTTACTAGCAAGAATCGTGCAGGATGCGATATAAAATATCTTAGCGCACCATCTTGTCTGGCTTACGCAGGAAGCTTCATTGTCTATTGTCCACCGCCCGTGCTTGAACCACACTTGTCCGCCAGTTTCTCATGCCACCGAGCGAAATTTTTCTGCCACCGTGGAAATATCTATCTCCCCGCCACCTCCCTCCCACCAAAAGCCACATTTCCATCGTTCCTCCCGGCTTTCCAAGTTCAAACCTTCACTGCTGCTTACTGGCAGCTCCGCCTCCTCGCCGGTGACCCTTCTTCTTGCAGCGCCGCCTCCTCGCCGGTGACCCTTCTTCTTGCAGCGCCGCCTCCTCGCCGGCGACCCGTATTTTTGCAGTGCCACCGACCCTTCTTCTTGCAGCACCGCCCCCTCGCTGGCGACCCTTATTCTTGCAGCGCCGCCTCCTCGCCGCCGACCCTTCTTCTTGCTGCACGTCTTCCTCACCGCCGACCCTTCTTCTTGCTATGTGTCCTTGTCGATTTGGTCAGGTAATTGACACCCCACCCACACCATCCTCCTCCTTCCCCGTCCCACATGCCCCGCCCGATGGCACGACACCTTCCGCTAAAATCACTGGCCTCATCCTCCAATTAAGTGATGCCCACAGGCATTTGGCTCATAGTATAACATGGAGCTCAGTAGCATATGGCAGCGGAGAAGCGAACCGAGGCCGCACGGGCGCACGAGGTCACTATGGCTGCCATGCATGTTGACCGACAGATCTTGGAGGAGCACGTCGTCTTCGATGTCATCGTCGACACCGCCACGCGGTTGTCTACTTTAAAATACAGTTCGTGTTGTTCTCTCGAGGCCACAACAAGTGACTTCCAGTGATTTGTCCTCTGTAATGTTAATATGCAATTTGATGTTCAGTTAACAGTTTGGTCCTTTGAAATGCAATGTTTAGTTAACAGTTTGGTCCAACAATTGCTACATTTCGTAGTACCGTTCTCAAGCATTCTTTGTTTTGTTAACTGTCTTATATTCTAGTACATGTTTCTATTCTGCAATGTCATGCTTAGTTAACTGTTTTGGTTCATTTGGTCTGCTATCCATTTAACTGTTTGGTTCAATTCTGCAATTTGATTTTCATTTGCTGTGGGTACAATTTTGAATTGTCATGCATCTGAGAAATAAATCAAATTTGGCTATACTCAATACATATTCTACTGATAGTATGGCAACTCTCAGTTAACCTGGGAGACATTGCGGTTTACCATCGAGGCTTGCTCATGCATGGTCCTTTCGCAGTTACAGGAATCATTCTAATATTTAGGTGTCTTATAATTTGGTCTTGCACATTTAGGTCATGCTATCGAGGCTTAGACCCATAGTTCGACCCATTTTGCATATGGGGAAATGAGATGTCCATGAATATCAGTCAATTCATGCTCAAGAACTCTGCCTGGTTCAGTCTCCCATCGTACTTCTCTGGTATCTCTGGCTTGAACATGTGAGCGGATGGCCAACAAACTTGCCACAACTCATGGGTGAAGGTAGGGCACCCAACTTCGAAAGGCGGGTACCCGCCTTCTGTGAGTGCAGGCTCATCGATGTTGGGGCCGTCACGCCTGTCAGACTAGCGGTGGGAGTTGCAGCGTCGCTCGATGGTGACACGCTCGCCTTCCCTTTGTCTGTCCTCCAGGGCTCACCGTTGGTCTTGATGCGCTCAAGGGTCGGACGACGCCATCGAGAAGTCGTCAGGTTCTTGGTCGTGCGGCTCCCGCGCTGGCAGCCATGGAGGGGACTGCACCGTAGGAGTGGCCCCTTCCGCACGACCAATAGCGTGGACATGTGTCGTCGCCTGGGGAGGCCGTGGTGGGCTAGCTCGCTGCGATCCTCCCGCCTCGGCGAAACCAATCAGGCTCTGAATGGTGGCTCTCCATTCATCCATCTGATCGGCTGCCAGCAGAAATCTCAAGAGCAGCTAGGCCCGCACCATGGTCCCCGAAGCGGTGCCTGGCATGGAGTTGATGAAGATCGTAACGTCGCCCGACCCCTGATAGTTTCAGCGGTAGCCGTGCCATGTTCTCGTCACCGCGAGCCAGGTGCCTAGATGGCGTGGTTACGAGGTGGAGGCGCTTGTGGACCAACGGCTCCGTCTGGTGCATTGGCTGGGTCAACTTGCTCTGGGGGTGGCGCATGTCCTGCGGTCATGCCTGTAGTGGGGGCAGCCCGAGGATTGTGATTTGCCCAGAGTGAGTGCCACCGATGTGGCTGTGCACTTCAGCCGGGCGGAGAGGTTCAGACGGAATGATCTCTCCACCTGTACCTCGCGGAGCGTGGCCACTGGGATGATGTTGGTGTTGTCCTTCTCCGGTGCCTCTTGCTCCCATTTCAGCTACAGGGGAGGTGGTGACGATGCCGCCTGCAGCATCTGTGATCACACACGATGGGGCCTTCAAGGAGGACGGCTGGGCGACACCACCGTGTTTCTTCTTGGGCGTCGTAGATGATGGAGCCATTGATGATGAAGACGATGATGAAGATGATGCGCTACGTACACTTCTTAGGTTCGCTCAAGCGCCGCCCCCTACCTAGCGCGCGAAAGATGTCATGGGAAACCATGACCACCTATAGGGCCATGAACCTCTTGTGGTTTGGCAAGTGGGATGAGCACATTGCACAAAGAGTGGAGAGCGTCCCGCAACACGGCCAAGATCACACGGGTGATTTTACCCAGGTTCGGGCCACCGTGAGCCATAAAACCCTACTCCTGCTTTGGTGTATTGATGATGGATGGTGGTGGAGACACAATGCTCTAGCCCTGCAGGGTGGCCTCAGGGTGAGAGTAGCTACGCGCATATGAGTGTACAAGGGTTCAAATCCTCTCTGTGGTTGCCATGAGCCTCCTTTTATAGTTCAAGGGGTTATCACAATGGCAAATCAGTCATTATGCATTGATTTGATAGCAAACAGTGCTATCATATGTAACACTTCAGACGGGCCAGACACATTAAATGCGCCGCTTAGTGTCGCATCAGAGCTTGCTCGACAAGCCTTGCCGATCTGTTCGGCCTCCTTCTCTCTTGTCTGTGTGACACGTCGCTGGACGGGTGTCATTTGGAGGTGATTTCTGTAGGTAGAGGCTGCCATGTGGCAAAGAACAACCACTTAGTCACTTGGAGGCTTGACACCGCACTGATTGATGACTTGCCGTTGCTGTGAGGTGGTAAAGTGCAGCCTTGGCGGAGTAGTTTGCCTCCGTAAGCCCCGAGACGGCCTGCCGGGACGGCCTTGAGGCTTGCTTCCGGGGTAACCCCGACCTTGCCAGGCTCGCCGGCCCGTCAAGGGAGGTCTCCCTTAGTGGTATCTTGCTTCTCTGGCTTGACTTGGTCTTCTTGATCTGCACTCTGATTCTTCTAAGAGCCGATCTCTTGAGCTTGGTCTGGTCTTGGATGTTGTGATATCGATCTTAGGCCTGTGCACAGTCTGGGGAACAGACCCAAGGTTTGTTGCACCGACATCTATTATTCTCCGGTGATGACAGCCTCACACTACGGCCGAACAAGTAAACCATCGTACCCACTCCGCGTGGGAAATAACTGCCGAGTCTTCCTCGGCTCCGGGTCGTTCCCTTACTTGGCCTCGTCGTCGTCCTCCGCTTTGGTGCTCTCGAATGACATCCATCAGAAGAGGACAGTACGTGGAGAGGCTGACACCTGGGTCCATTGCCGCACATAAGGAAGTGCCTGCTTTTTTCGAGTAGGAAGTGCCTCATTATTAGGCGCAATATAATGATTCCTCCTCCTGACAGCTGGGATCGACCGGAAGGGCCACTGTATTTCACGAAAAAAAACATTCCTCCCGTCGACAACTCAGATCCAATAGCTATTACACACAAAAATAATGAATACCCATGCTGCTAGGTCGGTCCCACCATATTTGGAGGCTGACTTGTGGGCCTACTAAGTTGACGCGGACGCAGGGCTTTGTCAACTTAGTCAATATAAATGATTCTAGCTGCGGTGACCGTACGATGTCCATCCAACTTTCGTCGTGCTTCTTCAACTTCTAGTCTTCTAGCTCCAGCCGCCCAAATCAGCGCCGACCGTTCTCTTCCTCCTGCCTCCCATGGCCAGCTGTGCTGCCACGCAGGCCTCACCGCCCCACCCTACTCCTACCACTGGCCAGGCCTTCCCTCTACTCACCCACACCCCCTGTTAATCTCTGGTGGCGGCAGCCTCAAACCGCAGCTGAAGCAGTCAACCCTCGTACTTGCCTCCTCGTGGGCATCCACTCCTGCGTATTCCCCGTCACCGGGTCATTCGCTTCCTAGTTTACGCCGTCGTCCACCACCTTGGTGCTCTCGGGCGGTACAGCGTCGTTAACACAATCAACGAACGACAACCATTAGAAGAGGACTGTAAGTGGAGAGGCTAACAACTGGGTCCATGGCCGCACGCAAGGAAGTTCTTCATTATTACGCGCAAAATAATGATTCCTCCACCTGACATCTCAGACCTACCGGAACGGCCTCTGTATTTCATGAAAAAAACGTCCCCCCTGATAGATGGGACCCACGGGCTTTATCTTCGCACGGAAGGAGCTGCCTTCCTACCCCCTGACAGCTAGGACCCACCAGGTTGAAGCGAAGGTAGTGTTATCAGTCCGGCCATGATCATGTACGTACATAGCGGTCGATCGGACTCTCTGCAGCGATGTACAGTGGCCGAGTAAGGAGCTACACGTGTTGAAGTAGAGGCGCTGACGAAGCATGTCACACAGTCCCGTCTATATCGTGTACACGTACGTACGGCCATGCTGCAAGATAGTAAATATGGCTACGGACGTACATACGGGCGGGGTCTCTAACGCGTACCACGACGTCGTCCTGTTCATTGGCAGCCAACCGGTTAGGTTGGAACAGAGTAAACATCATCGTGTGTTCATCAGGAGCCAATCGGGTTGGACGGAACAGCCGAAACAAAGTCTGGCATATCGCAGAACGGAGGAAACGACCTTCTGTTCGACCATGTATGGTCGATAAGGGGTCCTGTTCATCGGGAAGGGTCTGGCATACCGCAAAACGGAGGAAACAAACTTCTGTTCGAGTGCTTACATTCGAAATAGGGTGCTGTTGATCGTGAGGGGTGTGGTGTACCGCAAAACGTAGGAAAACAGACTTGTGTTGGAGTGCCTATGGTCGAAACGGGGTCCTGTTCATCAGGAGGGGTGTGGCGTACCGCAAAACGAGACTCGACAGGCTACTGTTCATCCATCGTCAACTTCCTCCAGCTTCCACCTAGTACTGTTCATGCACCGTCGACTTCCTCCTGCCTCCACCAGCTACTGTTCATCCATGGGGGTCCTGTTCATCCTGCCTCCACCGGCTACTGTTCAACCAGCCCTCCACCAACTACTGTTCATCCACGGGGTCCTGCTCAACGAGCCCTCCATGGGCTCCTATTCAACCAGCCCTCCACTGGCTACTGTTCATCCACCCCCACCTCCTCGATCGGGGTCCTATTCATCCAGCGGCAAGGGCCTCTCTACCACAGGATCATGTTCATCCAACCCCCACTGGGGACTATTCATCAAGAGGCAGCTCCGATCGGCTTTAGTTAGCAGAATTAGCGAAGGAATCAATCGGGTTCAGTTAATAGCAAATGAGATCGGGGTTGAATAACGTAGCGAGTGCAATCGCTCGAGTTCATTTAGAGCGCAATGCCTTACTCAGGTTCAGTTATAGCACAACACCTCGCACACACGTGCGTCTGTGTACGAGAGAAATGCGCAAACCTCCGTGCATCACTCGGCCACGACCACCCACCGTAACAAGGAACCCCCCGAAATTTTACTCGCCCTGGTTTCTACCATGATTTTTTCCATCATGGACGGCCCAAAGAATGTCATGCAAGTGCGTCTCCGGCCCGCCCAGCACGAAAAACCCATTTTAGGTCATAATTTTTTTCATAGAAGTAGGAGCCCACGACGTCTATGATGATACAGGGTTTTGTCACAATTATGATCATAGAAGTGTCATAAGCATGACATAAAAAATCGTTCGGCCCAAAATTTCATGGATGTGTCTTCTTTTGTAGTGATACCTGGGTAGCATAATCCCTAAAACAAACAAATGCTACAGACGAAATGTGATATTTGTTACAACTTGTCGCTAATAATTGTTAGATGTTGACCATGTTGACTATGATTTGCACCCGCTTCAACCAGGTGGGGACCCGATAACAGCCCGCTGGTCGCGGGAAGAAAATGGTGGGAGAAAAAAGATTGGTCGCTATCTTTACCTAAGAATAATATTGACTAAATGTAATGATACTCCCATAGGAAATAATATCCTCCTGTTAAAATTGTACTTTTCAAATCGTAAATTTGAAGAACATATGCATGAGCATCTACCTTTGTTTATTTATTTATTTATAGGGGACCATGTTCATGTACCTGGGCCGGATTCATGTGAGAGTCGTCCTTCCAATTAATTACGGGATCCTCTATTGGGCCTAAATCACTTGGTTGCATGTCATCAATAAGTGGAAAATTTGTTCCGTGCCAAAAAATAGTATGCGCTACGTACGGGGCACTAAAGGATCAGACTGGCCAATGAATTCCAAAATATTGTGTTTATTGTTCTAACCACACATTTATTCAAGCAAAAGATAATATATATTACTGATTGTACATTGTAAACAACAATATCAGTAACCAGGGATGGGGGTGCAACAGAGCAGTAACCATGCCAGAAGAGTAAATACGCAACCCTCTCTTCCAAACCAAACATCAGCTAACATTACAAAAGGGCTACAAAAAAGAACAAGTATACACCAAATATACGCATCTAACTAATTGGCTTAGTTAGACGTTAATATTTATTAAGCTGTGGAGATTGGTTGACGGCTTGAACCAGATGGGTGCCTGACGGGGGAAACTCTAGCCAGCAAGTCAAAGTCATATGCTTGCGACCCATTGTCCTACATTTGGGTGTAGAGCGTGGCTGCACATATTAGGGTATGGTGCATTGCAAGACACATGGTACGCTGTGTACAGACATTTTTGCCTAATGAATGTAACCGCGTTGCCATCATGATCCTTGCCATTGGTTATCTCCTGGTAATCGAATAATTTAGTTTGATAAATAGAGGGTGTGTGCCTCCAGTCAAAAATTCCTAAAGGCTCAGAGAAGCTAGTATCTTTGTCAAAGACCATGCAGTGACTGTGATTGTATTCCATGAAACAACACGTCTGGCATGTGCGAACAATCATCAATCGTTTGTCGTCGTCTGATTGATCTAGGAACCACCTGCAACTAACATGTCGCTTCTTTTTGAAAGGTTCTGGGATTAGAAAGAGTAGGGACACCAAGTGGCCTATAACATCATATCAAGTTGGAGTCAAATAAAAAAGGGCTCAGATTGTAGTCAATCTTAAGAATGGCAGGTTATGAGCATGATATGTTTTCAAGTAAATGTCGATAGTAATATAAGCAAGCCATCATGATATCATAGGAAAGTAACATACTGCAGTAACAACCCGTTGTAGTGATGACTGGAATAGGCCAGGAATACGTCCAGCCATGGAAGGAGTCCATGCCATAAATGAAGCTCTTGTCACTACTGCAGGATGCTGCTAACGCGACACTATAATGAGAGACCCTTCGATGAAATTGTGTGCGATGCAGTAATCACAAACGGTGATGTAAAAAACCATCAAAAAAGATGCAAAACATTTGTGATGGCGGATACATCAAACACGGTTCAGATTTTAGTTGTGTGTGTGATGCGGGGCATACGGTTTAGTTCAATGAACTGTTTGCGATGAAGAAGAAGAACATAAATGGGCAGCCAAATGAAGCCGTGTGCGATATACGACATACAGTTCAGTTGGATTAACTATTTGTGATGAGGCAAAACAAAAGAAACGGGCAGCCAAATGAAGGTGTGTGTGATTGAGGGCATACACTTCAGACGGATGAACTGTTCGCGATTAGGCAACACAACAGAAATGGTCAGCCAGATCAACGTGTCTGCGATTGGCAGCATACACTTCACACAGATGTACTATTTGCGATTAGCCACAACAAATAAAAACAGTTAGACAAAACAACGTGTGTGTGCTACACGGGCACACATTCTAATTAAAAGAAGCGTGTGTGATGGTAATAACGAGCGTGCACGATTGTTGGAACAAGATGTGTGCTGACATCGCATATTGCAGTGCACCCTATAGTGCAAACACCACGTACGCGGCCGACAAAGCGTGCCCACGTTATGCCGTTCAGGAATAGTGCCGCACTTAGAAAATATAGAACCGTCAATAAATTTTGAGCCTGCGTCCCGTCAAATTTGAAATTACTACCACGCTATATTTAATTGCAAACCTATTCACACCGATCAAAACCTAAACGAAGAGTGTATTAGTACTCAGTTATTAATACTACTACTGCAAGATGACTGCACATTCCTCCTCAACTCCTCATCCACAAAAACAAGCAAGTCATTCATTGTCGTTGCCTCGCGTCTGCCATGGCCATCGTGAGTTCTAGGTCGAGAGATTACTACCAGGGAGAGGCGAGCATGGAAGCGGAAGCACTAGGGATGTCCTACCTCACCGGGGAAGTAGCCGATATATCCCACCGCGCGACCATAGCAGCATAGAGGTCCCACCGCACGGACGAAGCATCACAGAGGTCCCGCTGCACCGTTGATACGGCAGACTGGTCGGGCCGCACTGCGGAAGCAGCAGAGATGTCCCTCCGCGCCATGAATGCATTAGAGATGTCCTCCCACACCGCAAAAACCGAGGAAAATGTCCCACGGGCAGGCGAGGACTCTCACAGGTGCATGCGCGCTATGCTCGATAACCTGATGGTTCGGATCTCCGACGGGATGAAGCAGCAGGACGAGATGAATGCCTTGTTTGAAAATGCTACCAGCATCATCCGGGGACTAGGTGAGGACAAGGCGAAGCTCCCCACCAAGCGCGACCTGCAGAGGGCGAAGATCACCGGAACGATCAAGCAGCACGAAGAGACCACTGCCTTGTTGTAGAGGACCGGCGTCATCATCAAGAAACTTATGGACGAGAATGCCATGCTCTTCATCGAGCGCCAAAGGCTGGTGGAGGAATCCATGGATGCTCTCAAGCAACGTCTTGAGGACACGAAAGAGCTCATCGCTGATTGCCGCGGAGACTAGTTCTAGCGGCTAGTAGCAATGCATCAAGAAAGTAGAGATCAAAGAGCCAAATCGTTGTCTTCCTACTTCTTTTTCCCTTGCGTATTTCGGGCGTTGCTGGATGTGGCTTTTTTAATTATCTTCCTAAATTTGTAAGACAATTTTTATCCACTGTCACCGTCCTTATATTCGCCAGTCTTGCCATAAGTCGTAGTTGATGCTACATAGGTCCGTCGGATCTTACATCAAGATCCGTGCAAAACTTTCATTTCAGATTTTCTTTTTTCTCTCTTAAATCTCAGTCGAGTGTGACAGCCACACCATGAAACAGGGGCTCGGCTGCCATTATTGGAGACGTTGGGAGGGAGGTGGGCGTCGAATAGAGGTCAAAGGGCTCTCCTCCCGATGAGCATGCACACGGGTCTGATCGCAGGCCTCCCATACTCAAATAGCTACCCCACACGACACCTCCTAGCCAATAAAAAAGGGGACACATGGCGGCACGCAAATGGTAAGTAGAACGCCCATGGTTTCAACAATACTTGTGTTTCCGATTTGTAACGTGACAACACTTGTTCCAAAATGACTTTTTTCATTGTTAATGTGTGTGGCTTCGCAAATCGTAAAAAAAATTACCACAACATGTTGGTGCCATGTCATGACACCATGCCAAGTTTCATGATTTTCAGGCGAATTTTGGATATACGGGAATTTTAGAACCAAGTTTCTCGATGTTTCCGGCCAAGCCAAGACGCCCAGATTTTTGAATTCCATTCCCACTTCTTCCATGGGACCTACAAATTTCCCCAAGTAGACATAAATGATTTTCCAACTAACTTTTGCACAATGGAGCATGCGCTTGTACTTCAAATTTGAATTATGTGCATTAAATGCTTGGAAAATACATTAATGCATAAAAAGTTCAAACGAACCCGGAATAATTCCAAAATTTAGCATGAAACTCCTATTTGGTCTAAGTCGGCTGTGTAAAAAATCAAGGCGGGAGAAGGCAGTGTATGTTGTTTCCCACATGGAGGTGACACGTTCCCTCTCAGAACCACGAGCCTTCAAGAAAAATAAAGTGGAGCTCGTGGTTCTGAGAGGGAAGCTTGCAAGCGGAGGTGATAAATAGCTCTCGAATAAAAGAAAAATAAAATAAAGTGCAGCAAGATATTTTTGGGTTTTCGGAAATATTGATCTAAAAATAAGACCAAATAAAAATATATCTTGAAGGCAAATATGATAAAGAAGAGACCCGGGGGCCGTAGATTTCACTAGTGGCTTCTCTCGAGGAAAATGGAATATGGTTGGTGAACAAATTACTGTTGGGCAATTGATAGAACTTCAAATAATTATGACGATATCCAGGCAATGATCATTATATAGGCATCACGTCCAAGATTCGTAGACCGACTCCTGCCTGCATCTACTACTATAACTCCACACATCCACCGCTATCCAGCATGCATATAGTGTATTAAGTTCATGGAGAAACGAAGTAATGCAATAAGAATGATGACATGATTTAGAAAAGATCTATTTATGTAGAAATAGACTCCATCTTGTCATCCTTAATGGCAACGATACATACGTATCGTTTCCCCTTCTGTCACTGGGATCAACCACCGTAAGGTCGAACCCATCACAAAGCACCTCTTCCCATGGCAAGAAAAATCGATCTAGTCGGCCTAACTAAACCAAAGATTCGAAGAAGAAATATGAGGCTATAAGTAATCATGCATATATGAGATCAAAGAAACTCAAATAACGTTCATGGATAAAACATAGATCTGATCATAAACTGAAAGTTCATCGGATCCCAACAAACACACCACAAAAAGAGTTACATCAAATAGATCTCCAATAGACCATTGTACTGAGAATCAAAAGAGAGAGAGAGGAAGACATCTAGCTACTAGCTATGGACCCGTAGGTCTACAACGAACTACGCACGCATCATCGGAGAGGCACCAATGAGGATGATGAACCCCTCCGTGATGGTGTCTAGATTTGATTTGGTGGTTTTGGAACTTGCGGCAGCTGGAATTGATTTTCATCATCTCCCCTAGGGTTTCTGGAATATTGGAGTACTTATAGAGCAAAGAGGCGGTGCGGGAGGCCACCGAGGTGGGCACAACCCACCAGTGTGTGCCTGGGCCCCCAGGTGCGCCCAGGTGGGTTGTGCCCCCCTCAGGGCACCCGTCTGGTACTTCTTTGGCCCATCCTATGTCTTCTGGCCTAGAAAAATTCTACAAAAAGTGTAGCTGCGTTTGGACTCCGTTTGGTATTGATTTCCTGCGAAGTAAAAAACAAGCAAAAAACAACAACTAGCACTGGGCACTATGTCAATAGGTTAGTCCCAAAAATGATATAAAGTTGCTATAAAATGATTGTAAAACATCCAAGAATGAGAATATAACAACATGGAATAATCGAAAATTATAGATATATTGGAGACGTATTAGTATCCCCAAGTTTAAATCCTGCTCGCCCTCGAGTAAGTAAATGATAAAAATAGAATTTTGGATGTGGAATGCAGCCTAACATGTTCATCACAAATTCTTTTGTTTGTAGCATGGACATTTTGGACTTTTTATGAGTCAAAGAAATAGTTTGACATGAAGATTTCAATACTCAGGCATATCAACAAGCAACCATGTCTTTAAAAATATCAACGCTAAAGCAAGTTATCACTAGCCCATTATGCTTAGTCATTGATCCATTCATGAAACACACTCGCATATTATCTACACCCAATGCTCAAGTATGATCGTAGTTCCCCTTAGTTGGTGCTTTATAAGAGAAGATGGAGACTCAAAATAAATATTGCATAAAGTAAATAGAAAGGCCCTTTGCAGAGCGAAATAGGGATTTGTAGAGGTGCAAGAGCTCAAAGTGAAAAAGGTAGAGATAAAAAACATTTTGGGTGGCATGCTTTTCCTGTCAATGAAAATGATTGAGTAGTTCCTAATACTTTCCGTGCAAGACATATCATAGGAAGTTCCCAAACAGAAAATAAAGTTTATTTCTTTTTCCACCATACTTTCACATTCCACGGCTAACCGGATCCCCGGGTGCCGTCCATACCAACACTTTACAAGGAATTTATTATTTGACAACATAATGTAAATTCATTTTCCATTTCGGGCTGGGGATCCCTAATACCTTTGCCATACTCACGTGCAATGACAAGTGAATAAACACTCATCTTGAGAATAACACATCTAGCATGGAAACATATCGGCCACCCCTACCGTTTCATGAGCGGTGCGAGCACACAAAAGAGGAGTTTATTTTGAAAATTAGAGATGGCACATACAAATTTTCTTAGAATGGCGAAAGAATACCACATATAGGTAGGTATAGTGGACTCATGTGGCAAAGACTGGTACATGTCAGTTCTATACAAACGGTTTTTAACCCCTTCCCGCGATGACATTTGGAACCGTCGCCAAGTGAGTGTGGGCGATAGGGCGGTCCTTCCCACACGACCCAGAAACTGTCATTATAGGGAGCCTTGATGCATACAGTTGTCCCTATATAATCGTTTTTGATCTCTCGAATATCCTAAATGCTTCATCCTTGCTACTTGTTTGTGCTCGCATTGCCATCACAGTCAGAGTTTTGTGGTTTTACCTAAAACCAGGAAGTTTCCAGGCAGGGGAGTTTTCCAGGCACGTACCAAACTAGCTCTAAGCTTACAACCCCTGGCACATCACAAACAGTTCATGATTATAAACCGTGTACGATAGGTAGAGAATCACACACATTTAGTTTTCCCGCATCATATGTGATAGTGTCTGACATCACACACACTTTGCAAATGGCAACTGCATGCATTGTTACACACGTTTCCTCTCCATGAACCATGTCGAATTATTCCACGCGCTATGATTTATTAACCGTGTGCACCGCAATGACCTGCACACCATAATTTCGCCCTAATTTAATTTCTGCTATCTAAAATTGTACCTAGTTTAAACTTGAAAGTAGCCTATAGCTTTATTCATATCCATCAGGTTCAAACAACCAATGGATTATTAGATTCATAGGTACATACGTTTAAGAATTACATAAGAACCAAATAAAGAATGATGAAGCAGGGTTCTATACTTGTACTATTACAGATGGTAAAGAAAGCGGCAACAGACATTCTGGTTGCTGAATAAGGTGAAGCGGAATGGCTCTATTGTGCTCTCCTGGATGCAGAAGGCACGCACGACTCTAGTCCAACCCCTTGTGATGGCTGGCCGCTAATCATGTAGTTCGAGAGGTAATCTTGAGTAAACTGCTTCAGGATCCACAGCAAAGGAAAAAAGATTCAGATGTTGTCATCTAACACAACTCATTACGGGCACTAAAAAGAAGGCTACAAGGTTCTTACTTACCATCCTGCAGTTCACTGTTGTCTTGCATAAAGTGTAAACAAATAGTTTGATTGACATCTTTTGACCCATTTCGATAACAATCTTTATCAGTTTCCTCACTTGATCCTGGTTCATGAATATCTCATTGCCCCATACGCAGAAAGGGTCGAAGTGTGGATCTTTGGCAATGACATATGTACCTAAAAGCACCAAGTTAATATTAGAAGCTAAACAACAATTGCAAAATGATGTAGTACAACACTCCCTCCATCCCATTATATAAGATTTTATTACATGTATATCTAGACATCATCAGAACATTAAGGTAACACTCTTCCTTATTGCTATGTAACCTGTGATTGCATATTTAGTCATTCAGTACAATGCATGTTGCTATGTAGCCTCTGATATATTAAAATGGCCTTAGTTAACCTACTGATAAATGGGTTACAGATATATTCAGTGAAATGTCCGATTGGATGATTAATCCCTTATGAGCCCCCAGGCCATATGGTACCAGCTACTGATATCCTTAACAGTGAGTACATATAAGCAATGCGATGAAACTAACCTCGATGGAAAACAACACTATTCTCAATATTTTCCTTTATGAGTACATATAAAGGCATGTTAAGCACTACAGGCTAAACTTCAACCAAATATATCCATGGTAGACAACATAATCTACAAATGATAGCTTCAGTGTGCAGGCTTAAGCACGCTAGTTAAGCAAAACAAAAATTGGAAAGGCGTGTTAACTTCATCAGGCATATCATTTAAAAACAAGCAAATAGTCATTCAAACTGGTATTGTGCAAGCCTAAAGTACACTAGTTATTGTTAAAAAAATGAAAAGGCGTGTTAACTGCAATGTCCTTAACAGCAACCAAATATCATAATTCATAGTGGTATTGTTGAAACTGTTATTGATGAAATTGAACTGCACGACAAATAGTTGCACATATAGGGCATCACATTGTGATGAACTAAATAAACAAGGCATAAGGCCATCTCTAGCCGATCCTTTAAAAGTTAAAGGACTAAAACCCTTAGTGCATATATATATATATACTTGTGACACCCTGGTTTTTGCTCCTTTTCTTTTTTTGGATTTCATTGCCTTTTATTTGAATTTGGATTTTATATTAACTCAGTTGGACTTAACAACTTGGGAATTTCCTTGATTTTCACACATAATTTCCTCTCTGATATATCACAAAATGGCCATTGGAATATTTTATTTCTTCTGTGAAATCACACTTCAGTCACTTATGCTCCAAAGCAACCCCCATTTTTCTTGCCCACAAAAATCTAAGAAAATTTCTGAATATTCGCTGGACCATGGCACACCTCCCCATGCAAGAATATTTCATAGTTATTTGGAATATTTTTGCTACAAAAAATCTTTTCTGTTCTGGCTAGAAAATGCAGTTTCTACAGGAAGTGCATTTTTCCTTGATCCAATGAAGCTGAAATATTTAGGGCTTCATTACCCTCCTAAGAAACCCTTAACCTCCAAAGCTTAGACCTAAACCCCTTCTAGATTTCTCTCTATTAACCTCGCATGTTTCTGTCCAGAAACTTGCCAGGATACTACACTCTCGCACAGTCGAGCTGTGATCAACTCAAGAGCTTGGATCAACCCAACCTAGCAAGGACTACATGCCAGACAAGAATTTAATCCATTGTGTGGCGTGATGCCCGAGTTCATGTAGTGACCACGCGTGTCCATGATGCCAGGCAGCTAGTCGACGCGCTCTGGATGACGCCGATGTCTCTCTATTGCGCTCATGCTCGCCTCCCCGCTCGCCGCAGCTTGCCAAACCGTGCCACCATCCTTGTCCCGAATCCATTAACTCACTCCTGGCGCTCGCCGATGCCGAAGCTCGCCCCAGCGAGCACGGGTACAACGCAGCCAAGGGTATAGTGCGCCCGTGCCCCTGTGCTCGTCGCCACCCGAGCCAGTATGCTCGTCTCCTCCCTCCCACAGTGGCCGCGTGAACCTCGACCTCTTCTCCCTCTCTCACTGGATTTGTTCGTCACCGTGCACCGTCTCCTGAGAAGTTCGGCGAGCCCGAGATCCCCTCCCTCGCCCTACCTATAAATAGGACCCTCCCGAGCTCATATCTCTTCACCACCGCACTCCACTGGCACCCACACTCCCTCTAGATAGTCTCGGTTAGGCCAGGTGGGCCTGTGGCCACCGTTCTGCTCCAGGCATCACCGCCGACCCCGCCATAGTGTTCCGCTTCCTCTTGTGCTCGTTGTTTCCCATCGACCTCTCCAAGGTGCTCGTGGTGCTCCACTAGTCGCGCTGGTGCTGTTGGAGCTACTGGACCAGCCCTGTCTCGCCGAAATCGCCAACTCCGACGAGCTCCCTCCACCGACATCTCCAGAGATAACCACCACGACACGCTCCGTCCACCCCTAGCCATGTTTCAAGTACGTACAGACTCATTGTATTCTTCTGCATCCATTCCCTCCTCCACGGTGGCAGCCGACCTCTCCTCACCAGAGAATCGTCGGCGACTCGCCGCCCCTCCTTTGTTTCCTTCCCTATCTCTCTAAATCATCAGCCACCCAGCCGCTCCCGAAGCGGTATAAGTGGAGGCGCCCACGGGTTTACGTCTTCGATATCACCCCCTCTGGTTTTTTTATTCAAATTAATTCAAATTTTGACTAGAAACTTTGACCAGCCATAACTCTTAACCATAAGTCCAAAAGAATTGATTATTTTTTGCATTGTGTTTGTATTGAAATATTCTAGCAGCACACAAAATTTCAGATTTTTCTCTGCTGTCTAGAATTTCTGGTGAATTTTAGAAGTGTTCTTGATATTTTCTTTTTGTTGTTCTATTTATATTTCAGAAGGAGAAGCTTGCCTAGAGGAGAACCAGGAGGAGTGTGGCCCTCCTCAGTGCTAAGGCAATCCACACAAATATTTGCATGATGTCATTTCAATAACTATGATTTTCCAACTTGAATATGATTTATTTCATGCATTTAATCACTTAATAAATATTGCTTATGCTAGTTCATTTTTCATGATTAAATTGCTTAGTTTGTTGTAGTGTTTGAGTGCATGGACTAGTGTGAGGCAGTAGAAGTATTTTTGGTAGTATGGCTATGGTTTGGTTATGACCGGTATCATTTTCATACATGAGTTATTGATTTTATTATGTTAATAGCATAACTAAAAATGATGGGATTGAAAACCAGGGAAGTTGATACCAGTGAGTTTAGTGATTAGTAGTGCAAGTAGAATGATTCTATGATGTTGATCCGTTTACTTTAGTGCTATGTGGATTAGTGCATGTCAGATAGTTGCATGTTAATGGCATACTATGACTCGAGTTCTTTTATTTCAAGTTAAACCTGATGATTATTCAACTTGAACATAATGTTGACCGAGTCATGGTGCCACCAAATCGAGCTTCCCAGTGCAACCACATTTTCCTTTATGGGAAGGCCTTTATTCGGTCCGTTTTCATGCCTGTGGTCAGTGCCTCCAACAAGGGAAGGTTATGGGCATGCAGTACCCTGGCCCGGTAAGCAGACATAACCTTGTGTGCATGTTGTCGTTATGGCACCTTGTCCCCGTTTGGGACCGTTGATTGTTTTGCCATGACGGTGGCCATTGGATGTCATTGGTTGACATCGGGGCCACCCATGACTTAGCCCAGAAGGGGAGTTGGTCGGAGTGGCCGAGAGAGTTTCATGGCAATCGGAGGGTTCTCTCGAAATGCTATTGGTCCATCCGAATGGGAGTGTGAGGCCATGGGTTCAGTGGTGTGGGTGTCGGATTTCGGGTTCCGGCAAAACCCTTGAGGTTCGAACTCTGGGGTGCGCACGAAGATCTCTGCTCCCCCTAGCTCACGCTCTCACCACAATCTCAAAGCCCAGCATGTCGAACTCGCAGAACAAGGGACACGGGGTTTATACTGGTTCGGGTCACCGATGTGGTGTAATCCCGTACTCCAGTGTGGTGTGGTGGATTGCCTCTTGGAATGAGGATGAACAAGTACAAGGGAAGAATAGCCTCCTGAGGAGAGGTGTCCTTGAGCTCGGAGAGCTTGTGTGGTTGAGGATGATCTGAATGGTCGCCCCCTAGCTACTGTGGTGGCTATCTCTATTTATAGAGGCCATGATCCTCTTCCCAAATGTTGGCGGGAAGGGATGCAACAACGGCCAAATTCGAAGGGAGACAACTAGTACAAGTTATACTGACAAAAGGTGGTTTTCGTCTGCCAAAGGCTCTGGTGGTGACCCGCTCATGGGCTCCATGGTGACATCTGTCCTACCGTCCCATTGGTCTTGGTCTTGTTGCACCGATATGGAAACCTTTGCCTGATGCCTCAGGACTCTTCGCCTGTGCTTGCCTCTTAAGCACCAAAGAGGAAACGAGTACGCTGCGTGTGCTGGCGCCCGCCTGGCGCCTTCCCGGCCTTGGTCGTCATGGCTTGCGTCACACAGACCTCGTGAGGTGCCCCTCGCCTTGATTTCTCCGCCCTCGTGAGCCAGCCTGGTGAGGCCGCCCCCAAGGAGGTCTTGTGTCGTCCGCCTCATGAGGCTTGGCCCCTTGCAAGGGTCTGGAGTGTTCGCTGATGAAGATGGGTCGTACAGGGCCGCTGGTGGAGCCACGACGTGGGCCACAGGCAGGCAAGTCTGGGGACCCCCGTTCCCAGGACGCCGACAGTAGCCCCCATGCCCAAGGCGCGCTCAGACTTGGCTTCGAGGCGAAGCCAAGGGACAAGTGCGGAGCGCCATAGGCCCCAATAGCATGCGGCCTTGGTTGACGCATGGCGATTGATGGGACGTCGACGTCTCCGCTTACCCATGCTGCCTCGGCAACTGCCCGACTTGGCAAGTTACCGTTGCATGCAGAATAAGGGCATTATTACCTTAGATCATGGAGGCCGGCGGTTGGCCTCCTCCTGGCTATAAATGGGAAGGGGGAGGAGCCCCCGTCTCCCATCTCTTCCTTCGCTCCTCCTGCTTCTTCTTCTTCCTCCTTGCTTCGTCGTTTGCAGCGACACCCATGGTGCCGGCGAAGAGGTTCTCGGCTGCGGAAAAGGGGAAAGCCCGCCATGAGGGGCCCGGCTCATCGCCACCCAAGAGGGGGCGTGGTCGCCCACGTATGCACACTGTGACCCCCCTCGCAGCCCCTCGCGGCCGTGGCGGCGCCTCCCCACGCGGTGGGGGCCGCCCAGGTCGTGGCAGTCCCGTTGATGAAGTAAGGCGCTATGGTTGCGTGGACTCCCTGGCCGCGCTTCCACTCGGCGAAGGTGCTGCCGGAGTTTGTCGTGTGGTCGGAGAACCCGGCCGGCACCTGGCTTCAGCTCCCGCGGTTCTTCACCGACGAACTGCCCGCCGTAGGTCCAGGCGGTCTCTGGCTGCAGGCGGACGACTACTGTAGAAAGGCTTCGTGGGTCGCGGTGGAGGTTTCTACCGCGGGCAACATAGCCTTGGCCCGTGGCTGGCAGACGTTTTCCCGCGCGCGGCCTGGGTAGGTGGTGTACCCTCCACTTCAAGTACGACGGCAACGTGACCCTCTATGTGAGGGTATTCGGGCAAGATGGTCGCCGTGTCGGGTGCAGCCCTGAGGACAATGACGGCGGCGAGGTGCTCGGCCTTGGCGATGGTCGTGACGAGGGTGAAGGTGGACTTGTCGTCCAGCTATGGCGATTCTTCCTCTAGCGGCAGCTCCAGCAGTGGCGGCTATGACCAGCCACCATGCCGCCGTGCCTGCTTCGAGGGCGGTAGCGGGTCGTCTCGTCACCTTGCCCCAGTGAAGCATGAGGAGGGGTCTGGCTGAGTCCAGGAGAGCGCCGAGGGCCCACCCTCGCAAACCGCAGCAGGGGTGCGTGCTGCTTTCGTTTTCTTCTTTCCTTTCTTCCTGTATTAAAAAGAAACAAGTATGGGGCCCTGCAGGGGCGTGCAACGAACCATGTTTTCCAAGTCGCTATGTTATGTTTATCGTTCCTGTGTCGTGTTGCAGTATCAGCGTTTTATGTGGGTGTGTTGAGATAACTTAGCTTGATGTGTTTGAAGTAGTTTCCACCTTGTGAGGCGCGCCTCTTGTCGGTGTCAAAACTGGCGGATCTCGGGTAGGGGGTCCCGAACTGTGCGTCTAGGATCGATGGTAACAGGAGACAGGGGACACAATGTTTACCCAGGTTTGGTCCCTCTGTATGGCGGTAATACCCTACTTCCTGCTTGATTGATCTTGATGAATATGAGTGTTATAAGAGTTGATCTACCACGAGATCGTAATGGCTAAACCCTAGAAGTCTAGCCTATGAATATGGTAATGAGTATATGTGGTGTCCTTTCTAGACTATCCCCTTCGGTTTATATAGACACCGAGGGGATCTAGGGTTTACATGGAGTCGGTTACATAATAAGGAATCTTCGGTCGCCAAGCTTGCCCTCCAGGCCAAGTAGAGTCCAATCCAGACACGGTGCAGTCTTCGGTCTTCATGTCTTCACAGCCCATCAATCCGGCCCATAGATAATAGGCCGGACGCCCGAGGACCCCTTAGTCCAGGACTCCCTTAGTAGCCCCGGAACCAGTCTTTAATAGCGAACTGCTCGGCATTGCAAGGCGGGTTCCCCCTTTAATGATCTCCAAGTAATGTATTCGGCCATTGACCCTAATGTCGCCTCCTTGGTCTGTAGGTTGAATAATCTTCATCCTCCACGTGTCGAGCGAATGTGGAAAGTCAGGGTGTTTTTTGCGAATAACACCTCATCCATACGAGGAACAACGCCTATTTAACGAGATTAGATCCTAGATCCATTCAGCGCTGCGCAGAAGAAATCCCCAGAGACTGCATAGGAGAAACCATTCCAGCATGGCTAGCATCCCCAGCTCCTCCGCTCGTCCCAGCCCAGAGAAAGGCGAGTGGGAGAAGTGTTCCGTGTCTTATAGCCGTTTGACGAAGTTGCAAACGCAGGGATACCTTCCCCACGTAGATCTAGTCCATGTTCGAACTGGGCTAGCCTCCTTCAATGAGGGGACTCAGGCAGAGGACTTCCGCAATCCGTCCGGGGGAGAGCGAGTGTGTTCGGTCCCCTACCTGTTAAGAGGCGTTGGATTTCCTATCCATCCGTTCCTCCAAGGGCTCCTGGAGTACTATGACCTCCAGCTGCAAAACTTCACTCCGGCCTCTATTCTGCACATTGCGAGTTACGTTGCTTTATGCGGACTTTTCCTAGGCGTCGAGGCTCATTTCGAGTTGTGGAGGAAGCTGTTTTGTCTCGTCCCGTGTAATCACGAAGGGTCAATATTTGAAGTGGGCGGTGCCGAAGTATGGCGCGTCGCCGATACCGGATACCCATCCGGTACACCAAGGAAGGCACATGATGACTGGCACTCCGAATGGTTTTATATAGAGGACGTTGCGCTTCCCGACCCGGTTCGAAAGGGTCTTCACGAATTTGGGCGCGTCCCAATGAAGAAACGCCCTAGTTGGCGTCCCCGAAGTCTCGAAGAGACAGATGGCGCAGAGGTTCATCAGCTAATGAGGAGGATGAAAGAGATCACTCAGTCCGAACTCACACTAGTTGAGGTTATGGCGATTTCCATAACACGAGGGGTTCAGCCACTCCAATACAGAGGGCCCCCAATGTGGCACTTCAATGGGGAGGACGATGCCTCTCGCTGCGGCCGGAAAGGTCCGGATACCCCTGCCACTTTGGCTAAAACATTAGCCTAACTGTTCAAAGGGGAGGAAAAGGAATTTCTCCGCATCAAATTAAGAGATGGGTATTCTATGTACAACCCTCCTAGCTGGGTAAGGCCCGACCCCTCTGTTTTTACTCCTTCCATCTCCGGATTGCATTTGATAAACTTTTTAACTTTCTCTGCCTATGACAGCACTAGCGAAAAGTCACCGAGGGATTTTGTAGTCCTGCCCCACAGCCGGAGGATCACAACCAGGAGCTTGATCCTGGGTTAGAAGAGGATCCGGAGATATTTGTGGTGCTTGCGGAGGGGGTGTTTTACCATACGAGCAATGATGGCACAGAGGTGGCCATCATAGCCGACTACCCCGGTCTTCTTCCAGCTTCACACGTAAGGTATCCGAAAACACCTTATTCAAAAAGAGATTTCTCCTTCCTTCTTACCCACCGCACCGTCTTGTGCTCCAAAGGGGAAGGGTTCGGCGCGCTGTACTACTCCCAGGGTACCTCCGAAGAGTGCGTCCCCCACGCCAGGCAAGCCTTCCAAGAGGAAGGCAAACGAAGATATGGCCGTGCCTTCCAAGAGGTATGCATCCGCCAACTTGCACCTAAGCAGTCACGCCCAACCGTGACCTTCATGTTATCCATGTGTCAGGAGAAAGATGCGCCGGACTGTATCCGGAGGTTTGAGCAGCCGTACTTCCCGCGGCCAGGATTGAAATCCTACCATAAAGACGAGGGCTGATACGGAGGCGAAGCTGGACTGTCCTCCAGCCAAGGACTCAGATGATGTATCCATTACCAACTCGGAAGTGGAAAGTGCGCTGAATCATCGGCGCCGCCAGGCCATTTAACAGGACCCTGGCTTTTCAGAGGAGTCGTTTAACGCCTTCAACTCGGCCGATGCGTATATCTGAGCTGCTCGAGATGGGATTAACAGGGCCGCAAAGCAACAGTTGAAAGATGTGCAGGTAAATTTAATTTGTCTGACTATGATAACCAGTAGCCCCCGAAACTTAAAGGAGTTGAAACAACTGATTTAAGGATCAATGTGTTACCAGGTGCTTACAAAGAAGAACACCCAGCTAGCTCAGGAGCTAGAAAAGTATTAGCGCCGGCTGCTTGCTTTCAATGCCGAACTGGAGAAATACAAGGCATCTCCCGGTAATATTTCCTTCTATCAAAAATTCAGAATGATACACCGACAGTGTGGATCCGGGTGTTAATCTTTGTGTTCGGCTATTAGACCAAGTACAAGAGCAGTTGGACGCCGCTCGAAGCGAAGAACGCGGAGCCAAAAGGCAACTAGCGGCAGGCGAGCGTGTATTGACAATGGTTGTCCAAGAGAAGAAGAAACTCCAGGACTCGAACGCCAAACTGGGCGAAGAACTAAAAGATGTGCGAGCTCAGCTAGCTGACTCCGTGAAGGAAAACAAGAAGCTGCGAGGCGGCATATTCAGTATGTGTCCGTTGTTGTTTTATAATAGCTTTGGAGGTAACTATAGCTGATTAAGCTGTAATTGCAGGTGTTTTGACGAACCGCCCTGAAGAGGAGGTGTCTGGATCATCGAGTGATCTGCTGGAAGGGTTATCGCAGTTGCACGAGCAAGCAAGGCACGCGATGCAGAGTGTAGCCAAGGCTTTATGGCCATCTGACTCCCCTCAAGGAAGCATGGAGCACCTGGTAGAGCTATTCAAGGAAGCGCGGTAGCGTATCCGGCTGTGGAAGCTATCGGCATGCCGCGAGGGTGCGCGAGAGGCCTGGGCCATGGTGAAGACCCGATATACCAAGCTGGATCATAATCACCTGGCTAGGGTCAGACCATTAGGGTCGAATGGGGAAGAAATTCCCGTTAGTTTAGTATATGACCAGGTAGAGGTGGCCGCCAAATATTCCCAACAGGATTGTAAGTTAGAGTGCCTGTTGGAAGGTATAGAAGAAGAGGTGTTCGAGTCCAAGTGACTTTGTACTTTCCTAATCTAGCCGAATTATATACTATTTGTCATGGCAGACCTTTTCGCTTCATCCTCCGGTCCCGAAGGTGCGGAGTGTTTCCGAATACCGTCGCAGCCGAATAGGCCGGGGTATGCCTGGAAAACTAGGCGTAGGGGTCATAGTTACTTGAATAGACAAGTTGTATCCTGCTAGCTATGTTATATTACATTGATATCATAAGAAACATCTTCGAGAGAGAATAGTTCCATTAAGGGTTCTTTCCCTAGTTGTGCATGCATTTAATGCGCATGTCCGAATTGTGGTGTGAGCACCGCGGTTTGTATAACTTCTGGGGTAACAATCGCAGAGGTGCTCCCTTTATACCCTTGACGAACTAACGGGATCGTAGGGCATAGCCACAGGAGCCATGCAACCCAACTTGGCCAAAACTTAAGTCATATCGATGCATATAATGGCAAAGAAAAGGTACATATGGAACAAACTCATATGTGAGGAGCTTGATGCTCAAGGAATTACAAGAACTTCTATCCGAGAAGCCCCCAGGTACAAGTGGCGTACATGTTGAAAGATGTATGTGCCAATGGTGTGCGGTAATCAGAAAAGAGAGGAAAAATAATGGGAACTATAGGGGAGGAGGAGACGAACAAGGGGTGTAGCGCTAGGCGTAGAATCTCCGGAGTCTGGCCGCGTTCCAGGGGTTCGGCTCGAGGCGATTGTCTGATGCATTGCAAAGACGGTACGCTCCTCTGGTGAGAACTTCGTCAATTATGAAGGGACCCTCCCATTTGGGCTTGAGTTTGTCCTTTTTCTTCTCCGGGAGCCGTAGAACGAGTTCACCAACGTTGTAAGTCTTGGCCCGTACTTCTCTGCTTTGATATCTTCGAGCCTGCTGTTGGTAAACTGTTGAACGGGCTTTTGCGACATCGCGTTCCTCCTCCCGGGCATCTAGGTTGTCCTACCGATCGAGCTCGGCTTCTCGCGCTTCGTACATACACACTATAGGTGAGTCGTGAATAATATCGCAGGGCAATACGACCTCCGCACCATACACCATGAAGAAGGGTGCGTAACCGGTAGTACGGTTGGGCATGGTCCGCAGCCCCCAGAGTACGGAGTCGAGCTCCTCAAGCCAGTGCTTGTCTGATTCTTTTAAAGACCGCACTAGTCTGAGCTTGATGCCGCTCATAATAACACCGTTGGCACATTTGACTTGACCGTTGGTTTGTGGGTGGTAGACGGAGGCGTAATATAGTTTAATACCTAGATTAGTACACCAAGTTTTTACCTCGTCGGCTGTGAAATTGGAGCCATTGTCAGTGATGATGCTATGTGGGACAACATCGGATATGAAGTCTATCACCGGGCCGGACTTAGCCGTTTTGACCGGTTTAGCCTCTATCCACTTAGTGAATTTGTCCACCATAACCAGCATATATTTTTTCTTATGGCCTCCCCTTTAAGGGGTCCGACCATGTCAAGTCCCCAAACCGCGAAAGGCCAAGTGATGGGGATTGTTTGTAGGGAAGTGGGTGGCATATGGCTTTGATTGGCAAAGAGTTGGCATCCAACGTAATGTTGGACGAGGTCCTGTGCGTCCGCTCGGGCCGTTGGCCAATAAAACCCTGTACGGAAAGCCTTGCTATCAAGGGCCCGAGCTGCGGTGTGGTGCCCGCTGAGTCCGACATGAATTTCAGCCAAGAGCAACCGCCCCTCTTCCTCGGATATACATCATTGAAGGACTCCGGTGGCGCTTTTCTTGTAGAGCTCTCCATCATGAGCCTTGTAGGCCTTTGAGCGCCGGACAATGCAGCGGGCCTCATTCTGGTCCTCCGGAAGCTGCTTCCTATTAAGGTAGGCCTAGAAGGGTTCGGTCCATGGGGCAATGACTGCCATGATGAGAAGCGCCGATGGTGCTATGTCGATGTTTCTAAGATCTGGGGTTATTTTTTGGTCCAGACTAGCGTTGTCGTTTTCCCCCTGCCACACCACGGATGGCTTAAAGAGCCTTTCCAGGAAGATACTAGGAGGGCGGGGTCACACTTAGCGCCAATGCGAGAAAGAACATCCGCTGCTTGATTACTTTCTCGAGCCACATGATGGAACTCGAGCCCCTCGAACCGGGCCGACATTTTTATGACTGCGTTACGATACGCTGCCATCCTCGGATCTTTGGCGTCAAAATCTCCATTTATTTGAGATATTGCGAGGTTCGAGTCCCCGCGCACTTCTAGGAATTGTATGCCCATGGAGACAGCCATGCGGAGACCATGCAATAAGGCCTCGTATTCGGCTGCATTATTGGAGTCTGTGTATAGTATTTGGAGAACGTACTGGATGATGTCTCCAGTAGGGGACGTTAAGATGACACCCGCTGCTAACCCTGCCAGCATTTTGGAGCCATCGAAGTGCTTGACCCAATTGGAGTATGTGCTATACTCTTTATGGATTTTCACCTGAGGGAGTCCTGGATTAGGGGGTGTTCGGGTAGCCGGACTATACCTTCAGTCGGACTCCAGGACTATGAAGATACAAGATTGAAGACTTCGTCCCGTGTCCGGATGGGACTTTCCTTGGTGTGGAAGGCAAGCTTGGCGATGCGGATATTCAAGATCGCCTACCATTGTAACTGACTCTGTGTAACCCTAACCCTATCCGGTGTCTATATAAACCGGAGGGTTGTAGTCCGTAGGACATCAACTCCATATACAACAATCATACCATAGGCTAGCTTCTAGGGTTTAGCCTCCTTGATCTCGTGGTAGATCTACTCTTGTACTACCCATATCATCAATATTAATCAAGCAGGAGTAGGGTATTACCTCCATCGAGAGGGCCCGAACCTGGGTAAAAACATCGTGTCCCTTGTCTCCTATTACCATCCGGCCTTGACGCACAGTTCGGGACCCCCTACCCGAGATCCGCCAGTTTTGACACCGACATTGGTGCTTTCATTGAGAGTTCCTCTGTGTCGTCGCCTATAGGCCCGATGGCTCCCTTGATCATCAACAACGATGAGGTCCAGGGTGAGACTTTTCTCCCCGGACAGATCTTCGTCTTCGGTGGCTTCACACTACGGGCCAATTCGCTTGGCCACCTGGAGCAGATCGGAAGCTACGCCCCTGGCCATCAAGTCAGGTTTGGAAGCTTAAACTACACGGCTGACATCCGCAGAGACTTGATCTTCGACGGGTTCGAGCCACGGCCAAGCGCGCCGCACTATCTCGAGGGGCATGATCTAGCTCTGCCTCCGGACAGTGTCCTGGAGGCCGCACATGCACCGGTTCCGACCCCTAACTCGGAGCCTATTGCGCCAATCGAGGATGAGCGGTTGGACGTCACCTCGGGGGCTGCGATCCCAAAGGCGATCGAGCCGAACGCCAGCCCCGCACTCTGCATGACCCGTGACTCCGAGGATCCGGACTCCTTCCAGGACTCCGAACCCCCCGCGCCCCCGCCAATCGAATCCGATTGGGCGCCGATAATGGAGTTCACCGCCGCGGACATCTTTCAGCACTCGCCTTTTGGCGACATCC